>NC_071531.1:2749165-3054665 GCF_026979565.1 Vidua chalybeata | reverse complement strand
CCTTCAGGCCTGGCTTGTTTACATTTTCCCCATATTGCCTTGTTTTATTGCTCATCTAGACCATCATTCACTATGTGTATTTTTCAATAACTTCCTTCACTTGGTTTTTTATCACTTCCTTGAATATATCCCAGCAGATCTGCAGGGAGATTTCTTCATCTTTGCCAATCAGTGGCCTGAAAATCACCCAAAGCCACCTTGGAAGACTGGCAGGAGCTATCCCTTAACACAGCCCTGCACTTGGACACAGGAGGTTTGAGGTGCTTTCACAGGTGAATCAAAGCAGGAAAAACCTCTACTGTGACCAAAGCCAAAAGATTTCCAGTGAATATCATGGATAAGATTCCACTGAGCCAGTTGAGGCAGGGGATGACAACTCAGAGAGCCACACAGGTGAGTCTGTCTCAAAAAACACCCAAAATTCCCACCTGGATGGTGGAGATAAGCTGGTTTTGGACAGCAAGAGGGCAACACCTGGTCCTGGCCACACCGTGGGCCCTGATGTGACTTTTCTTGCTGCCCAAAAAGGCAGCCCCTTGTCCAGAAGAACTCACTGAGCCACACTGATTTTCTTCTGGAGCTTGGCCCTCAGGCCCAGGCCATGGAAAGGGCTCTGGATTTCCAATAAGTTGAACCTCCAGGAATCCGGAGCTATCAAAACTGAGCGAGACAATTTTGTTCCAGCTTTGGCAAGACAGTGTTTGGACAGAGCACATTACAAGATGTCCTGCCAGTTCTGGGTCTGGGAGCAGACTCCAAAGCAGGTGAATCCTTCCTTAACTGGAGTTCCACAGCAAGGAAAACGTTTCACTGAACTCGAGCAAAGATGAAACCAGCTGAATGATGGAAAGAGCAATGAGAAGTGGTCCTCTCTGAAGAGCTGCCAGCAATTTCTGAAATGAAGGTCAATTAAATTAAAATAATTGCAGTCTATATCTGCATTGAGATGGGCACCTGCGTGCAAATAAAACCTGAATATGTACCCCCACGCTGGTACTCGATGGCAAATGTGTGCCCACAGAACAAAGGCACTTTCTAGAAGGCAGCTTTTCACACATTCCTTGGCAGACTGGATCACTTTCACCTCCTGTGATCCCAGACATCCCAGTGCTGTTGGAGAAGAAAAGGATCCTTTGCTTCTCTCGGGTTTCTGGAACAGCCTCACACAGATTCCCATTTCTGTATCTCTGTTCCTGACACATTTGCCAATCAAAGTACCTCTCTACCTCCCTCACTCTTCTTATCTCAAGAGCTTTGTTATAAAGTAAAGGAAGCTGGGCTGGATGGTGTTGCCAAGCTTTGAAAAGCTTCTGTATAACTCTACATTTTCCTATAGTGCTGAGAAGCCCATATTTACCTAATAGACTGACCAGAGTCCAAAGGAGCTTCTACAAAATTTCTGGTAAAGAGTATTTGTTTTAAGAATTGATATGCATGCCAAAAACAATGTACTGCATTTATCAGCCTGGAACTGTTACAATCTTTTCAGCAAATAATATCCCAGTTTCTGAAAAAGCCTAAAATGTGTAGCTAATCCAATTGTGTCACCTCTCATTTCCTTCAAAGAGGGGGGAAAAAGGCAAAGCTAAGCCTGAAATTCTGGTTTGAATTAACTGCCACTTTATCTCTAAGTGACCCCTTTGTGCAAAGCTATTACTGCAAACACAGTCTCTGAATCATTCAGTCCTCTCCAACGCCTGAAACACAGAGCTACAAGGTAGTTAATGCTATCAGCACTATCATCTTGCATTTGTGTAGTGCTTCCCATCCAAAATATTCCAGCTCCTGGCAGGCTGATCCTTTCCCTGGGTGGGCTCCTAATGTGGGTGCTGCATTCAGCATTGTAAAGGGGAAGGGGACAGCAGGGCGATTTTACACTTTCATTCCAGTGCCACTGTTAAAGAAAATAGCATTCCATAAGGTGCAAACCAGCAACCAGAGCACTGCAGTGCCACACAGCCATGGAGAGAAGGAAATGAAGAATATTCCAGGTATTGTTCTCAAATCCACTCAGCTCTCTCTGGCAGCATGGAGGGACCTAAGTGTTAGAAACGTTCAGATCCTCTGAGAGAAAACACAGGGCTAGAAAAGGTATTTAAACGGAGATCCTTAACTGGTCAAGTTGTGATAGAGCCCTGCTTCTAACCAGGACAATCTAGTGTGGTAAGACCTTTAATTGGGATGACTAAAAACTCCGTTAATTTTCTTCACTGGAATAAAGGCAATTTAAACTCATTCCACCATTCCTTGTGGCCAGCCATGCCAACCCTTCACTGTCTGCCCACTCTGCCATGCACCCGCCCAAAATACCTTTTTTTTTATTCCTGGTCCTTCCTCAGCAGCCAGGGGCTCCTCTTCCTGATGGCACCTCCTGAGGGTGTTGGCAGGCAGCTGCTGAGGGTTGGGAAGTTCATCTCACCCCTGTCCTGCCCTGCTGGTTCCTGGGGCTCCGTCCTTCCTTCCAGCCCTGCCGGCTCCTGCAGCTCCCTCACTCCCCGCTGCTGGAGCAGGTTGAGGTGGTGAGCCCAAGGGCTGGAGAGCAAAAGAAGAAAGAAGAGAATTTATACTTTGGTATTTTGGAAGCTGGAATCCAGGAAGAAGCTTAAGAACGTGACTTGAGGCCAAAATGTTTGGCTCTCCAGTTACAGAGCGGAGAGGGGCAGGTTTATTCCTATTGCAACACTGTGGCCCGTGTCCTGCAGGAATTTTCCAACATCATGGATGTGTGGTGGGTTCAGAGCAACCTCTCCTTCACTCCTCTGCTTCCTGCAGCTCTGTGGGTGGAAAGTGATAAGAGAGGAATCAGCAGCACTGCAAGAAACTTGTCTGAGATGGAGCTGTGTATGGAGGGGCCTGGGAGTTATTCCTGGGACATCCTGAGCTTACAACTCCTCCCGCCACTGTCCTCCTCAACTGTCCTTCCATGCCCTCATTCCAGCAGAATCATTCCCTCCAACTGTTAATTTGGCTGCTATTTCATTTATTCCAGCTGCTGAGTTCGAGAAAGAAAATTCTAAAAAAGCAGCATCTCACTGAAAACAGATGCTGCCTATGTACTAGGCAGATAAATTAAACACATAAAGCATGGCTTGTTTACAGTGGTGATTCTCTGTAAAGTTTTGCTGGTTTTATCCTTGATATTAAAATTCCAAGTATATTATATTGCTTTATTTTTGGTGCATCTGGATTAGGGAAATAGCCCATTGGCATTTCTCAGGAATACTGTAAATGAAATGGACTAACAATTTACCACAGAAATGACAGCACACAGGAAAAAAAGCTAAGCTCAGCTTTTACTCCTATAGAACAGACACAACTTTTCTGGCCTCCATTTCTCCACTTACAATTCTGTGCAGTTTTTCTCTATATCCAACATGCACAAATTAAATACACTGCAGCTAATCGTGGACTTCCAGCACAGATCTGTGTGTGCACAACTACAAGGAGAGATCACAGGAATAAAACTGCAAGCAGAGATCACAGAATCCCAGAATCATCAGGGTGGGAAGAGCCCTCCAGGATCATCCAGTGCCACCCCAGCCCCACCAGCATCACCCCAAACCCTGTCCCCAGGGACCACATCCAGACTCCTCCTGAGCAATCCCACAGACAGTGACTCCAAACCTCCCTGAAAAGTGCATTTCAATGCCTGACTTCTCTTGTAGAGAATTTTTTTTTCTCGTATCTAATCTGAACCTCCTCTGCTGCAACTTGAGGCCATTTCCTCTCATTCTTTCACCTGAGACAGGCAGCAGAGCCCGATCCCCCCGGCTGTCCCCTCCTGGCAGGGACTTGTGCAGAGCCACAAGGTCCCCCTGAGCCTCCTTTGCTCCAGGCTCAGCCCCTTCCCAGCTCCCTCAGGAATTCTCCAGCCCCTTCCCAGCTCCCTTCCCTGCCCTGGACACGCTCCAGCCCCTCCAGGTCTCTCCTGCAGGACCAGAACTGGACACAGCCCTCGAGGGGCCTCTCAGAGCCAGCCCAGAGGGACAATCCCTGCCCTGCTCCTGCTGGACACACAATTCCTCACCCAGCCCTGCTGCCAGTGGCCTCCTTGGCCACATGGACTAAAGCTGAGCCAGCTCTCTCTCTGTATCAGAACTCACTGGCTCCCAGTGATGTTTTTGCTCTTTGGTTGGAAGAATTCAGACAAACAAATTTGTTTAGTACAGTGCAACAGGCAAACGTGAGCCCACATCCTCCGAGGTGAAAACTGATCTTTTGTTGAAATCACCTTATCAGTGTTTATGGTTCAATGAAAATACAACAATGGACATAGTCCAATAACCTTGAAAATTCATATGAGAAGTGCTTGTGATTTTCAGGTGTCAAAGCTGACCAACAGATGGTCTTTTCGACTTCTTAGACCTATTGAAACAGTCTTAGGAAAGACAGGCAGAGAGTTTGTGGTCTGCCGGGGCCAGCAGGATTTAAAATTTTGTAGAGTTTCAGGATTTTGTGCTTCAAATTATATTAAACAAAAATTGTATATGGAAGAGTATCAATGTCTGTGTTGATGCATGCTGGTTTTCAGCTCAGGAATATAAAAAAAAAATTACAGCAAAAATGGTTTGGCAGCAAATCCATTTTCAAACATCATTAGGGAGATGTGATGAGGAAAGAGCTATGGTCAAAGTCAGAGCATGACAAGTGCAGAATTTCATGTTCTCTGTGTTTATATAGATTTTCATCTCCTTCTCCAGATTTCCTGGCAATCACTCCATCTGGGGGTCACTCCAGTTTGGGCTGGTGGTGGGGTTTGGGGATGGGCTGGTGTCAGATCCTCACAGCACAGATCAGCCCCGACACTGCTCCTCATGGTCTGTTTTGTTTCTCTGCACAGGACTGAGATGGCTCAGTCATTTTGCCTGATTTCCATGCAAACTGAGATGTGAAAAGGAAAGTCTCTTACTTTTCTCACCCCACAAGGTGGGGCAAGATTTACCTTTGCAGTGTTCTCCTTGGGAAACCTGCAAAAGCGTTCCCCAAGCAGGACATTTGGCAGGTTTCAATTTAAATGTGGGCACCTGGTTTCCTGTGTGCTGCACAGCTCTGGGATCATGCTTTGTACTGATGTTAAAAAAGCCCCCAGAAGCACACTCTTGCATGCTCTCTGGTAATCCAGGGGTAAAGAAACAAGGAAAAGTAGGAAGCCCTGATCCTTTGGGTTCTTCTAAGGCAAATCACCAAAAATCTGGAAGTAGATCATTTACTGCAGCCTCAAAAATTGGCCAGATTGGAGATGTCAGGGTTTCCTACTCGGTCCTCTTGCTTCACCCTTGGTTTATGGACAGCTTGAAAGGATGTGCTTGTGGGGGCACCCAAAATTTAACCCTTGAGAACTCAGGAGAATCCTTCAGCAGATTCCTGTCACCACATACTCCTTCTGTGGGACCTAGGCCAGGCTTTTGCAGCGGTACCCATGGTTTATATCAGCTCTCAGCTGATTTATATTCTCCCCCAGAAAATGGGATCCTGAATGGTTCTCTCAGCCACAGAAGGATCTCCCTAGGAGTAATCCCAGACCAGGCAGAAGCGGAGCAGTGAAGCTGAGTTGTTCCAAACTGATGGGAATTACAAGCCCAGCTGAGATTATGGATCACCAAACCAGTGTTTTCTCCACTTCAAAAAATTACTTCTCTGCTTGATTCACACTGAGGAAAGGAAACAAATTGCCACAAAAGTGATTTCCTGAAGTTTACTTTAAATGGTCTGACTTTTGAGTGGTTAATGAGGCTCGGCTGATCAATACGGATTTTCCTTGTGGAGAAATTAATTCTTTCCTATTTGTATTGGAACAACTGGCATTGCATTTCCCATAGATCACTTGGATATAAAATCAATTATTTAGTCCACTCCTGTAGGAAATAAAACTTTTTATTTGCTTGTGTTCTCCTTGTCACTGTCACTGAGCAATTGTTTTCAGCTAAAAGTGCACTTAATGAGGCTGTAGTGTAAAGACTCTGACAGATCCATTAACTGCAGGGGTTGTTATAACAACTCTTTTTCTGCTTCTTGTGAAAGCCAAAACTCAGTCCCAGTGTGGCACCGCAGCAGGCAAACTCAAGAATCCAAAGAAGACTTCAGTAAAACAATGAAATCTTGTATTTTTACTGATCAAACCACACCATGCATTCCAAAGAGAAAAAACACTACTCTGATTTTCTATAAAACATCGTGCCAGTGGTAAACCTTGTGACTGAAAGCACATGACAAATTACTGCTGATATCACAAGGGTCAGGACTCAGCACTCATTTGTCAGCAAACCTTCAATCTACAAGGACAAAGTTGTCTGTGATGTGAAGGGAACCACTTCTGTATTAAATCCTTGGTACAAGTACCTCATCTTCCACAATGTTTAACGCCTCATTACAACTCTGATTATGTATGAACTGTATTCTGGCTACTTCTTAACCATTCCTGGTGAGAAAAAAATCTTGAAAATGTACACAGGGTCAGATGTTTTGTAATCAGAGGGCGAATTCCTGCCCTGGAGTAATTGCCCTCAGAGTTCCTGCATCCTCCTGTAGCAACTGGAGGTCCAGAGGTCAATTGAGGGTCCAAGCAGCTCCTTAGAGGTGCAAGGGGACAATTCTTGCTTGGTGGCCCTGGCCATGGCACTGCTGTGCCACAAGGCAATGCTTCAGGCATTTCTGTCAGGATAAGCAAGCACTAGGCAAGGGAGCTGGGGAATTCCATCACCAATTGTCTTGGTTTGAAAAGACAGGTGTCTGCTAAGGAAGGCAGGAGCCTCCCTTGAAATGGAAAATGCAAACCCCCTCCCTCCAAATTATTATCAATTTGACATTAAGGGGCCCTCAGGCAAAGATAAGGGAATAGAAATAACAGTTCTTTACTAGGAAAATTAAAAATACAAATGCAATAGTACAAACAAACAAACAAACCGACAGAGTCAGAACATGCCTTGACACCCTGTGGGTCAGGGTGGTGGCAGCAGTGCCATTCCATGGTGGCTCAGCCCTCCTGCAGTGCCAGCTGTGCTTCTGCTGGAGCAGGATCCTGGACAAGGCTGGAGTTTTCCTCTGCAGCTCCAGGGCTGCTGGAGATGGGCCTGGGCTCCCTCTGGGAATGCAGTGGGGAAGAAAGCTGCTCCTCTGGGAATGCAGTGGGGCAGAAAGCTGCTCCTCTGGGAATGCAGTGGGGAAGAAAGCTGCTCCTCTGGGAATGCAGTGGGCAAAGGCTGCTGTGGTGTTCCCCAGGTCAGATTGTATCCAGGTAGGAATGCTTGGCTCCTCCCCTGGGCAGAGCATCTCCCCATGGGATGATGGAATTTTCTCAGCCATGCAGGGACACTCACTGGCCATGAACAGAAGATAATTAATAATTAATGGCCCATGAACAGAAGAGATCTCCTGGAGGGAGGATTGGCTGTGGGAGAGATAACGAAAAAACTGCCCAGTGAACAGCAGAGAACTGCCCCAGCTCTGAGAGTGGGCAAATAAAATACACACTCCATTTCCAACCTAAGACACCAGTTTTAAATCCTGGAATCATGGAATGGTTTGGGTTGGAAGGGACCTCAAAGCCCATCCGGTGCCACCTCTGCCATGGCAGGGACACCTTCCACTGTCCCAGGCTGTTCCAAGCCCCAGTGTCCAACCTGGCCTTGGGCACTGCCAGGGATCCAGGGGCAGCCCCAGCTGCTCTGGGCACCCTGTGCCAGGGCCTGCCCACCCTGCCAGGGAACAACTCCTGCCCAATATGCCATCTAAACCTACTCTCTTGCCATTTTACGCCATTGTTCCATGTTCCATCACTCCATCCCTTGTCCCCAGTCCCTCTCCAGTTCTCTTGGAGCCCCTCCAGGCACTGGAAGGGGCTCTAAGCTCCCCCTGGGGACTTCTCCAGGCTGAACAATCCCAGCTCTCCCAGCCTGGCTCAAGCACAGAGGTGTTCCAGCCTTCTGATCCTATTAGTGGCCCTCCTGTAACTGCAGTGGACTGATTATTTAATTTGACAGCTTTCAAACTGTACATCTTGTAACCTTTAGCAAAAAACCCCAAGACCTGTCTGTCATGCTGAGGTCCTGGAAATGTCTCTTAAATAACATCAGAAATAATTGGAAAGTGCAGAACTATAGTCTGCACAAAGGAAAAAAAAGTAAATTACGGTATAGTGATCAGATTTTCTCAGTGTCAACATGAAGATCAAGGTCAGAAAACTGAGCCAAACATCCTCAGCTATCTTTTAATACAAGGGCCTTTTTTTCTTGTAGTGCTGCCACAGCAAAACAGATGCTAGAAATTCTCACTCCAAAACTCTTTGCTTTTCATCCAGTTTTAAAGCTGTGGTGAGGTTCCAAGTTAAACTCACAAAGGAGAAAGAAATATGCTGGTGTTTGCATTGTAATATGAATTTTCCATTGAAGATGTGGTTGAATTAGCAGTTCATTTTTTAACTATTGCTTTAATTTGCTCCTTGTGGTCCAACTCTTTTTTTTTTTCCTCTCTATAAAAGTCATGTCTCACTCCTGTGCCTTTTGAGACAACTCAATGTAAAAATTTTAAAGGGAAGGGAATTGTCTAATTAAACATCTGTAAAGTGGCTGTTGAGTTTTATTTGTGTGGAGTAAAAAAAATTAGGAGAAAATGTGGAGGAATGTGCTGCTAATTGAAAGTGGACATACCCACCTTGTTCTCACCCATGGGCAGGAATATTAAGGTGTTGGAAGTGACTCCAAGTCTAGACATCCATTACGGGTTTTGTATTTTCATCCCCTCTTTTAACTCCTGCCTGGAGTGACTGGTGTGTGTTCACACACTGGGACATTTAAAGCAAAGCAGAAGGAAACATTTTTTCCTCCTTTTTTTTACCTCCTTAGCACATGGAAAATAAAGAGAATTGTGTGTTTTTTCATTATAAACTTGCCCGTGTTTTAGTTACCTCCCAGGGGCTGTGTTTTAGGGCTTCTGCTGTGGGCTTCCAAATCCTGGGAAGCACGAACCCATTTGGACATTTTGAATTGTGGATCTTTTTTTCAGGAGCTAATTCATAAGAAACTCAAGGCTGGTGAGCCTTCTTTAGTTGGACAATCACTGCTGAATTTTAATCTTAATGCCAGCGTTGGCCACTTGGAATTTGTGAGAGGGACAAATGTAACCCATGATCCCTTTTTTTAGCAGAAAACAAGAGAGGTTAAGCATCCTGCAAAGAGGGAGAGCTGGCAGGAGGAAACACAGAGAGGAGGCAGCAGGCTGAGACTCTTGAAGCTGAGCAGAAAAGATGGAGTTAAGCTCCAGAGCAAGGCTGTGGATTTGGAAAAACTGGGAGCAAAGCTGGCTTTTCCCTCTGCTTGCAATAGTGGTTGTCTGCCCCTACAGAACAGGAGACAAACTTCCAACCTGCCCTATCCCAGGAAAAGCTGCCACAGACATCCTGAGTGCCAAGGAAACTGCAGAAACCTCAGGTGCTCTGTGCAGACCCCGAGGAAATGAAATTTCAGCTGCATTTAGTGAGGCTGAGGCTCTTTAGAAACAGCAGCAGGTGTTGGAGACTCAGTGAAAGCTCCAGCAAACCTTAAAAAATCCCAAAACATCCAGAGGATGCTTTCCCTGGCTGTGGGAATGATGCTAGACAGGAACTCACCGAACAAGACTCTTTAGTGATGCCTGGATAAAGCTGCCTGCGGGTTCTGTTTTTCTTGCCTCAGGCAGCACCAGAGGGAGCCCAGATGAAGTTGTCTGGGTGGTTTGACCGGGTGTTTTCACAGATTTGGGTTCTTTTCAGCTCCACTTACAGTCTGCTTTTCACAGATGTTGAAAAGCTTCCTGCAATCTGCAGTGCTGCTTCGGGAGCTTGCTTCCCAAAGAAATAGCTGTGCACACTCAGAAAGCTTTCCTTAACTCCATTGCACTGGAGATTTTAAAGGATTCTTGAATTCAGAACTTGCTCTTCCCCCTTTCTCAGTGTGCGGTTGCCAAAGAGAAGTGTGAAGGAAGAGTCAGACTGCCCTCATACCTTAAGCACAGAAGTTAAACTTTTAACACTCTTTAACAACTTTTAAACTGTTTTTAACAGCACTTTTCCAGACACTCCTGCCACAACATTTAACCTAGAAAGAAGCAAGACAATCCTTAAAAAATGTATGAAAACAGAACACAGTGCAGCAACTTGTGAGGTGAAAAATATCATTGCCAGGTTAAAAGTAAGTTTTTCAAAAGAAGCATCTGCTGCCTTTTCTATCATCTGTTCTAAGGGATGAAAGTTTCTGCATTTATAACTGTATAAGCAGCTGTACATGGCCCTAACAAAATACAGCCTCTTTTACGTTCAAAACTTAAGCCATGTTTCTGATACGTTTGAATACTGTCCAAATCCATTACATCTTAATTTTAATTAGGTCAATTATACTTCCCTAACCAAAATAAAAATGGATATCAAAAATGTCAAATTACCTTGGCCCCTGAATGCCACTCAGAACCACCCCAGAAGCCTCTGATTCTGCATCCCCCTTTAAGTGTCAGTCCATTCCTTCTCAAGGGTAAGAAAGGAGATTTTCAAGAGCTTTTTCTGGTGGATACCCCTGATTTCTGGGAGTGGGGAAGTGTTGAAGGCTGGCCACTCTCCTGGCAGTGCCTCTTCAGCTGTATTTCCTACCCAGGAATCCTCCTCTGGCCATTGCAGTCCATAGGTTCAGCTCCCAGCCCCTCTCATATTTTATTTTTTTCCCCCTTAAAAAGCTGAACTCGATTATGTTTTGTTCTAGTGCAGCTCTGAACACGAATGATCACAAACTGTTCCTGCTTTCACCAGAAGCAAACTGTGCCCTCATGCATGGTGATTTTGACATTACTGGACTGCAACTGAGCAGAGCTGCTCTCAGGGACTCCAGCCAAAGAGGAGAGAAAAGCTCAAGGCAGAGCTGTAGATTTTCAACCAATTAAGCTCCTGATTCAGCATCCAATTTGAGCAGGTATTTCATGTGCACTTCATGCATCTCCTTGTTGAACAAGAGGAAAAGCTTGTGACCCTCTCCACTAAAAATCACACAGGTATCAATTTGAATTCAAGCACAATCTTTTTTCCTGTAACTATTAGATCTGGAATAATCATGATTTTGTTCTTAAGATTTTAGTGAATTCATTACTTTATTGCTACATGAGGTGCACTTTCCCTTTGCCATAAATGGGATTTTAAGAGCAACTTTGTCAGCTTTGTAGTCTTTTACAGCCAGAATTTAAATCAAGAGAAATGAGCGCTGTGAATTTAAATGTGTATTTCAATTTTAATGGAAAACAAATGGACATATATATTAAAAAAATAAATAAAAATACATGCTTGGGGATAAATATTTCCCTAGAAATGTCAGGTTAGAGATCCAGTGGTGCATGAGGTGGGGCAGGGTTCATCTCCTGAATGGTTCTCTGTGCACTGAACCCACTCACAGAGACTTGTTTTGATCAGATTTTCCTCCCCACATCTTTTATATAATTGAAAACTTGCTCTATCTAACTCAATCTTCTTTTCCATAACACAAACACTTAATTCAAACCAGTTCTCTCTTGTTTTTATCTCTCTGATGTTTTTAAACACTCTTTCACTGGTCCTATCCTTCCTGAAGGTGCAGTACCCCAAGTAGAAAGGAATAGGTTGGTTATTCCTGGTGGTCTTAGAGGAATTTTCCAAGTAATGACAAAAAAAGGGCAAAATCAAAGTTAGCACTAGAGTTTCAATTATATATATATATATATATATATAAAGTGGTAGAATTAGATAGGGGAGGGGTTTTCTTTCCTGTGAAAATCATCAATTAAAAAAAAAGTACATATTAATTAAATAAATTAAATATCCCAATTATGAATGAGAAAAGAAAGACATGCAGTCTCTGACAATGCAGTCATTGAGTTTTACTCCAAACCATCCCAGGGTAGTTGCTTTGCTGTTCCAACCCTTCCCATTAAAAAGGCTGAATTTTGGTGATTCCTCCTCTGTTTAGAAATGGAGAGTCAGCAGTTTGATTTATAACAATAAATTACTTCAGAGGGTGAGCAGCATTCCACTTGCTGTGGAGTATGTGCAGCATTCTGGCAAGGAGTAAACACAAAATTCTTACGTTTTGCCAAATTTTAAAACACATCAAAAATGAAGTGATTGGAAAGATGTTTGTGTTTTAAAACTCCGTGTCAAGTTACTGTTTTAATCTTAATTTAAGCTGCTTGAGGAGGAGGTGGTGTTTAAATTCCAGGCAGGTTAAAATTCAGAGCCTATGTTTGAGGAGAAAACAACATTAACATTTTTGTATGGGCTGCTCACTGGTAAAATCTGACAAGAAATGGGCAATTTAAAACACGAGCCAAAAGAAGAGAAAATGGGAAATTTAAAACACGAGCCAAAAGAAGAAATTTATGAGACAAGAGACATCTCAAAGAGTCACTTCAGACAGAACAGCTGAGTCTCCACAAAGGCAGAAAGCCAAAATTAGGAGCTTTGTTAATGTGAATAAAACAATCAGTCTGATTTGTGATTAACTAACTGAGCACTGAGGCCTCTGGGTTCAGCAAGGAGAGATGTGCTTACGAAACAGTTATCTTTTGGCACAGCTATTTTTGATTTCACAAGGCTGGTGGAGAGGTGGGATAATTACGTGCCTCACAAAGTGCTGGCTAAGCTTCTGCAAGTTCACCCTGACAGCTCCAAGAGCCAACACGGAACAGGCAATTAAAGGCTGGAAAACTGAACCTTGTTAGCACCACAGAGAGACCTCAGAGGGACGTGGGACTGGGACCAGGAGTTCTCAGCACCCTGCTTGAGCCAAGAGGAACTGGAACAGATTTCCCAGATCAGCTGTGGCTGCCCCTGGATCCCTGGAAGTGCCCAAGGCCAGGTTGGACATTGGGGCTTGGAGCAGCCTGGGACAGTGGAAGAATCATGCATGGAACTGGATGATCTTGCATGTCCCTTTGTCTTGGGTTGAAAATGCAAGATGTAGTTTGGGGGTGTGTGTTCTATTTCCCATCTGTCAGAGCTGGGGCAGTTCTCTGCTGTTCCCTGGGCAGTTTTTTCTTTATCTCTCCCACAGCCAATCCTCCCTCCAGGAGATCTCTTCTGTCCATGGGCCATTAATTATTAATTATCTTCTGTTCATGGCCAGTGAGTGTCCCTGCATGGCTGAGAAAATTCCATCATCCCATGGGGAGAGGCTGTGCCCAGGGGAGGAGCCAAGCATTCCTACCTGGATACAATCTGACCTGGGGAACACCACAGCAGCCTTTGCCCACTGCATTCCCAGAGGAGCAGCTTTCTTCCCCACTGCATTCCCAGAGGAGCAGCTTTCTTCCCCACTGCATTCCCAGAGGAGCAGCTTTCTTCCCCACTGCATTCCCAGAGGAGCAGTTTTCTGCCCCACTGCATTCCCAGAGGAGCAGCTTTCTGCCCACTGCATTCCCAGAGGGAGCCCAGGCCCATCTCCAGCAGCCCTGGAGCTGCAGAGGAAAACTCCAGCCTTGTCCAGGATCCTGCTCCAGCAGAAGCACAGCTGGCACTGCAGGAGGGCTGAGCCCCCATGGAATGGCACTGCTGCCACCACCCTGACCCACAGGCTGCCAGGGCCTGCTCTGACTCTGGCAGGGTTGTTTTGTATTACTGCATTTATTTTTAATTTTCCCTAATAAAGAACTGTTATTTCTATTCCCATATCTTTGCCTGAGAGCCTTTTAATTTCAAATTGATAATAATTTGGAGGGAGGGGCTTTACATTTTCCATTTCATTTGAGGCTTCTGCCTTCCTTAGTAGATTCCTGACTTTTCAAACCAAGATACTCTTCCAACCCAAACTATTCCATGGTCCCATGAGGGAGAACTGCTCCCCTCCCAATCAAACTCTGAACACGAAAGTGAACACACACCACTTGCTCTAAACCAGAAGATGCCACGGAATGTTGTAGATAAGCCTGAGATGTTTATAAGGCCTGCTTCATTTACATGGAAGAAACTGTATGGTTTTTCTGGAACACAGCCATTCATTAAGTTTTATTTCATAATTGTCTCCTTAAACAAGCTCATTGACATTTCTTTTTCTGCTAGCCCAAAGGTAATTAATAGAAGATTCCTTTATACATAAGAATTCTGGACAAAGCAATAGTTTCAATGTAATCTCAAAATGAGAATAATTTTTCTATAACTGACGGTAAATATCTCCAGCACTGACAACTCTATTCCTGTCAGCCAAAGAAGTGGAAATTTATTTAAGAAGTCAAACATGATATTTTTGAGTTCCTAATACAAAAACAGGTTTTACAGCCCTAATTATTACGAATTCGTTATCCTCACAATCTCACAATCTAGAACATGTTCAGTAACAAAAAAATAGATCCCATACTAAAAGTTTACATATTCATGGTGGATCAGGACAGTTGGATTTTTGGAAGGGGAGTCTGGTATCCTACCCCAAAAATGGAACTGTGCTTTGTGCAAGACACTCCTATTGTCATTCTTTAAGATGATGTAGAAACCACCAAGCAGGAAATCATATTTTAGAGCAATAGGTTTGCTACTAAAATAGGAGAAGACACTGTCTGCTTTCTTCTTCTTTCTTAATTCTTCACAGAAATTGTGGTTTTCACTTTAAACTAGACTGGCTCCTCTTCCACCAAAGAGTATATTTAATTATTTACCATAGAAAGTGGTCAATCAAAGATTGGGATCTAAGTGTCTTTGTGTACCAGGAGAGCTGGCTGGGTATTGTGTACTGAGATCATATTTTATGGGGAAAGCTTAAGTTGCCCAGTGTTTCCTGATTTCCCAAATGACCATCCCAAATAAAATATTTCATCGTGGTTGACCATGAGCTATTGGCTACAATAATTTTTAAAAATAGTGTTTAAATGATTATATTTATGTTATTAACATAATATTATGTTAACAGATATTTATGTTATATTATATACATTTTTTGGTTTTCTATTATTTATATTGATATCATTTAAATAATTATATTACCATTATTTCATTATTAAAATAGTATTTTAGTTATTTTTGGAATAACAGACTTGTTATGTGGAACATACTTCTTCCCCAATCCAAGGCAGACAATAGCAGCACACTTATTAATATCAATTTAATAATACCCATTATTAACACCTAATAAAAACACTATTACAATAATCCACATTCATAACATCTCAGTAACATCCAAAGAAGCAGCCTTCCCTTTCCAAGTCCTTCAGGAGCTATTGACAGGCCTGTCCCACCGTGGTTTCCCTACAGATATCCTAAATTTTGGTTCTGCCCCTTCTCTCCTGCAGCCTCTCCCAGCCTCCTCGCTGCCCCTCATTTTCTGTAGGTTCCAGCCTCTCCAAGAGGCTCCATTCCCTCTCTGACCCTGCCTGCAGCTCTGCAAGTCCAGCTCCTCACACTTTTCCTCAAAAATTTGTTACTCCATCCTTTTGGTCCATGTGTTGATATTTCCTGAAGTAGCCCAGTGAAGATTTGTGACATTCTTCCTTTCCTTTCCTTTCCTTTCCTTTCCTTTCCTTTCCTTTCCTTTCCTTTCCTTTCCTTTCCTTTCCTTTCCTTTCCTTCCCTTTCCTTTCCTTTCCTTTCCTTTCCTTTCCTTTCCTTTCCTTTCCTTTCCTTTCCTTTCCTTTCCTTTCCTTTCCTTTCCTTTCCTTTCCTTTCCTTTCCTTTCCTTTCCTTCCTTTCCTTTCCTTTCCTTTCCTTTCCTTTCCTTTCCTTTCCTTTCCTTTCCTTTCCTTTCCTTTCCTTTCCTTTCCTTTCCTTTCCTTTCCTTTCTCCTTTCCTTTCCTTTCTCCTTTCCTTTCCTTTCTCCTTTCCTTTCCTTTCTCCTTTCCTTTCCTTTCTCCTTTCCTTTCCTTTCTCCTTTCCTTTCCTTTCTCCTTTCCTTTCCTTTCTCCTTTCCTTTCCTTTCTCCTTTCCTTTCCTTTCTCCTTTCCTTTCCTTTCCTTTCCTTTCCTTTCCTTTCCTTTCCTTTCCTTTCTCCTTTCCTTTCCTTTCTCCTTTCCTTTCCTTTCTCCTTTCCTTTCCTTTCTCCTTTCCTTTCCTTTCTCCTTTCCTTTCCTTTCTCCTTTCCTTTCCTTTCTCCTTTCCTTTCCTTTCTCCTTTCCTTTCCTTTCTCCTTTCCTTTCCTTTCTCCTTTCCTTTCCTTTCTCCTTTCCTTTCCTTTCTCCTTTCCTTTCCTTTCTCCTTTCCTTTCCTTTCTCCTTTCCTTTCCTTTCTCCTTTCCTTTCCTTTCTCCTTTCCTTTCCTTTCTCCTTTCCTTTCCTTTCTCCTTTCCTTTCCTTTCTCCTTTCCTTTCCTTTCTCCTTTCCTTTCCTTTCTCCTTTCCTTTCCTTTCTCCTTTCCTTTCCTTTCTCCTTTCCTTTCCTTTCTCCTTTCCTTTCCTTTCTCCTTTCCTTTCCTTTCTCCTTTCCTTTCCTTTCTCCTTTCCTTTCCTTTCTCCTTTCCTTTCCTTTCTCCTTTCCTTTCCTTTCTCCTTTCCTTTCCTTTCTCCTTTCCTTTCCTTTCTCCTTTCCTTTCCTTTCTCCTTTCCTTTCCTTTCTCCTTTCCTTTCCTTTCTCCTTTCCTTTCCTTTCTCCTTTCCTTTCCTTTCTCCTTTCCTTTCCTTTCTCCTTTCCTTTCCTTTCTCCTTTCCTTTCCTTTCTCCTTTCCTTTCCTTTCTCCTTTCCTTTCCTTTCTCCTTTCCTTTCCTTTCTCCTTTCCTTTCCTTTCTCCTTTCCTTTCCTTTCTCCTTTCCTTTCCTTTCTCCTTTCCTTTCCTTTCTCCTTTCCTTTCCTTTCTCCTTTCCTTTCCTTTCTCCTTTCCTTTCCTTTCTCCTTTCCTTTCCTTTCTCCTTTCCTTTCCTTTCTCCTTTCCTTTCCTTTCTCCTTTCCTTTCCTTTCTCCTTTCCTTTCCTTTCTCCTTTCCTTTCCTTTCTCCTTTCCTTTCCTTTCTCCTTTCCTTTCCTTTCTCCTTTCCTTTCCTTTCTCCTTTCCTTTCCTTTCTCCTTTCCTTTCCTTTCTCCTTTCCTTTCCTTTCTCCTTTCCTTTCCTTTCTCCTTTCCTTTCCTTTCTCCTTTCCTTTCCTTTCTCCTTTCCTTTCCTTTCTCCTTTCCTTTCCTTTCTCCTTTCCTTTCCTTTCTCCTTTCCTTTCCTTTCTCCTTTCCTTTCCTTTCTCCTTTCCTTTCCTTTCTCCTTTCCTTTCCTTTCTCCTTTCCTTTCCTTTCTCCTTTCCTTTTCCTTTCCTTTCTCCTTTCCTTTCTCCTTTCCTTTCCTTTCCTTTCCTTTCTCCTTTCCTTTCTCCTTTCCTTTCTCCTTTCCTTTCTCCTTTCCTTTCTCCTTTCTCCTTTCCTTTCTTTCTCCTTCCCTTTCTCCTTCCCTTTCCTATTCCCTTTCCTATTCCCTTTCCTATTCCCTTTCCTATTCCCTTTCCTATTCCCTTCCCTTCCCTTCCCTTCCCTTCCCTTCCCTTCCCTTCCCTTCCCTTCCCTTCCCTTCCCTTCCCTTCCCTTCCCTTCCCTTCCCTTCCCTTCCCTTCCCTTCCCTTCCCTTCCCTTCCCTTCCCTTCCCTTCCCTTCCCTTCCCTTCCCTTCCCTTCCCTTCCCTTCCCTTCCCTTCCCTTCCCTTCCCTTCCCTTCCCTTCCCTTCCCTTCCCTTCCCTTTTTTCATTCCCCCTCTTTCCCCACACCAGCCTTGCTGCATCTATGCCATCTTCTGGATGTTCCGTGAATCTTTCTCACCCTGAGCACGCTCTGAGTAATGTGCAAATCTCTTTAGCAAACGTTCCCATTTCCTGATTGCTGATACCGAGAGAGACACAAGGTTTTAGGGCCAGGGTCACAGCTTCAGATGCGTTTCCTTTGTTTACTGCCTGCACACCAGGAAAAGGGTTTGCTCTCTTGCTCTGTGACCTGTCCATTCTCTGCTAAGAATAGTTATGGAATGTGGCAAAAAATTCCCCTTCAAGAGGGAAGTGACTTTCACTCAATTAAGAAATTATTAATTGCGCTTATTTTTATGCACTGAAGACCTGTTTACAAATTTTTCCTTTTTTTTTTTCTTGTTGCAAAATATAGAAGTGATAATTTCCTTTCCAATATTTTCTTACCTTTTTTTTTGCCTGGGTTTCATGCCACTTTTTAATCAAGAGATACAAATAACTTTCTTTCAGCTGTTGCACAACAGTTGTCCCTGAATGATGCACAGTTTATGATTTCTCTGGGTGATGAATAAACATCCTCATTTTTAGCCATTTTTCTACGATTATTTACAAATAAATTCGAATTAAAAGAGTATATTAGAGTTTCTTGAGGAAAGCTAGAATTCTTCAACAGTCCCCCTTGTATGAAACCCAAAATTAGTGAGGACTTCCATCACAAAACTAATTCTTTCTTGCATATTTAAATGTTAGCAACACGCTTAAATGACTTGTGAAATCACAGCCTGGATAGCAAAGACTCAGAGAGATAATCTCAGCTTTAATCAGAGAGACAATGAAGAATACTCATTACTTAAGGTTTCCAGCTAATCTCCTCATTTGTCTAAAGAAGTGCAAATAATTCATTGGAAAACCAGAGAAACAGTAGGATGATTCATTATTTTAAATGCTGCTTTAACCAGGCATCTCTGGACTAATCAGTGAGGCTGGGCTGCTGGGTAATAAATATTTGCTTGCTTTTAAAGGCAAACCCTAAAAAATTTGTTCTTAGAAATCAGTATCACAGTTACTACAAGGCAAGATTTCTTATGAAAGTCAGAGATCTCAGATATTCAAGAATAAACATATTAAGAATTCAAGCTTTCGTTGCCTGAAAGCAATTAGAGTAATTTACTGTTCAATGGTACTTCCACAGACTGATAATTCTTACAGTCAGTTGAAAAATAATAATTTTTACTCCATCATTGGAGTTATGATGGCCAGGAATGAAAATGTTGAAATTCCTTACTGAGAGTTGCGCTTTCCCACAGATTGGTGAAAGTGGGAAGCACTGAGATATTACATTTCCATCCCTCCTTTGGAGGTGAAGGATTTCAACCCACAGAGAGCATGAACTTCTGAACAGCCAGAACAAACTTTCCCTGCAAGGAGCAGTGACCTCTCACACATTGTGCTAATTCCTTGTAATGAGGAACTTGGCCAGGCTCAGAGAAATCAGGAAGGGAAAAATTCAGATATTCTGGCTGCTCTTCCCAACATGCACAGCTCAAACCACACCAAATCCCTCCCTGAGCAGCTCCTGCTTGCATCTCATGGTATTAGGAGTAGAAAAATGGGTTTTGCATGAGGTGCATCACCTGTAAACAAGACAGATTTCTAAGTCTGTTCCATGGCTTAGCGACCCTTTCCATGGGGAAATTCCTGCTGCTGGCCAAGCTGAGCCTGCCCTGGCCCAGCCTGAGGCCGTTCCCTCTCCTCCTGTCCCTGTTCCCTGGGAGCAGAGCCCGACCCCCCCCAGCTGTGCCCTCCTGGCAGGAGCTGTGCAGAGCCACAAGGTCCCCCCTGAGCCTCCTTTTCTCCAGGCTCAGCCCCTTCCCAGCTCCCTCAGGAATTCTCCAGCCCCTTCCCAGCTCCCTTCCCTGCCCTGGACACGCTCCAGCCCCTCCAGGTCTCTCCTGCAGGACCAGAACTGGGCACAGCCCTCGAGGGGCCTCTCAGAGCCAGCCCAGAGGGACAATCCCTGCCCTGCTCCTGCTGGACACACAATTCCTCATTCAGGCCAGATCCAAAGAGATGTGAGAATGAAGATAAAAGTTCCTGGATGTAGCAGACATGCTCAGGATTTCAAACTCTCTGAAAAACCCCAATTTAACTGTCTGGAAACTGTAGATGGAGAGAACAGACAGAGGTTAAGGCCAACATTTCTGAAGCGTCTCCTTCTTTTTTCGTTCTCATTATTCTTAGAGCTTGTGTTTGGGGTCACATGCAAGGGATATAGAGAGAAAAGTAGAATTCAGTCATTTTGAAAAGGGCTGAACCTCCAGCCTTCATTTACAGATCACTGTTTCTGCCTCTGGAGATCAGACAGCTCCATGGTTATTTTGGAAAGGTGAAGCATGAGCCAGCCTAGCAAAGTGCAAGGAAGTCGAGCTGGCAATTTCCCCTCACAGGCCATACCTGGGTGGGATTTATCTTACCTAAAATATCCAATTAAGTACATAAACAAGTGACCTTTGTCTTGTGCAGAGGCAATGTGGACAGGAAACTGCAAGGGGTAACTAACTCCACCTAATTAAGACGTGTACTCCAGTGGGAGTTCACCAGCCTGGTCTAGAAACTTACTTGGTGTTTGGCAAAAATTGGGTGGAATGGGGCCTACCTTGTGCAAATTTCTAGAGATTTTCCTAGAAAATTCCTAGAGATTTTAATGGTTTGCAGAGATTAAATTGAGAAAAGAAAATGATAAATGTGGGTGCAGAGCAGGAAATTTGTTGCATGTACAGGGAAGTCTGCAGATCTCAAAGACAGTGAACTCCCCTCTTCTTCCCTGTGGGACAGAAATGGGAAAGGGGGCAGAAGATTCATAAAAGCAAGCTTAGTGTAACTCTTAAAAAATGCTAATCCCTCTGCTTTTATAAACATAATTGTATGTTATCTTTACCTAAAGGGAAACAGTCCCAATTAGCAATCCACCATTAAGATTTGTGTTGCTCTAAGAGTCAGAACAATCCACCTCACTCAAAAACAAGTCATAAACTTCCATAAACTTCCCCTTCAATATCCACCCTTCTGCACTGTTCTCTAAAGAACCATCTTTAATCTAATGATCTGGACCAGATATTTACGGTTCTGCTCCCAAATCCACTTTGTGTTGCTAACAGATTATTTCTGCCTAAGTAATGGGGCTGTCTCTTGTTTCCTGCTCACTCATTATTCTCCAGTAATTAATGTTAAACCCACAGGCTTCTGAGTGATAGATTTGCAGACAAGTGTTATAATCCCCTGAATGCCCTATTGTTTTAAGTCTCCATTAAAAAGCTGTGCAACTATCTGGAGCATGACCCATGTTTTTAAGGTCCACGCAGCAGGAATCAGTTTGATCACAGCTGACTAAACACCGAAATTCGGGTGTCTTGCCCAGGTTCCCACACTGAGGGCTGGATCCTGTGAGGATTTAGACATGTCCTCACAGGCACTGCAGTCACATAAAGCAGCAGCTATGCTGAGGCAAAGGCTCAGACCGATTTAATCTTTCTCTTAGCCTAAAATACCCAGGGCACTGGCAGACTCTGGCAGAGAGGAGAAGTGAAATATGTGTGAGTGAGGAGCGAAGATTCTCCTCATAGGAAGGTCTGGATTTGTCTCTGGTCAACCAAAGAGATCAAAGTTAAGCAGATGCTGTTCTGTAAAACCCAAAAATGCACAAAGAGGTTTCTTGAACCAGTGGCATTGAGCAGGAAAAAAAGCTCCTGACTCAGGCTCCTCATTGCTCTGCTCCTCAGAGAACCACTTCTATCAAAGCATTCACTTTGTTTTATATCAAAATGGACTAGATTACACAAACTCCCAAGCCAGAGAAGCTGACACAACGTTAAATTCAAAGCACTTTGAAAACAAACCAATTCTCATCTTCACAAATGGCAAAAGCAGCTCTACACAGAGCAAGCTTGGTCAAAAATTGCCAATTTTTGGGGGCAAAGATGGGTTTTAAAGTTCATATTAATTCTGCCTTTTTTCCAGAAGGTGAACATATGTGTGTGTAAAACACTTGGTACATCTGTGCTGATAAATTTTAAGTGCCCAGGACTATTTTTTATCATCAGGGACCAAAGGCAGAGACCAGTCACATTCATCCTAAAGAACTCTCAGGCTCTCAATAAATATATTATTTATCAGGAACTAAGAGATTTTGGAGAGTCCTATTTGTCTGAGACTGAAACCATATTAAGGACTGCTCTAAAAGTTGTACTGAACAGGAAAAAAAAAATTATGGCAGCTGAGAATGTTCCCTGACACCCTTTACTTTAGTGGTAGAGACGTGGCCTCTATAGAGAGACATGGTCAGTAATCTAAATAAAATACACTCCATAAATTTAATGTCACTGAAGGGTTTGCAAGCAGAGATAAATATATAGAAGGAGTAATAAACTGTGTTCAAAGGGATTGTTTTCTGTCTCTTTTTTAGGGTGTAATTTCCTCCCAGGGATGTTTCCTTCCCATGGAAGATGGGATTCTGGCTGGATTTTACATGCTGTAGCACATTGAAACTCCTTGACTCTTAGCACTGATAAAAAAAGATAAATTCACTTCATCTTAGCATTTTCCAGTGTATTTTCTACCAAGATTTGCAAACCTGGCCAGACATTATGGCATAACTAGATGGTGTTTTAAATGGCTGTCCCTCCTCATTATCCAGCATGGACAGAGTAATTAATTACCCAGGACTGCTGAGCTCCAGATGAATTGTTCCCAGCTTGAAGTTCCACTGGTTTACTGGAATGAAAAACAAAAACCAGGAGTCTGCTGCTCCCCACACCAGACTTCAATAACAGCAAAAGTCTGGCATATTTTATGGTGAAAAACTTAAAATACAAGAGGAAAGAACACACACACAGGTGAGGTTTTATTTGGACCTTCAACCACTGGGTAAGATCCAGAGAAATTCCTATTTAGCAGCTATAGGGCTAAGGCTACCAAGGACTTTTTGGCAAGGAATGCCTCTTAAAACACTACTATTCCATTTTTTATGGGATAAACAGAGCCATAAATTCCACAGTCTATGCAGAATAGGGAAAAGAAAGCAGCACCTGCACCTCCCAGTGTCCTCCTGCTTAGATCTGTTGGCTCAGTAGAGCTTGAAGCAAGTCAGGTCAATGAATTATTCCTATTATTTTTATTCTGAAAGCCACCTCCTGATTCATCTCTCTACAGCAAGTGTGAATGTCTGTGTAATCTTGTGGAGAGCAGAAAGAGTAATATTATAGTAAAAGTGGGGTTTATTTTTTTTCCTCATTTTTTTAGTCAAATCATCTGGAGGCTGAAGAACCTGCTATTCCATGAACTCTCCCTCCTGCATTGACTTGTAGCTGGAGGATAAGATTACTTCCTACATGCATTCTCAAAAATTGATGGAAAAAATCACATAGGCATAATATCCACCTTTTCTGCACAAATACACCCTGGAGTGCTGGGAAAGGGCTCAAAAGCACCAACAGGAAAATTTGTAAGGCTCAGAGCACTTATTTTTCACTACAGCTTGGCTGAGGTCAGGACATGACCCTGCAGTGACTCCTGCATGAGATATGAAAAGCTGTTGCACCCCAAATGAGGGACTCTCACTGTTTCTTCCCACCTGGAATTCCACCTGTGCAGCTCAGCAAGGATGGTAAGGGCACACCAGGGGCAGATATTCAAATGTCAGCAGACTCCATCACCAACACATCCATAACCAGGCAACAGTGCCCAGTTTAAAAGGTTATTTTATTTCTCAGTTGCAGGAAACAGCACATGGTTTTGAAGCCAGTGGCATTTGGCGACAGCCCTCTGAGAGGGTTGATAACCAACCTGAAGCATGTGGATGTTCTCAGCTCAGTCAGAGAGAAAGAGAGGGGTTTTCTAGCCAGGCGAGAGCCTGGGAAGCAGTTGGGAAGGAATGTAAATAATTCTCTAATCTATCTTGTTATTCACATTGTTTATAGATATGCTCTGCCACTGTGCGTCATTCACTGCACACCAATGGTGTGACATGTTTTTACTCTAAGACCAATGAGGTTGGTCTTCTCGATGTTCTCTATATATAGAGCGGTATATTTGAAATAAATCAGAGCTCATTTTCTTTGCCTTCTGATCTGGAGTTCTCTGTTCCTGTCCTGCTCGACAGCGACAGAAGCAGGCAAAGCAAAACTCTCACTTCTTCTCAATAAAAAAAGCTCCACATTACTCTCACCTGCAATTCCCCACTCATTATAAATTGTTTTCCTACCTGACAAATAGAGTCAATTGACCATGTTTTCTCCCCAGCTTATCTGTGCCCATGGAACAGGCTGAGGGGGAAAATACGAGGCACATGAAGCAGCTGCTGGTTTGTTTGCTGCTCCAGGGCTGGCAGGATGTGAATTGCTGTGGTAATCATGGGCAGAGCTCTCATCAGAGAGGAAACGTTCCCTCTATCAAAGCCAAATCCATAAGGAAGACTGTTGGAGTTCTAGATGCTGAGAATTTTAAACTTTCTGTACCAACAGACTCTGATTCCCAGGAGAGCACTACATTTAACCTGAAGCCACAGAGAAAGCTTCCAAAATTAATTGATAACACTGAGATTACGAGTATTTAGTTTAATTATAGGTGTGTAATATCACTAAGTAGAAAACTTGGAACTTAAAGTTTTAGAATATAATAATATGTATAGGACTAAGATAAAAGTTTTAGAACAGTAATGAGTCCTTCTTCTTCATCTTCTTCTTCATGAGTTTAAGTAGAATTTTATAATTAAACAGAAAAATCTACACTATGAATTTTGAGTAATTAGCTATTAAGTTAAAAATAAAAGTAACTTAAATGTCATTTCTTAATTAAATAGTTTAACCTTAAAAAACTTTATATAAAAAATAGCTAACCCTTTTATAACTTATTAGTAAAATACTATAGAACTCACAGATAAGAAATAATAGACACCTAAAGCTAAACACAAAATACCATCTCTAACACTTCAATCCCAACCTTAACAAAATAAAAAAAACCAACAGAAGACAATCTACCAGAGTGCTGGGGTAGCACTGCTCACCTCGAGGAGAAAGTTGTGAGACTGTCGGAGCCCAGGACATCCCTCTGGCTGCCCTGGCTGTCTCAAGACCCTGGCAGAGGTCTCAGAGACCCTGGCATGAAGTCAAAAACACCTGTGGCTTTGATTTTAGCCCATGGAAAAAGCTGTCAATTTTGTACGAGGAATTACAAGCCACAAGGGTTTGAGTAGTGTGGTATTTGAACTAACACAGGGTGGAAAAGTAGAATTTTGGGATTTTTAGAATGTGATTCAGGGGGTACAAGATGGAGGATTTTGGGCATGTCCTAGCCTTCTTCTCCTTCTTCTTGCCCTCCATGTCCTGGTGTGATGGTGACACTTTTCTATTGGTTTAAGGTAGAGACACACTGTCCAACATAAATGATAGATATTGGCACGTTATTGTAAACAGACTATACGTAACTTTTGATATAAAAGGTAAACACTGCCCGAGATGGCAGGGCAGAATGCTATGGTGGACTTGCTAGGCAGAGCTCGGCAGGTCAGAGAAAGAATGTTATAGATAAGAAGAAATAAACAACCTTTAAAATGAAATTGGACGCGTTCCAGGCTCCTTCTTTTGGCTGCGTCGGGCTGGGAGGGAAGCAAAGACTCTTCACGATCTCGGGGTCACCCTGACCTTCTGAACCCCGAGACATCGACAAGAGACTGAGAAGAATTTGGTTTACTGGGGGTTTCTGTGAGCCCAGTGACTGGAAAATAAAGCCTGGATAATCAGCAGTGGGTGTGGAAGTGGATGGGGCAGCAGCTGGTGAGGGCTGTCAATCCATGCTGGCATTGGCAGGGAGTGCAGTGCCATAGGAGCAAAGCAGCTGAAAACTCCCAGACCCAGGAAAATTTCAGCATCCATGTGCAGCTTCTCTTTCAAAGCCAGCCATGCTGACAAAGAACTCGCTGGTGACTTATGGGGATTGTTTTATTGCTGCCCCTTTGTTCCTGGGCTCCTTTCCTATGGATTCAACATGGTGCTTGTCCAGCTGGACAGACTGGACACAACCAGACACGTGACTTTGACTGCCGGGAATTTTGGCTTTAAAGTCATTTTGCCAACTGAGGTATTGTTTTCTTTTCATTCTCTCATTTTCTCTTTCATTCAGTCAAGCTCAGGCTTGACTGCTGCTGTATTTTTGCAGCAATATAACAACAACAACAACAACAACAACAACAACAACAACGATGATGATGTAAATTACTCCCTTATATTTATGCCCATAAGTTTTCAGAGAAAAAAAAAAAAAAAAGACATTTTGCCTCATTATTTTTTCCCTGCACAAAGTGCTAATGATCAAGTCTTAAATAAAGGACCTAAAAAACATCTTGGCCAGTTCATGACTAGGCCAAGCATTGATCTGCCTTCAGCAGGGAAGGAGGAAGAAAGACCAGAAGAAATAACCACAGAAGGAGCAAGGCAGAGCTATATTATTGCAAAAACAAATAAAGGAGGCTGAGGGAAGCAGTTCCTGCTGTCCAGGCAAAGAGTGAAGGATAAATAACACCTCTCCCACAAAAGGAGCCTCCTGCAGGGTGAAGTGCAGCAGGCACCGAGAAAAACAAAACTCTTAACTGAGAACTGGAAAAACAACATCCAGGTCTGTCTGCTCTTGGCAAACAACCTGCTACAGACAGGGATATCAGCACCAGAAATCCCTCCTTTCCCACACTTCGAGTATTTCCCAAGCATTTTCTTTTCAGCTGCTGTTGACAGCGACTTGGTTGTGATGGAAAGGGATGGGAATTGTTTTCACCTCTCTTGCAGGAAACTCTCCAAGCAGAACAGCACTTAAAGCCTTTAATGTTCTTCAGTCTCTCATAGGAACAGTCCAGCATTCCTCCCATGCCAGCTCTGGGGAGCCAGGGGATGAGTTCTGCACTTCAAGGAGTTGGGCATGATCAAAATACATCCTGTATCCTGCATCCTGCATCATCAAAATACATCCAGCTGTAGATAATTAGGGGATCCATCAACTTAAGAACACAATGGCCAACTTCCACAGGGAACTTCACCCCCATGAAGACACAAAAATTGTTTAATTTCTGATTCCCACAGGTGGGATCTCTAACCCTGGGTTTGGGATTGATGCCTCAGGTTTTGGCTTTTCTATGTTTCAGATTCTGTGCTGTACTTCTGAGCTTCATATGATGGGATGGTGAGCTCTCTGCACAGAGCAGGGAGACAAAACAATTCCTTCTCCAGCTGGGCACCAAGGACAAATGATCCAAAGCTCAGGCCCAGGAGCACAAACAGCGTGGGCTGGAGAGAGAAAAACAAGCAGGATGGGAGTGCCTGGGCTAAAGCTGGAATGGGACAATGAACTGCAAGGTGCAAATGGAGCAGAGCTGATCCCAGTGAGAGCCCCCGGGAGCGCTCGTGCATTTTGGGACCATTTTGGTTCCTCTTGGCTGCAGCCCTGGCTGGGCTCTGCTGCTGCCCAAGGTGGATCCATGGAGGAGATCCTTTAATAAATCCCTGCTTTATTCTTTAGCTCTGTCCAGCCTCTGCTCTAGCTCAGCCTTCACAAGCAATCAGGATCGAGGTGCACCTCACCAGGGAGGCAGAGTCCTGCTGGACCAGGCAGTTTCCACTGAAATGGCCTCACAGGAGAATCCACACGGGACCCCCAGTCCCAGCACGAGCTGCCTGGAGTTCTCTCCTGGGTAAAAAGGCAGAGCCAGGCCATTTCCCCGACATCCAGGTCTTTCTGCAGCTCAAGTCAGCACATTTAAGCTCTTGGCAGACAAAATGATCAGGCTTTGCTGATAAGAAGAGCTGCTCCAGCACTGCTTTGGGACCAGGCGCTATTTATAGATGAAGAGAAGAGCAGCAACAGGGAAAAGGAAGCAAAAAAGGGAACTGGCTGGATGTGTGAGCAAAATTTTTCATTTTTAAATTATACATCTGCAAAGTGATTTCAGGAGCTGCAGACTCACATTCTGTTCTCTGAGCATCAAGAGGTTTTAAGGGCATTATAATCCCTTCATTCACAAACATGGATTGAGATAAAGGCTAAATGTGTGGAAAATGCTTTGGATCTTCAAAGCCCTCAGTGCTGAAGTCTTTTGATATTGGAAATGTTGGTCCTGTTTAATATTCAGGAATCCCATGGGAAGGGTGCAGCCCACAAGACTCTCTCACCTTGGGTCTCCAGGAACTGTCAGGGTAAGAATTCAGAGCAAAGCCTCTGCTGCTCTAAACTGAAGATGGAGCAGAGACTGATCTGGAGAGAGGAATGGTGAGAGAACAGATGAACTCCATGGTGCTTTGTCCCAGCTCTGGAGCCATCCTGCTGTCCCCCACCCTCCCACATCCCTGTTGCCCACTGGGGCCCTGTGGCAAATTCCCCCCTGAGCACAAGAAGGAGCTGCATGCCCAGCACTTGTCTTATAAATAGGTGAGAAAGCTGGAGAAGAGACCTCATGGGCTCCAATACCTGAAAGGACAAAAGGGGAACAGGAGAGGGACAATTCATCAGGAACTGGAGTGACAGGACAAGGGGGAATGAGCTCAAACTGAAAGAGGGGAAATTTAGGTTAGATACAAGAAGAAGTTGCTCCCTGTGAGGGTGGGCAGGTCCTGGCACAGGATGCCCAGAGAAGCTGTGGCTGCCCCTGGATCCCTGGAAGTGTCTAAGGCCAGGTCAGACACTGGGGCTTGGAGCACCTGGGAGAGTGGAAGGTGTCCCTGCCCATCTTTACCAAAAATAAAAGATGAAAAGTGCCATTCTGAGATACTGGTGTAAGGCTGAAACCAGTCTAAGTCCTCCACTTTAGGTTCACAAGGTGGCTCCTTCCCATCCAGCTTGAGGATCTCCACACTTCAGTCCATTTAATGAAATACACATTGACTGCCCATCACCTCACCTGAGAAAATGGGATGGCTGAGGTGGACACACCTGAGGAACCAGTTTCACTTGTCAGCAGCCCAGAGGGACAAAGCAGGAGAGGGAGGAAGAGAACAAATGGTGAAGGGTCTGGAGGGGAAGCCACACGAGGAGCAGCTGAGGTCACTTGGTCTGCCCAGCTGGAGCAGAGGGCACTGAGGGCAGAGCTCCCTGGGATCTGCAGCTCCTCCTGAGGACAGCTCTGAGCTCTGCTCTGGGACAGGGACAGCACCCAGGGAGGGCTGGAGCTGGGCCAGGGCAGATTTAGGCTGGGTTTTAGGGAAAGGTTCTTCCCCAGAGGGTGCTGGCACTGCCCAGGCTCCCCAGGGAATGGGCACGGCCCCGAAGCTGCCAGAGCTCCAGGAGCCTTTGGACACTGCCAGGGATGCCCAGGGTGGGGTTGGTGGGGGTCTGGGCAGGGCCAGGAGCTGGACTCAATGATGCTGTGGGTCCCTTCCCACTCAGGATATTCCATGATTCCTTGATGCTGTGTCTCCCTGTGTGTTGCTGAATTTGTGCAAGACTTTCCACGCAGGATTCCCCTCTCAGCCCCTTGTTTCAAGCACTCTGCCTGACACTGGCTTCCAGCGCAACTTCAGTTCAAGAATCAAGGAAAACAGAAACCTTTTTTTTTTTTTTTTTTTGTTTTTTTTTTTTTTTTTTTTTTTTTTTTTTTTTTTTTTTTTGTCCCCACGTTATTGAAGGCTTTGTCACTTGTGAACCCAGTGCCACCACACGTCCCCATGCCAGGGTGTGGCACTGGGGTTCAGCTGTGTGGGGAAAAGGGCAGGGGTGCCAGGACCCTTCTCTCCTGCTCTCTCCCCAGCTGCTGTTCCCACTAGATGGCATCTCCGTCCCGCAAACATCCCTCAACCCTCCCGGAGCCGCACGGCTCGTGGAGCAGCGGGGTAGCGCTTGGCAATTAAAGATGGGCAAACGTTTCATTATTGCACATCAATTTCTGCTCCAGGATACCACAGCCAGCATCTTCCTCTCAAACACCTCAGCAAAGGCTGCTACTGCTGTAAAAACTGTCCCAGGGACAGAGTTTGTTCTCTCACAGCCCTCGAGGGGCCTCTCAGAGCCAGCCCAGAGGGACAATCCCTGCCCTGCTCCTGCTGGACACACAATTCCTCACCCAGCCCTGCTGCCAGTGGCCTCTTGCCCCCCTGGGCACCCCTGGGCTCGTGTCCAGCCCCTGGCACCAGCACCCCCAGGGCCTTTTCCAGCCACTTTTCAGCCACATTTCTCCACAGAAGAAGGAATTTTTATTCAATAAATGTTCTTTGAGGAACTATGTCAATGATACACTGGCACAGAGTGTGGATTTGCCAGGATTTCATCCTCAGAGAGCCCCTTAAGGTTACAAACTCAATGGGTGCATTTTTCTCCTCGTGCCCAATCCATTGGATCCCAGCTGGAGGCAGCAGAAGTGCTGAAAGATTTTAGCACCGAGGTGGCAGAATAGTTTTCCTCCCTCCCAGGGCTGTGAGCCTGTGGGAAGGAACAGCAACATTTTCCATCTGTGTTGTGGCCTGGAGATTCCATCAGAAAAGGACTTGTTGCAGGGTGAGCTTCGTGGAAATGTGGGTGCCTCATGTCTGGGGGAATTTCAGGGGGGCATTCTCACTTGTGTGAGAGGTCCCCATCAGGTCACCGTCAAATTTAGGCCCTGGGGTGTGCTGGACATCCCAGATGCTCATGGAAACCACAGCATGGAGGTGCACAAAGAGATGCCTGAGGGGACAGGATCTGCCAGAGGCATGTGGCAAACTTACAAAAAAGCCCTCAGGCTTCCAGCTCCACGTTTCAGCAACTCACCTGTGGTGTTTCATCAGGCTGTCACCTCACAGCTGAGGTTTGGAGAGCATTTGTCCCTTCCCACAGGATTTTTGTTGTCACTCTCATTACCATTTGCAACAAGGAGGACGGAGGCAGCAGGGTTTTTGCACAGGACACAATCACAGAATATTCTGAGTTGGGAGGAACCCACAAGGATCATCCAAGCCCTTAAATCAATGGAAATACCACAACATCAAATGTCAGTATCCAGTATTTCAGTTCAATAATTTATAGCCATCACCACAGTCATTTTTGTGTCTATATTGCCCTTCTCACTCATGAGGAAAGTTACAGCTTTAGCTTTTGTTTGATTAACAGCATTATGGCATCTGTGTATCCCTGGCATTCATTTTATTGGGGGAAATTGGTCAGCCTGTGTCCAAATTACTCAAATCCTGTAAAAATAATGTGAATCTTCGTGGGGATGACATATTAGCTTGTTATCACCATATCCACCTTAGTGGTGTCTTCCACTGGAAACCAACCTAATCTAATTTCTGACACATTTTCCCAATTACAGCAGCTGCACATCCTCCAAAGAAGCACTGCAGAAGCAGATGAATTCCCTAGGCACAAATCTGCCTTCCTTTCACCAGCTGCTGGGATGGTGCCTGGTGTTTCTTCTGGTGCATCTGCCTCAAATAAAGTTCACAAATTCTTCACACTTGGGTTTTCAGGATAGAAAAGGACGGGGTCGACTGAAGAGGCATTTAAAAATGGTTTATTGCAAAATCAGTCTCAAGGAAGGGTGAGACTGTAAGGTTGTTACCTCCAAAGCCATCACATTAGAAGCCTTGCATCAGAAGCCATTAAATTCTAGTTACAATGTATTTTATAAATTTCTTATCCAATCAGCTACTTCCACAAAGCTGGTTAGCATCTTCATAACCAATTACTAATTGTTGCATTTTACATTATTTGCTACAATGTGTCTTTTTCTATCCAATCATGTAACTCTACAGAAATTTCTTGCTATATCTTCTACTTTTTATCAACTCTATAACAAGTACTATTGTTAAACTCTAAAATCTTCTACTATGTGGCCTAACATATTTATTTACTTATATGGGGCACATTTCTACTTGCTTGAAACATATTTCTGCTTAAACTACAAATATTTTTTCTTATTTTGTGTCTGTTTCACTATTCTGTTCTAAAGTTTCAGGCCTTTTCCAAGGCCTTAGGTCAAACACTGTATCCATCTCTATCTCTGAGTTTCTATGTTCGAGGCCTTGGGAGCTCTCTGTGCTTGCATTTCCCACACTTGGGAAGTGTCTAGGGGGAAAATCAGGGTGAGTGATTTAGGGCCTGCACCCAGAGCCATGGGATAAGGTGGGATTTGTGTGTGTATGTATTTTAATTTAACATCAGAACCCCTTGACTCTCCCAGGAAGGATGGTTATGGAAGGGTCAGTGTGGGGATAATTAGGAATGTGGATATTAGGAAATATTCCTTCACAAAAAGGGTTGTCAAGCATTGGAACAGGCTGCCTTGGGTGGTGGAGGAGTCTCCAGCTCTGGAGATGTTTAAAAGAGGTGCAGATGTGACTTTAGGGGACACGATTTGGTGCTGGGCTCCGCGGTGTTAATTCAAGGGTTGGACTCTTAATGGTCTTAAAGGTCTTTTCCAACCCAAATGATCCTATGGTTCTCTAATCTATTGTGATGGTAATACTGCTTTGATACAGTTAAAAGCACGAGCACTCCTGCCTTCATATGCCAATTTATCCTAAATAAACAAAAAGCCAGGAGATTTCAGGTACTATGTTGTGAGGAAAAAAAAACTGTGCCCCAAGCCCACTGTAATTGGTTTGATTTCTTTTACTTGGTTAGTCAATTCCTTAGGAAAATTAGGAGTATAATGAAGGGAAATGTCACCATCTGTCTGAAACTGGTGCACAGAGGAAAAGGCTTCCAAAAAATCTCATATTATTCCCAAAAGTAATTCATCATTTTGACCCAAAGATAAAGAACTGCTGTGAAACCAGTATTGTGCTGCTCACAAAACCTAAGTGCTCAGAGGCTTTGAACCTCTTTGGGTTCTTCTAGACCCCTGCCAGCACCTGCTGATGTCAGTGCCAGCAGGAAAGCGCTGCAGGTGGAGCAACCAACAGATAAATCAGGGATGGAAAAACAGAACATGGGGAGCCTGGAGCTTCTAACCCATGGCACAACCCTGGAACACAGGCAGGGTCTGCATGACCCTGCTGAGGGCAGATCTGTGGGGCCTGTGCAGCCCAAACAAACCTGAGGAGGGGCTTCTGCAATGATTGGAGTCCGGGAACAAAAGTTCTCAACAAATATAAGAAGTCAGAGCACTTCATAATCCCAGCCCAGGGAGGACGTGGAGCTGCTGCAGAGAGCCCAGAGGAGGCTCCAGGATGAGCAGAGGGCTGGAGCAGCTCTGCTGGGAGGAAAGGCTGGCACAGCTGGCATTGTTCACCTGCACAGGAGAAGCTTTGGGCTGAGCTCAGGGTGGCCTTGCAGGGCCTGGAGGAGCCCCAGGAAAGCTGGAGAGAGACAATTTCCAGGGGATGCAGGGACAGGACACAGGGAATGGCTTCACACTAACAGAAATTTGGTAATAGGAAGGAATTGTTCCCTGGCAGGGTGGGCAGGCCCTGGCCCAGGGTGCCCAGAGCAGCTGGGGCTGCCCCTGGATCCCTGGCAGTGCCCAAGGCCAGGTTGGACACTGGGGCTTGGAGCAGCCTGGGACAGTGGGAGGTGTCCCTGCCATGGCAGGAGGTGGAATGGGATGAATTTTAAGATTCTTTCCAACTCAATCCATTCTACAAATCTCCTGCCTTGGCTTATCTTTTTAGTGCAGGAATTTTTGTGTTTTCCCTTTTTCTTCCTTCTCCTTTTGATTACCTCCCAGTGAACCAATAAACCTTTGTGAGGGAAAGCCTTGGTAACATTTTCATTTTGTTCCCTCAGGGCACAAAACACTGCCAAAGTTATAAAGCATTATGAGGGCACTTTTGAATTTAGCAAAGTCCATGATCCTCTTCCTGTTGATTCTAAGGATCATCCTTTATTTCTGCAATTTGCCATCACTCCACATCTCCCATTTCTGATGCCATGTCTGAGGATAATTACCTAGAAAACTGTTTCATATCAAGATGTGGCTTCAGATTTGGAGCTGAACAAGCATATTGAAAAGAATAAAAAGAAGAAAAATCAGAGAGATTAACATTTTCTCACTCAAAGTCCTGTCCACCCACAAATCCCATGCTGAACTAAAGACAACACTGAGGTTCTCAAGAGTTGTAACACTCATATCGGACCTTTGATATTCACCAAATCTCACTCAGCTTTACAAAGCAGGTAAATTCAATCCTCATTGTTTTATACACGAAGAAAGTACAGAAGGGAAATAACTTCTTCAGGAACACAGAGCAGGGAATCAGCAGGGCCTGGCCTAGGACACACACCCTGTGGCATTTCCCACTGTCTTAGGTTACAAGATGTGGCTGGGGTTGTGTTTTATTTCCGTCTGTCAGAGCTGGGGCAGTTCTCTGCTGTTCCCTGGGCAGTTTTTTCGTTATCTCTCCAACAGCCAATCCTCCCTCCAGGAGATCTCTTCTGTTCATGGGCCATTAATTATTAATTATCTTCTGTCCATGGCCAGTGAGTGTCCCTGCGTGGCTGAGAAAATTCCATCATCCCATGAGGAGAGGCTCTGCCCAGGGGAGGAGCCAAGCATTCCTACCTGGATACAATCTGACCTGGGGAACACCACAGCAGCCTTTGCCCACTGCATTCCCAGAGGAGCAGCTTTCTGCCCCACTGCATTCCCAGAGGAGCAGCTTTCTGCCCCACTGCATTCCCAGAGGAGCAGCTTTCTGCCCCACTGCATTCCCAGAGGGAGCCCAGGCCCATCTCCAGCAGCCCTGGAGCTTCAGAAGAAAACTCCAGCCTTGTCCAGGATCCTGCTCCAGCAGAAGCACAGCTGGCACTGCAGGAGGGCTGAGCCCCCATGGAATGGGACTGCTGCCACCACCCTGACCCACAGGGTGTCAGGGCATGTTCCGACTCTGGCAGGGTTGTTTTGTTTTTGGTTTTGATTTTGTTTGTACTATTGCATTTGTATTTTTAATTTTCCTAGTAAAGAACTGTTATTCCTACTCCCATATCTTTGCCTGAGGGCCCCTTAATGTCAAATTTATAATAATTTGGAGGGAGGAGTTTTGCATTTTCCATTTCAAGGGAGGCTCCTGCCTTCCTTAGCAGATTCCTGTCTTTTCAAACCAAGCACTCACCAACTCAGTTGTCCTGTCATTGTATTGTTCTTCCACAGGAATCCCACTGAGCTCCAGCCACCTTCAGAGCCCAAAGATGATTCAGGGTGGTTGTTGTGGGTTATCACTGCATGAACACTTTCATTCTCACAGCATGTCTTCCATCACTCATTTTATTTCTTCATCCTTTGTGCTTGATCCTTCCCATCTCTATTTCTGATTCCTGTCACAGAGATCAAGTTTTGTAGTGATATAAACCTGTCACCCGTCAGGAATTTTGTCACAGATTATGTATTTCACCACTCAAAAATCCCTGGACTGTTCCTAGGAGCAAGGAAGGTGAGAAGGGTGGTTTGGCCCTCAAGGTGACTGCAACCCCCCTCAACCTGCCCTGACAACACCCCAGCAGGTGGGCTGAGGACCCCAAGGTATCACTGGGGGCCCGGTGGTCTGGCCCGCATAGCAGAGAAGGAAGAAGGCCAATTAAGAGATGATCACTTTTGAGGCAGTGATCTGTCTCAATCTGCACAAAGCACGTCTTTGCTAAGTCCTGACACAAGACAGAACTGTGCCTTTATGATCAGCTGCTTCCCTTGCACTCTTGGATTGGTGCTCTGCAGCCAAGACACTGAATTTAATCAGATGTGTAACAGAGACCAGGATGTCCTCCCAGAGCACTCTGGCCTTGTCCTGCCCTCGAGAATCACCTGCAATCACAGCAGTCAGGAATTGTAGAAGAACTGAGAGTACATGACTTTTTCCTGGAGTTTGATAAGGGAAGAAGGGAGCAGGAATGGAGGAGAGAGCAGGATGTACAGAAAGGAAGCTGCACCAGCTTTCACCAAGGAATGTGTGAAGATAGTTGGGTCAGGCAGATCATTGCAATCCTCCACCACTCACATCATTCTCTCCTTCAGTTGTGCCTCTGCTCCCAAAATCTCTCTCTTCTGTCTGTTTTTCTCATCACTTCTTTTAGAAACTCGTCTTCTCTACCACAGGTTTAATATTGTTTGGGACAGGTCAATGGATCCTGCAGACAAGGCTGATGTTTCTCGATGTTGGAGCCCTGGCTGCTGAGAATTTGAGACTTTCTGTGCTGCCAGGCACTGACCCCCAAAAGAACATTACATTTGACCTGAGGCCGTGGAGAAGGCTTCCAAAATGGAATGATAGAACTGGGATTATGGGTGTGCAATTTGAATAGAAGAGTGCAATATCACATAGTAGAAAACTTAAGAGTTTAAGGATTTAGAATATAGAAATATATATAAAACAAAATAGAAGTTTTAGGACAGAGGCTTCACATTCCTCTTCATAAGTTTGGGTAGCATTGTGGAATTAGATAAAGAAGTCCACGTTGCGAGCCACGGGTAGTTATTGAGTTAAAAGTAAAAATAATTTAAGTGTCATTTCTTAATTAGATAGTTTATCCTTAAAAAGCCTCACAAGGAGAGAGATGGGGCTCCATTTTTAGTTTGTTGAAGTGCTGTAGAACTCAGGGTTTGCAAGACTAACAGAGAAAGAACTAATAAACATCTGAGTCTGAACAAGAAATACCGTCTCGTGATTTAATCCTGACCCTGGCAAAAAGAAGATAAAACTCAACATCCCTCCACTTTCAAATTTGGTCTAAAATCAGACGTGCTCTGGAAGGTGACCCTGAGCTAAACTGGGAGCTATGCTGAGCACAGCTGTACATCCAGGTGAGAACAACGTGGGATTCACCATCACTGCCCTGCAAAGATTTTTCCCAGCTCAGGCTCCTGCCTTAAAATCTGCCCTCAGCAAATAGTAACCAAAAATTACAAAATTAATTATCAATTTTATCTTTGAGGTTGACTCCTGAGATGGTGGGATTATTTCTACATTATTTTATTTCCAAAGAAAAAAAGGATTGACAGCAGTTAAGTATGGAGGGAAAAAAAACCCCAGACAACTCAAGAGAAGTTTACAGAAGGGAATCCTTTTGTCTCCCACACATTATTTTGTTATGAGCACAAAGTATTTGCTCTGTTAAAAGTCAGATTTGATCCCCAGATTAATGCAGAAAAACAACATCCTTACATGCACCACTTCAGAGGGATGTAACAGGATACAGACTCTGAGAAGGGGAGCTGTAGGTGATTAAGTTTTCTCATTTTTGGCATAAATGGCAAGAGGAATCTCACAGATTTCTGGGGATGAAAGAGGAAATCAGAACAAATGGGAGAGGGGATGAGTTCAAAGCCAGCAGTTACACAAGAACCTTGGAAGTGCAAGTCCCACCAGGACAATCACCTGCCGTGGTGGTGACCTCACCTGGCTGCCAGCCACCCACCCAGCTGCTCTGCCCCTGCCCCTCTTCCTGCTCTGCCCTGGTGCTGCTGGATTGCTCCTCATGCCTTTGAACTCCTCTCTCACACCTGGGTTTCAATCCTTCCCTAAATGTTTTCACAGAGCCTGCTCCAGCTTGGCTGATGGGCTGAGCTTTGGCCAGTGGTGGGTCTAGTTTGGAGACACCTGGGACTGGCTGTGTCCAGCACAGGGACCACCCCTGTGGCCTCTTCCTACCAAGATCTTGTCAAATAAAGCCAAAACCACCTGTCAGTTCTGCAGACCTGAGAGGCAGCAAAAGCTCCAGAAAAGGTCTCCAATATTGGCTGTGATGGATCTCTCTTCTTCTACGTGTGGACTAGGGGGAATGGCTTCAAACTGGCAGAGTGTAGGGTTAGATTTGGTATTCCTTTGGAAATCCTTCCCTGGAAGGGCGGGCAGGCCCTGGCAGAGAGTGCCCAGAGCAGCTGTGGCTGCCCCTGGATCCCTGGCAGTGCCCAAGGCCAGCTTGGACATTGGGGCTGGGAGCAGCCTGGGACAGTAGAAGATGTCCCTGTCCATGGCAGGAGATGAAACAAAATGATTTTTAAGGTCCCTTCCAACCCAAACCATTCCATAATTATGAATTTTGCTCTCAAGGTTCCCTTTCAGAGAAGCCTTTCTCTCTGGTTGCTCTGTCAACTGATGAATATTTGGATTTCTGGGCTTTTCAGAGTTCATTTTTTTCTGCTTGTGCACATCCACACTGCCTTTGAGAAATCCTGGCGCTCCCACAGGGGAGGCAGTGCCTACAGCTGGGAGTTTCTCTGTGCTCTGGAACAGAACAGATTGCTGGGGATGGCAGCAGCTCCCCAGGTCCAGCCGTGGGAGAGAGGCTGCAGTGAAATTCTGCTCACATTGCTGATTTCCAAGCTGGTCCCACGTTCCACTAAAATTAATCCAGGGTTCATTCCACGGCCAAAGAGCCTCATCCAGCAAGCAATGTACAATAAAGCAAAAAGAAGAAAGGCAATCAAAGCTAATTTTCCCCTCATGTTCAATCTTTTCCCAATCTCCTGAAATGTTTTGACCCAACTTGTACATAAGCATGGACAAATCCCAGGGGAAAAGTTCCCCTCCACGTCCTGCTACAGGAGGCTCATTGATGAGACAATCAAGGGTGATTAAATAGATTTCTTATGAGCACCTCACTTCCAGCTCAGATGTCCAAATCAAAACCATGAAACGTGAAAAAAAAAAAAGGCTGCAGTCATGTCTGGGTTTTGGCAAAAGTACAGTCAGAAGGACGTGCTTGGATGAGAGAAGCTGTCTGTGAAACAGGTGGGATTTCAGGCTCTCCCAGGTGTTTAAAAGCCATTCCCAGTGCAGCAGAGTTCAGGAACTGAATGGGAAAGTGGGACTGGAAGGTTGGGGAGAGAAAGATGTGGATTGCCCAAAGGCCAGCCAGCTTCTTGGCTGTGCTGGGCCAAACCTGCAGCTTCTGGCAGTGGTTCTGTCCCTCCAGTCCCTGCCATGCTCACTCCTGCGCTTAGAGAGGGGAAAGGTGGAGAGGTTAAATTATTATTGAGCTCCCATCTCACTCAAGTGTGACTTTCTGTTAACATTGTATAAATTACCAGGATCTCAGCCAGAGAGCACTGAAATAACTCCTGAACTAAACCCTCACTCTGGGCCAGAAGGCTTGGATGTAATGCAAAGGATTTTAGGAGGAAATGAGGTGATTCCCCAGACAACAGATGTGGATTTGAACAGCTTAAGGAAGTTTAGGGTAACAATGGTTTTCTTACTGGCTTTTTCTTTTTTTCCTTACAAGTTCTGAGAAAGAGAAGAGACTGATTTGGGGTGGAGGGAGAATTTTGCAGAACTATTAAAGAAATATGCATAATCATCTGCAAATTAACACAATTTAATTGTATTGCAGTCTTCCGTGGCTGTTATCTTTCACTGGCCCCATTTCAAAATTTTCCAGTTATCCCAGAGGAGAGTTTGGTTTTCATTCCTCTCGTTCTCTAGATGAAAAAAACCTAAAACTAAGCCAACAAATCCAAACAATGCATGAGAAAAAGAAAACTCCAAAATCAAGCTAGGAATGTTCTGCCCTTCCAAAAGCCCCAGATTAAAACCTCTTCAATTGTTGTTGTGAGAAATAAAAGAGGTTTCTCCAATATAGTTTGTTTTCCAGAAAAAACTGGGCCTGGTGTCTCCTGGAAAACCTGAAAAATTTGCTATTCCTGTTGAACTAAAAAATATGGCCGCAAATGTGTGTCAACATTTTAAAACAGGATTTCAAGCAGCAGCTGAGCAAGGAGGTGTTACAATAAACATTGTCCAAAAACTCAGTGTATCTTCTACCCCCGACCCACACAGAGAGAAAGCCCAGATCTACTTGGAAAGAAAACAGAGTCCTTCCAATCTGCGTCTGGCAGAGCTCCCAGGATAACGCCCCAGTGCTCCCCGCTTGGACCCAGCTCTGGGATGCTCCTTGAGGGGGGACAAAGGGGACCAGAGCTCTTGGGTCAGTGAAAAATTGGCCCCCAAAAAAGCTCCAGTATCACCTCCACTTCCAAGGCTTGGAAATACACCTGTAAAAATCATAGCAGAGCACAAATATATCCCAAAAAATGAGCTGTCCTATCCATATATCCTATAATATCCTACCCAGCTGTGTGCAAAATCATCTGAATTCCTTCTCTGCTCATTAGAAAGGTAAGAACACCTTTACAGTGTGATTCATTTCATGTTTTTTAATTTTTTTTTTTATTTAAACATGGGAGGAAATCTCCCTGGAAGTGCCAGTTTCTCTCTCATGGAAGAAACTCTGATAATTGCCTTACATGAGACATCAGCCTGGCAGTCAGGCAAGACAAATCCCATCAACAATTATGATCTTAAGAAGGCTCACAGAAAATCTTCTTCCCTCTTGTGGGATTCCCAGGTGTAAATAAAACCATTCCCAGTGGCTGTGGGAACAAACTCTTTATCCTGAATAGAAAAGGCACTCAAGAGAGGCAGTTTATTGATGGTTGTAAACCACTCACATGCTTAAATCAGCCAAGTCCACAAGGCCTTGTACTGACAACACAGATTTCTATTAGGGATATATTTAAATATATTCTTCTTTATGGTTCTATTCCTGCTGACTTGCAGGACTGGGGGATTTTTCCACCAGTGGCAGAGTTACCCACCAACATCCAAGTCCCTTTGGTGAAGGAAATTTTCAGCCACGTGGCTGTTTTGTGTTATCAAAGTGGCATAAAGTGTCGAGTTTTATCTGCCTTTTTTTTTTCTCCAGGGTTGGGATTAAATGTGTGAGACGGTATTTCTCGTTTGGACTCAGATGTTTATTAGTTCTCACCTCTGTCACAGTCTCACAAACCCTGAGTTCTACAGCACTTTAACAAACTAAAAATGGAGCCCCATCTCTCTCTCTGCAAGGCCTTTTAAGGATAAACTGTGCAATTAAGAAATGACACCTCAATTTTTTTCACTTTTAACCCAATACCCTACCACCCACAATGCCCACAATGGGGACTTTTTGATCCAGTTGCACAAAACCACCCAAAGCCATGGAGAAGGAGGTGAAGGAGAAGGAGCAGCCTCCACCCTAAAACCTCCACCTTGCTTTCTATCTATTCCTGCATTCCAAACCCTTCAACTCTGAGTTTCCCACCCTGTGCTATCACACAATTCTATTCTAACTCCACACCTATAATCTCAGTTTTATTATTGAATTTTGGAAGCTTCTCCAGGGCCTCAGGTCAATGCAGTGTTCTCCTGGGGGTCAGTGCCTGGCAGCACAGAAAGTCCCAAATTCTCAGCAGCCAGGGCTCCAACAGTAAAGGAGCAAGAGGAAATCATAATTCTGGCTCATAACTTCCTGGAAGGTGCATGCAGAGGGTTTTGACTCCCTTAAATCCACACAGTCTTCTGGAAACTGCAGGAAAAACATGGCACAAGCCCAGGTTTACGCAGGACTCAGGAAAATGTGTAGATTTGCCCAGCCAATCACTAAAAGCACACCTACACCTATTTCACACAATGCTTGCTTGTATACTCTCTATTAACAATACACAATACTTCATTATTAGGCTTAAAACCTTCTACTATCTTGTTAAGCATATTTTTATGCAGTCTTAAAAACTATCTTAGCTAAGCCTAAAATTCAAGCTATTGTTCCATGTCCTTACTTACTGTACTATTGTAACTTTTTCTAATTTCAGACTTTGCAGCTAAATTCTAAGTTTTCTTTTCTTTCTGTTTCTAAAGCCTGCTTTTACAGCTTTCTAGAAATCTTTTTGCCTTTATTATTTTCCACAGGTTTTCACATCCATTCTAGGATGGACAGGCCTTAAACCTGCATGCTACAAACCCAGGAAATATTTTTTTTGTCTTGAGCAGACAGCTCAAATACCAATTTATTTCTTTCACTTCCTAAGCTGAAAGGCTATGGTAGGACTGAGTAATTTGCTTAAAATCAGCCTGGATCACCCAGAGGAACATGGAATTGTGGAAAATCAGCACAGCATGAAGAAAACCTGCAGAAACACAGCTTTTATTGGAAAAACAAAAGTCCTTGCAGGCAGCCACAATGCCAGGAGGAGGGAGAGGCTGTTCTTCCATGGCTCAGAAAGAAAGCTGTGCACAGAGGGCTGATTTTTTTTCCATTCAAGGCTGAGAACCTGAAGGAACAGCCTCCCAAAATCCTGCAGTGGGTGGAGTGGGATCAGACTCAGGGATGTGCACTGGTGCCACTGGCAGAAAGAAATCTGATTTATTTCCCCCCAAAATAAAGTTGTTATGGCAGGCAGAAGGTCTGGGGTAGAGGGGATGTGAAATTCAGTGAATGGGCCAGATTTTATGGGAGCTCTCTTTAGTCCACTGGAAGTTTTGCTGCCTTTTCTTAGCCAAAGAAAGCTGGATATAGCTTGATTTTATATATCAGATAGATAGATAAGTTTTTGGATAAATATATGCATTGAATGAGGAATATGAGGCAAAAATTTGTACTTTTTGCCTGCTTGATTTAGTCCTGGTCCAGAAACACCCAAGAAGGGGGAAACTCTCTCCTGCAGCAGAGCACCAAGCTCCAAGAACTGTTTCACACTGAGAGCAAGAGGAAAACTGATGTTTTCTCTGAAGCACCTGCATTGCCAGCACTGGAAAATGCTCAGGGTTTCTAAAAGTTGCTGTTGAGGATGGTTTGGCCAAAGGTGGCACTTGAAATACAAATCACAGAGCTGTCCTGAACTTGCAGACTGGTTTATCCCAGGGGGCTGATGGACAAGCTGAACATCAGAGCAAAACTAATAAAGAAAAGGTGGAGTGGAGTCTTTAACAGCCTCAAAACAGGGATTAAGCCAGGCTTAAGAAATCCATGAACTTGATGCTGTGTGTCTGCACAACTATAAATTCCACCCTAAGAGGACTGACAGTGTCCCACCAGAGGGAAGATCCAAGTGCTGCAGAATTCAGCATTCCATAAACACCAACAAATGATTTTGCATATCTACTAACTCTGCTTAAACCAATACAAGTATTATCAAGCTGATTACTAAAGTGATCTGATTTTCTCTGACCTGGTGTTCTGCTCTTGTAGAAATGTAGGGATACATCAGTGGATTTAATGGATGCAACCTGCTTAAATCTGTAGGGAAGATTTATGTGTCTGACTACTGCAGGCAGCTGCAGCTGCAAAACCACATTCACTTCTCCAGAGCTGCACCATTCTCACTGCATTTTTACAATATATTTATCCATATGTAGCAAAACCCATTAATTATTAATAAAGAACTATCATTAGGGTGTGCCTAAATTTAGCTGACTAAACCACATATCCAAGGATAATGTGTAAATTCAGAAGTGTAAAGTCTACATAACAGTTTCATTTCTACAGCGTTCCAATTATCTGTTCTTTCTGCCATCTTCAGTACCGAGTCTGTCTTTTCCCTTCTCCAGTTTTTGTACAACCTCTTGTGCCATCTGAGCAGTTCCTGGTCTATCTTGAAATTGCTTTTAGAGCTCCTTTTGTCTTCCTTCTGTCCAGATACTCCAGAAAATCATGCAAAATGCTTCTATTCACAGAGAGGTGCGGGAAGGTCTAAACCCAGCAATTAAACCAAATCCAAACCTACAATTTCACAACAGGTAGGAAGCAAAGACAGAAAAACAGAGTCTAGAGAGCAGAGAGACCCCAGTCTTACTGTGGCACCGTTTCAGCTGTGTTGTTGCCTGTGGCAATCAGTCAAACCCTCAATTAGGACATCTAATTATGTACCTTGATGTGCAGCACTTACACAGTTGAATTATCAACCTTAAGTTCTAAATGTTAATAACACCTTCCTGAAGATTATTCTGGCTGCTTTTGCTTAGTTTTTGAAATCTGTTCTGTCCTAAATACCAGAGTGTTTGCTTTGCAGTGCACTCCTTATTTTTTATGGTTTTCAAACTCCTTTCTGCCTTTCTTTACAGTACTCTTTATTTTGGAGGAGTGTTTTGCTGTATTATTTTGTGGTGTGCTACTCAATCTTTATTTCAAGGCACACAGGAAAGGATATTGATGCTATTATTTGTCTACCAAGGAGACATTTAGTAAGAGCCAAAGCCACAAGCAAGATCAGTTGAAAACCATGATCTATCACACAAATAACTTCCTCAGGGACAATCTGTGTTTGATGTGGTGCCAGGTGAGGTCTCCTTAGAAAACACACAGAGATCCTATGTGGATACCCAAATCCATTAATTTCAGTCATCCTCATGGCCTTTCACTGCAAAGACTGAAAGTTTGGGGTTCAGCAGGCCTGGCAGATGAGCCCTTAAAAAAGGTCTGATTGTAAACACCTTGAGTCAGAAATCTCTGGAATTAAACCCAAACTTGCACAATTCCAGTGTTGGAAATGATATAACGGTTTCATTTAAAAAAATAGCTTTAATTAAATTCTAATTTATTATTTTTCATTAATCATAACCATTGTATTAATTATAAGCAGTGTTTTAGCATTACATAACTTTTAGCCAGCATTTAGCCAAGTTGCCATAAGCTCCTTTTGTAGGAACACACCTTGGGAAAATTGCTGGAACTTGGAAGTTTTGATAAACTAACTCTGATGTCCTTCAATGAACAAATCCCGGGAGAGAAAGGCGTGTTATTGAGGTTGGACACCTGGAATGCAGAATTTATGGACCATAAGGACATTTTGCAGAACCAGAAGATAAAGAAGAGACTAAGGACAACCCAGTGTATGCTTTGGAAAGTCTGAAAAACATACTAAAACTAGGGACTAATTAGTGTGAGAAGTGAGAAATCTATAACCAACAGAGGATAGAACACTAATTAATGGAATAGAATTATGTTATTGTTGTGATTTGACACTGGCCTAGTGCCAGGCACCCACGAAAGCCATTTGCTCACTCTCCCCTGCCACAGCTGGGCAGAGGAGAGAAAAAAATTAACAGAGGCTTCATGAGTTGACATGAGGACTGGAAGAAAACACTCCAAGGGCAAAACAAGTTCAGCTTAGAGGAACAAAGTGAATTTATTACTAATAGAGTCAGAGGAGGATAATAAGAAGTAAAATAAGCCCTTAAAAAACATGTTTCTTCCCCCAACATCTCTCTCCTTCCCACTGACAGCACAGGGACACAGGGCATGGGGGGGTTTGGTCAGTTCATCACTGAGATTTCCTTCCACTGCCCAGGGAGAGGGACCATGGGGTCCATTGCACAGGAGACAGTTCTCCATGGATTTCTCCACCTTGGATCCCTGAGCAGCAGTCCTGACTGCTGGAATGTGAATTCCCTCACAGGCAGACAGTCCTCCCAAAACTGCTGTGCTGCGGGTCTCCCTTTCCACGGGGTGCAGTCCTCCAAGGACAGGCTGCTCCACCCTGGAAGCAAAGGCCCTCTCTCTCCACTGTGACCACCAGTGGATCACAGCCTCCTCCAGGCATCCACCCACTCCAGCATGAACACATCCCCCAGGGGCTGTGCGTGGATCTCTGCATCCCCTGTGCATCTCTGTATCCCCTGTGATCCCCATGGGCTGTGCATGGATCTCTGCATCCCCCAAGCATCCCCAGGGGCTGTGGGGGCTCAGCTGCTTGACCATGGTGATCACCACGGCCTGTAGAGGAATCTCAGCTCCAACACCTGGAGCACATCCTGCCCCTCCTTCTCCACTGACCCTTGTGTGTCTATCTTCTTTCCCTCACATGTTCTCACCTCCTCCTCTTCTCTGGCCAGGAAAAAACTGTGCATGCCCCACTTTGTTTTGATTTTCTTCTTCAATACCTTATAACAGAGGAGTTCCCCACCACTCCCAATGGCCCAGCTTTGGCCAGCACCTTGTCCATCTTCAGAGCCACCAGGGATTGGCTCTGCTGCCGTGGTAGAAGCTTCCAGCAGCTTCTCACAGCAGCCTCCTCTGCAGGGCCCCCACTATCAAAAACCAGGCCCTGCAAAACCAAAACAGTCTCCAAGGCCAGGCCTGCTCCGGCCTGTTCCCAGCTCCTCGTGCTGGTCTTGGGCTGCCAGGGTGGGCCTTGGTGACACGGGCACTCTGTGTCAGGGCCCTTCCTGACATGGTGGTGGCCAGAGACCCTTGTGACATCAGAGAGTTCCATCCAGGCCGACGGTTTGTAGGGGCAACGCAGGTTCCGGGGTGCTCAGATCCAGGAGAGCCACTCTGGAAGGATCCAGAAGCAACTCCCGGGATCCGTCTGTGCCACAGGCCCAGAGTGACAGAGGAGGACAAAGCCCCAAAGCCATCCCCGAGTCCTGGTGGCCCGGCCCCGTGCCCAGCTGCCTGCAGGCCCTCAGCGGGCAGTGGCGGGAGCAGGGTCAGGTCAGGCCTGCCGCTGTCACACACCGAGGAGGACAAAGGGATCCTTGGTGACATGGCCCACGAGCATTCCCAGTGGGAAGCCGTGATGGAGCAGGAGATGTCCCAGGAGGAAGAAGCTGTGGGAGGGCAGCAGGAGTGTGGATGGGAGGAAGATGAGAGATCCCAGGAGCCGTCCATCGGGAGCGTTCCTGAAGATTCCCAGGGGGAAGATGTCCCAGAGCTGTCCCAGGGGGAAGCTAAGAGGCACCAGGAGCTCTCACCACGGGAAGATGATTTGCACTCCTACATCTCCCCGTGGGAACACCAGAGAGAGCCGGAATTGTCCCCAGCGAGGGACAGCAGCGACGAGGAGCTGTCCGGAGGGGCAGAAGCCGGGGCCCAAGAGCCGTCCCAGCGGGAGGAGGATGTCGCCTCCAGCACCGGGGACAAAGTCTTCAGCTCGGTGAGTGAGGAGGAGCCCCAGCCTGGTTCCCCGCAGGGACCCGGCTCCCCCAGCCCCGTGGGCACGGCGCTGGCAGCAGAGGCAGCTCCGGCCCTGCCCAGCGCCTCTCCTGCCCCTGGCAGTCCCCCGGGGGCCGAGCCGGCAGCTGCTGCCCCGGCCGGAGATGCTGGGCAGGAGGAGCTTCCCGAGCCCGTCGCTGCCGGGGAGGAGGAAAAGGCGGTGGAGGCTTCTGTGCCCAGCCAGGAGCTGCCATCAGCAGGGACACAGAGCCCGGTCCCCGCCCCACAGAGCCCCCAGGGCTGCAGCCCGGCTCTGCTGGACTTAGCCTGGCACATCAGCAGTGACATCGTGTGCCGGGCCCTGCTGGAAATCCAGGGATCCGGGCAGCAGCCGCAGGGACCGCCGGTGGAAAAGGCAGCGGAGTCTCCTGTCCCCAGCCAGGAGCTGCCGTCCCTGGGGACACAAAGCCCACTCAGTGTCCCCTACAACATCCAGGACAGCAGCCCTGCCCTGCTCTGCAGGGAGCAGAGCAGCTCTGGGCAGCTTCTGAGCCAGGCCCAGCTGCAGCAGCTGCAGGAACAGGATGCTCAGGAGGAGGCTGCAGGAGCAGCTCCATCCCAAAGGCAGCATAGCCCCCTGCCCGGGAAATCCCACATGGAGGAAGAGCTTTCCCAGCAGGAAGGTGCGCAGGAGGCAGAGCAGTCCCTGGGCAGCAGGAGCAACTCCCAAGGAGGGTCCCAGGGGGAAGATCGTGCAGATCAGGAGCTGCCCCAGCAAGTGCCAGGCTGGAACAAGCCCACGGAGGAAGAGATGTCCCATGGAGAAGTCAACAACTCCCAGGAAGACTCAGACTGGGAGGAATACCTGGAGAAAGAGCTGCTCCAGGAAATCTTGGACTGGGAGGAAAACATGGAGCAGGAGCTGTCCCAGAGAGACATCAACAGCCGGGAAGAAGTTTCCACCTGGGAAGAACACAATGGCCAAGGCTTTTCCCCAGAGGAATTGTCCCTTGGTCAAGATGTGTCCCGAGGGAACAACCATGGACACTCCGTACACTCCAGCTGGGAGGACGACAGCGACCCAGAGCTGGCGCAGGACCTCTGGCAAGTCGGGTCCAACTCCAGCATCTGGATGAAGCCCTTGGCCCTGGAGGATGACGAGTGGGACGAGGTGAGCATCCTGGAGCTGCCCCCAGAAGAAGACAAGGAGCAGGAACAGAGAGCTTTTGTGGCAGATGAGCTCCCGCTGCCTGTCCCTTGTGAGGCCTGGGTTGAGGAGCAGAAACCAGAGCTGCGCAGCCCAGGGCTGCTCTGTGCCTCGCTTGCCCCCCTGGAAGGCCAAGCCCCTGGGAGATACACAGCTTCTCCCTCCCAGGCCCTCCACGGGCAGCCGCGTGCCCCCAGGAAACTTCTCTCCCACTTCAGGTGGGCGCTGCGGAGGCTGTTCTGCTGTTCCTGCCTGGCGGCACCGCCCGAGGAGCAGCACGGACACGGCACCGACAGCAGCCACTGCTCCAGAGCCGCCCTCCCTGCGGGCTGTGGCACCCACGGGACTCTGAACCAGGCATCGGGGAACCAACAGGAACGGGATCAGGAGCGTGGAGAAGACAGAGATGGCACAGAGATGATGAAGGCCAAAGTGATGACAAAGACAAACATGAAGATGACAAAGGCAATGACAAAGATGAAGACAACAAAGACAAAGCAGAAAACAGAGATGAAGAAGGTGAAGACCATGGCAAAGACAACGAAGACAAGAGGAAGAAGAATAATTTAAAGATAGACAGAATAAGGTTAGTGATAGGAATAAGAATTTAGGAATGCATAGGAGAAGAATAGGAAGAGGAATAAGAATTATAAAATCCATAGAAGAAAAGGAATAAGAATTTAAAAAGCTATAGAAGAAGAATAGTAATAAGAATAAGAATAAGAATTTTAGAGTCCATAGAGGAAGAGGAATGAGAATAAGAATTTTAAAATGTATAGGAGAAGAGCAATAATATTGAGTAGGATGTAAAATATGTAGAAGAAGAAAAGAAGCAGAAGAGTGAGAATAAGAAGAATTATTTAGAATTCTATAAATGAAGATAAAATCTAGTAAATAAGAAAAATTAGCAAATAATTTATATTTTCCAATTAAATTTTTTATGCACAAGACCAGAGTCTCCAGATTTCCTTTCTTGTCCCTCTGAGCCATTGATGGGTTTTCCACTTCTGTCCCAGGGAGTGCCCTGGGAGCAGCAACTGCTCAGCCCCAGCGCCCGTGGATCCCCATGGGTTGTGGGTGGATCTCTGCATCCCCAGTGGATCCCCACAAGCTGTGCATGGATCTCTGCATCCCCCATGCATCCCCAGGGACTGTGGGGGCTCAGCTGCTTCACCGTGGTGATCACCACGGCCTGTAGAGGAATCTCAGCTCCAGCACCTGGAGCACCTCCTGCCCCTCCTTCTCCACTGACCCTGGTGTCTCCACGTTCTTTCCCTCACATGTTCTCACCTCCTCCTCTTCTCTGGCCAGAGAAAAAATTGTGCATGCCCCACTTTGTTTTGATTTTCTTCTTCAATACCTTATAACAGAGGAGTTCCCCACCACTCCCAATGGCCCAGCCTTGGCCAGCACCTTGTCCATCTTCAGAGCCACCAGGGATTGGCTCTGCTGGCCGTGCTAGAAGCTTCCAGCAGCTTCTCACAGCAGCCTCCTCTGCGGGGCCCCCACTATCAAAAACCAGGCCCTGCAAAACCAAAACAGTCTCCAAGGCCAGGCCTGCTCCGGCCTGTTCCCAGCTCCTTGTGCTGGTGTTGGGCTGCCAGGGTGGGCCTCAGGCCTGGCCAGGGTGGGCCTTGGTGACACGGGCACTCTGTGTCAGGGCCCTTCCTGACATGGTGGTGGCCAGAGACCCTTGTGACATCAGAGAGTTCCATCCAGGCCGACGGTTTGTAGGGGCAACGCAGGTTCCGGGGTGCTCAGATCCAGGAGAGCCACTCTGGAAGGATCCAGAAGCAACTCCCGGGATCCGTCTGTGCCACAGGCCCAGAGTGACAGAGGAGGACAAAGCCCCAAAGCCATCCCCGAGTCCTGGTGGCCCGGCCCCGTGCCCAGCTGCCTGCAGGCCCTCAGCGGGCAGTGGCGGGAGCAGGGTCAGGTCAGGCCTGCCGCTGTCACACACCGAGGAGGACAAAGGGATCCCTGGTGACATGGCCCACGAGCATTCCCAGTGGGAAGCTGTGATGGAGCAGGAGATGTCCCAGGAGGAAGAAGCTGTGGGAGGGCAGCAGGAGTGTGGATGGGAGGAAGATGAGAGATCCCAGGAGCCGTCCATCGCGAGCGTTCCTGAAGATTCCCAGGGGGAAGATGTCCCAGAGCTGTCCCAGGGGGAAGCTGAGAGGCACCAGGAGCTCTCACCACGGGAAGATGATTTGCACTCCTACATCTCCCCGTGGGAACACCAGAGAGAGCCGGAATTGTCCCCAGCGAGGGACAGCAGCGACGAGGAGCTGTCCCAGGGGGCAGAAGCCGGGGCCCAAGAGCCGTCCCAGCGGGAGGAGGATGTCGCCTCCAGCACCGGGGACAAAGCCTTGAGGTCAGTGAGCGAGGAGGAGCCCCAGCCTGGTTCCCCGCAGGGACCCGGCTCCCCCAGCCCCGTGGGCACGGCGCTGGCAGCAGAGGCAGCTCCGGCCCTGCCCAGCGCCTCTCCTGCCCCTGGCAGTCCCCCGGGGGCCGAGCCGGCAGCTGCTGCCCCGGCCGGAGATGCTGGGCGGGAGGAGCTTCCCGAGCCCGTCGCTGCCGGGGAGGAGGAAAAGGCGGTGGAGGCTTCTGTGCCCAGCCAGGAGCTGCCATCAGCAGGGACACAGAGCCCGGTCCCCGCCCCACAGAGCCCCCAGGGCTGCAGCCCGGCTCTGCTGGACTTAGCCTGGCACATCAGCAGTGACATCGTGTGCCGGGCCCTGCTGGAAATCCAGGGATCCGGGCAGCAGCCGCAGGGACCGCCGGTGGAAAAGGCAGCGGAGTCTCCTGTCCCCAGCCAGGAGCTGCCGTCCCTGGGGACACAAAGCCCACTCAGTGTCCCCTACAACATCCAGGACAGCAGCCCTGCCCTGCTCTGCAGGGAGCAGAGCAGCTCTGGGCAGCTTCTGAGCCAGGCCCAGCTGCAGCAGCTGCAGGAACAGGATGCTCAGGAGGAGGCTGCAGGAGCAGCTCCATCCCAAAGGCAGCATAGCCCCCTGCCGGGCAAATCCCACATGGAGGAAGAGCTTTCCCAGCAGGAAGGTGCGCAGGAGGCAGAGCAGTCCCTGGGCAGCAGGAGCAACTCCCAAGGAGGGTCCCAGGGGGAAGATCGTGCAGATCAGGAGCTGCCCCAGCAAGTGTCAGACTGGAAAGAGCCCACGGAGGAAGAGATGTCCCATGGAGAAGTCAACAACTCCCAGGAAGACTCAGACTGGGAGGAATACCTGGAGAAAGAGCTGCTCCAGGAAATCTTGGACTGGGAGGAAAACATGGAGCAGGAGCTGTCCCAGAGAGACATCAACAGCCAGGAAGAAGTTTCCAACTGGGAAGAACACAATGGCCAAGGCTTTTCCCCAGAGGAATTGTCCCTTGGTCAAGATGTGTCCCGAGGGAGCAACCATGGACACTCCGTACACTCCAGCTGGGAGGACGACAGCGACCCAGAGCTGGCGCAGGACCTCTGGCAAGTCGGGTCCAACTCCGGCATCTGGATGAAGCCCTTGGCCCTGGAGGATGACGAGTGGGACGAGGTGAGCATCCTGGAGCTGCCCCCAGAAGACAAGGAGCAGGAACAGAGAGCTTTTGTGGCAGATGAGCTCCCGCTGCCTGTCCCTTGTGAGGCCTGGGTTGAGGAGCAGAAACCAGAGCTGCGCAGCCCAGGGCTGCTCTGTGCCTCGCTTGCCCCCCTGGAAGGCCAAGCCCCTGGGAGATACACAGCTTCTCCCTCCCAGGCCCTGCACGGGCAGCCGCGTGCCCCCAGGAAACTTCTCTCCCACTTCAGGTGGGCGCTGCGGAGGCTCTTCTGCTGTTCCTGCCTGGCGGCACCGCCCGAGGAGTAGCACGGACACGGCACCGACAGCAGCCACTGCTCCAGAGCCGCCCTCCCTGCGGGCTGTGGCACCCACGGGACTCTGAACCAGGCATCGGGGAACCAACAGGAACGGGATCAGGAGCGTGGAGAAGACAGAGATGGCACAGAGATGATGAAGGCCACAATGATGACAAAGACGAACATGAAGATGACAAAGGCAATGACAAAGATGAAAACAACAAAGACAAAGCAGAAAACAGAGATGAAGAAGGTGAAGACCATGGCAAAGACAACGAAGACAAGAGGAAGAAGAATAATTTAAAGATAGACAGAATAAGGTTAGTGATAGGAATAAGAATTTAGGAATGCATAGGAGAAGAATAGGAAGAGGAATAAGAATTATAAAATCCATAGAAGAAGAGGAATAAGAATTTAAAAAGCTATAGAAGAAGAATAGTAATAAGAATAAGAATAAGAATAAGAATAAGAATAAGAATTTTAGAGTCCATAGAGGAAGAGGAATGAGAATAAGAATTTTAAAATGTATAGGAGAAGAGCAATAATATTGAGTAGGATGTAAAATATGTAGAAGAAGAAAAGAAGCAGAAGAGTGAGAATAAGAAGAATTATTTAGAATTCTATAAATGAAGATAAAATCTAGTAAATAAGAAAAATTAGCAAATAATTTATATTTTCCAATTAAATTTTTTATGCACAAGACCAGAGTCTCCAGATTTCCTTTCTTGTCCCTCTGAGCCATTGATGGGTTTTCCACTTCTGTCCCAGGGAGTGCCCTGGGAGCAGCAACTGCTCAGCCCCAGCGCCTGTGGATCCTGATGGGTTGTGGGTGGATCTCTGCATCCCCAGTGGATCCCCAAGGGTTGTGGGTGGATCTCTGCATCCCCCGTGGATCCCCACAAGCGGTGCATGGATCTCTGCATCCCCCATGCATCCCCAGGGGCTGTGGGGGCTCAGCTGCTTCACCATGGTGGTCACCCCAGCTTGTAGAGGAATCTCAGCTCCAGCACCTGGAGCACCTCCTGCCCCTCCTTCTCCACTGACCCTGGTGTCTCCACGTTCTTTCCCTCACATGTTCTCACCTCCTCCTCTTCTCTGGCCAGAGAAAAAATTGTGCATGCCCCACTTTGTTTTGATTTTCTTCTTCAATACCTTATAACAGAGGAGTTCCCCACCACTCCCAATGGCCCAGCCTTGGCCAGCACCTTGTCCATCTTCAGAGCCACCAGGGATTGGCTCTGCTGGCCGTGCTAGAAGCTTCCAGCAGCTTCTCACAGCAGCCTCCTCTGTGGGGCTGTCCTAGGGTGAGGGAATGGTGTTTGTGTCCCAAATCATGTGTTCTGTTCATGCCTGATATTATGTTCTGTGCCTTCAGCACTGACTCTGAAAGTGAAGGATTGTTTTGTCTTGTTATCAGCCGGCTCACCTCCCCCCATGCTCTGTGTCTAGGAGAGGCTTGGCTGGCCGCGCTTTGCTTGCTTGCTGGCTTGCTTGCTTTTGCTTTTGCTTATTAGTTAGTTTAGCTAGGCAGCCCAATTTTTATCCTGGACTGTTTCTTTTTCCCTTCCCGTTCCCTTTCCTGAATATCATCTGAACCTGCTCTGGACCTGGACCTGGGAAACATCAAGAATCACCGAGAGTCTGCATTCTGTGACCTGCAGCAGCCATCCCCAGCACCAGAGACTGATAGCTGGGCGACCACTCCCAGGAGAGAATTTCTGAATTTGTCATCTCTTCAGAACGGTGAAAGGGTTTTGGCATCTAGTGTTGGTTTTTTTGTATTGGGGAGTGTTTTTGCTTGTTAAATAAACAGGATTTTTTCCATTTCTCTCTGAGGAAATCCTTCCCGAACCAGGTGGGGGAGGAGCCGTGGGGGGTTTGCTTTCTGGGGCTCCTTCCGGAGGTCTTCTCCCAAACTTTGCCCTAAACTAGGACAGGGGCCCCCACTATCAAAAACCAGGCCCAGCAAAACCAAAACAGTCTCCAAAGACAGGCCTGCTCCGGCCTGTTCCCAGCTCCTCGTGCTGGTGTTGGGCTGCCAGGGTGGGCCTTGGTGACACGGGCACTCTGTGTCAGGGCCCTTCCTGACATGGTGGTGGCCAGAGACCCTTGTGACATCAGAGAGTTCCATCCAGGCCGACGGTTTGTAGGGGCAACGCAGGTTCCGGGGTGCTCAGATCCAGGAGAGCCACTCTGGAAGGATCCAGAAGCAACTCCCGGGATCCGTCTGTGCCACAGGCCCAGAGTGACAGAGGAGGACAAAGCCCCAAAGCCATCCCCGAGTCCTGGTGGCCCGGCCCCGTGCCCAGCTGCCTGCAGGCCCTCAGCGGGCAGTGGCGGGAGCAGGGTCAGGTCAGGCCTGCCGCTGTCACACACCGAGGAGGACAAAGGGATCCTTGGTGACATGGCCCACGAGCATTCCCAGTGGGAAGCTGTGATGGAGCAGGAGATGTCCCAGGAGGAAGAAGCTGTGGGAGGGCAGCAGGAGTGTGGATGGGATGAAGATGAGAGATCCCAGGAGCCGTCCATCGGGAGCGTTCCTGAAGATTCCCAGGGGGAAGATGTCCCAGAGCTGTCCCAGGGGGAAGCTGAGAGGCACCAGGAGCTCTCACCACGGGAAGATGATTTGCACTCCTACATCTCCCCGTGGGAACACCAGAGAGAGCCGGAATTGTCCCCAGCGAGGGACAGCAGCGACGAGGAGCTGTCCGGAGGGGCAGAAGCCGGGGCCCAAGAGCCGTCCCAGCGGGAGGAGGATATCGCCTCCAGCACCTCCGGAGAGGCAGAAGCCGGGCCCCAAGAGCCGTCCCAGCGGGAGGAGGATGTCGCCTCCAGCACCGGGGACAAGGCCTTGAGGTCAGTGAGTGAGGAGGAGCCCCAGCCTGGTTCCCCGCAGGGACCCGGCTCCCCCAGCCCCGTGGGCACGGCGCTGGCAGCAGAGGCAGCTCCGGCCCTGCCCAGCGCCTCTCCTGCCCCTGGCAGTCCCCCGGGGGCCGAGCCGGCAGCTGCTGCCCCGGCCGGAGATGCTGGGCGGGAGGAGCTTCCCGAGCCCGTCGCTGCCGGGGAGGAGGAAAAGGCGGTGGAGGCTTCTGTGCCCAGCCAGGAGCTGCCATCAGCAGGGACACAGAGCCCGGTCCCCGCCCCACAGAGCCCCCAGGGCTGCAGCCCGGCTCTGCTGGACTTAGCCTGGCACATCAGCAGTGAGATCGTGTGCCGGGCCCTGCTGGAAATCCAGGGATCCGGGCAGCAGCCGCAGGGACCGCCGGTGGAAAAGGCAGCGGAGTCTCCTGTCCCCAGCCAGGAGCTGCCGTCCCTGGGGACACAAAGCCCACTCAGTGTCCCCTACAACATCCAGGACAGCAGCCCTGCCCTGCTCTGCAGGGAGCAGAGCAGCTCTGGGCAGCTTCTGAGCCAGGCCCAGCTGCAGCAGCTGCAGGAACAGGATGCTCAGGAGGAGGCTGCAGGAGCAGCTCCATCCCAAAGGCAGCATAGCCCCCTGCCGGGCAAATCCCACATGGAGGAAGAGCTTTCCCAGCAGGAAGGTGCGCAGGAGGCAGAGCAGTCCCTGGGCAGCAGGAGCAACTCCCAAGGAGGGTCCCAGGGGGAAGATCGTGCAGATCAGGAGCTGCCCCAGCAAGTGTCAGACAGGAAAGAGCCCATGGAGGAAGAGATGTCCCAGGGAGAAGTCAACAACTCCCAGGAAGACTCAGACTGGGAGGAATACCTGGAGAAAGAGCTGCTCCAGGAAATCTTGGACTGGGAGGAAAACATGGAGCAGGAGCTGTCCCAGAGAGACATCAACAGCCAGGAAGAAGTTTCCAACTGGGAAGAACACAATGGCCAAGGCTTTTCCCCAGAGGAATTGTCCCTTGGTCAAGATGTGTCCCGAGGGAACAACCATGGACACTCCGTACACTCCAGCTGGGAGGACGACAGCGACCCAGAGCTGGCGCAGGACCTCTGGCAAGTCGGGTCCAACTCCGGCATCTGGATGAAGCCCTTGGCCCTGGAGGATGACGAGTGGGACGAGGTGAGCATCCTGGAGCTGCCCCCAGAAGACAAGGAGCAGGAACAGAGAGCTTTTGTGGCAGATGAGCTCCCGCTGCCTGTCCCTTGTGAGGCCTGGGTTGAGGAGCAGAAACCAGAGCTGCGCAGCCCAGGGCTGCTCTGTGCCTCGCTTGCCCCCCTGGAAGGCCAAGCCCCTGGGAGATACACAGCTTCTCCCTCCCAGGCCCTGCACGGGCAGCCGCGTGCCCCCAGGAAACTTCTCTCCCACTTCAGGTGGGCGCTGCGGAGGCTCTTCTGCTGTTCCTGCCTGGCGGCACCGCCCGAGGAGTAGCACGGACACGGCACCAACAGCAGCCACTGCTCCAGAGCCGCCCTCCCTGCGGGCTGTGGCACCCACGGGACTCTGAACCAGGCATCGGGGAACCAACAGGAACGGGATCAGGAGCGTGGAGAAGACAGAGATGGCACAGAGATGATGAAGGCCACAATGATGACAAAGATGAACATGAAGAGGACAAAGGCAATGACAAAGATGAAGACAACAAAGACAAAGCAGAAAACAGAGATGAAGAAGGTGAAGACCATGGCAAAGACAACGAAGAGAAGAGGAAGAAGAATAATTTAAAGATAGACAGAATAAGATTAGTGAGAGGAATAAGAATTTAGGAATACATAGGAGAAGAATAGGAAGAGGAATAAGAATTATAAAATCCATAGAAGAAGAGAAATAAGAATTTTAAAAGCTATAGAAGCAGAATAGTAATAAGAATAAGAATAAGAATTTTAGAGTCCATAGAGGAAGAGGAATGAGAATAAGAATTTTAAAATGTATAGGAGAAGAGCAATAATATTAAGTAGGATGTAAAATATGTAGAAGAAGAAAAGAAGCAGAATAGTGGGAATAAGAAGAATTGTTTAGAATTGTATAAATGAAGATAAAATCTAGTAAATAAGAAAAATTAGCAAAGAATTTATATTTTCCAATGAAATTTGTTATGCACAAGAGCAGAGTCTCCAGATTTCCTTTCTTGTCCCTCTGAGCCATTGATGGGTTTTCCACTTCTGTCCCAGGGAGTGCCCTGGGAGCAGCGACTGCTCAGCCCCAGCGCCCGTGGATCCCCATGGGTTGTGGGTGGATCTCTGCATCCCCCGTGGATCCCCACAAGCTGTGCATGGATCTCTGCATCCCCCATGCATCCCCAGGGACTGTGGGGGCTCAGCTGCTTCACCGTGGTGATCACCACGGCCTGTAGAGGAATCTCAGCTCCAGCACCTGGAGCACCTCCTGCCCCTCCTTCTCTACTGACCCTGGTTTGTCTATCTTGTTTCCCTCACATGTTCTCACCTCCTCCTCTACTCTGGCCAGGAAAAAACTGTGCGTGCCCCACTTTGTTTTGATTTTCTTCTTCAATACCTTATAACAGAGGAGTTCCCCACCACTCCCAATGGCCCAGCCTTGGCCAGCACCTTGTCCATCTTCAGAGCCACCAGGGATTGGCTCTGCTGGCCGTGCTAGAAGCTTCCAGCAGCTTCTCACAGCAGCCTCCTCTGCGGGGCCCCCACTATCAAAAACCAGGCCCTGCAAAACTAAAACAGTCTCCAAGGCCAGGCCTGCTCCGGCCTGTTCCCAGCTCCTCGTGCTGGTGTTGGGGTGCCAGGGTGGGCCTGGGTGACACGGGCACTCTGTGTCAGGGCCCTTCCTGACATGGTGGTGGCCAGAGACCCTTGTGACATCAGAGAGTTCCATCCTGGCCGACGGTTTGTAGGGGCAACGCAGGTTCCGGGGTGCTCAGATCCAGGAGAGCCACTCTGGAAGGATCCAGAAGCAACTCCCGGGATCCGTCTGAGCCACAGGCCCAGAGTGACAGAGGAGGACAAAGCCCCAAAGCCATCCCCGAGTCCTGGTGGCCCGGCCCCGTGCCCAGCTGCCTGCAGGCCCTCAGCGGGCAGTGGCGGGAGCAGGGTCAGGTCAGGCCTGCCGCTGTCACACACCGAGGAGGACAAAGGGATCCCTGGTGACATGGCCCACGAGCATTCCCAGTGGGAAGCTGTGATGGAGCAGGAGATGTCCCAGGAGGAAGAAGCTGTGGGAGGGCAGCAGGAGTGTGGATGGGAGGAAGATCAGAGATCCCAGGAGCCGTCCATCGCGAGCGTTCCTGAAGATTGCCAGGGGGAAGATGTCCCAGAGCTGTCCCAGGGGGAAGCTGAGAGGCACCAGGAGCTCTCACCACGGGAAGATGATTTGCACTCCTACATCTCCCCGTGGGAACACCAGAGAGAGCCAGAATTGTCCCCAGCGAGGGACAGCAGCGACGAGGAGCTGTCCGGAGGGGCAGAAGCCGGGGCCCAAGAGCCGTCCCAGCGGGAGGAGGATATCGCCTCCAGCACCTCCGGAGAGGCAGAAGCCGGGGCCCAAGAGCCGTCCCAGCGGGAGGAGGATGTCGCCTCCAGCACCGGGGACAAAGTCTTCAGCTCGGTGAGTGAGGAGGAGCCCCAGCCTGGTTCCCCGCAGGGACCCGGCTCCCCCAGCCCCGTGGGCACGGCGCTGGCAGCAGAGGCAGCTCCGGCCCTGCCCAGCGCCTCTCCTGCCCCTGGCAGTCCCCCGGGGGCCGAGCCGGCAGCTGCTGCCCCGGCCGGAGATGCTGGGCGGGAGGAGCTTCCCGAGCCCGTCGCTGCCGGGGAGGAGGAAAAGGCGGTGGAGGCTTCTGTGCCCAGCCAGGAGCTGCCATCAGCAGGGACACAGAGCCCGGTCCCCGCCCCACAGAGCCCCCAGGGCTGCAGCCCGGCTCTGCTGGACTTAGCCTGGCACATCAGCAGTGACATCGTGTGCCGGGCCCTGCTGGAAATCCAGGGATCCGGGCAGCAGCCGCAGGGACCGCCGGTGGAAAAGGCAGCGGAGTCTCCTGTCCCCAGCGAGGAGCTGCCGTCCCTGGGGACACAAAGCCCACTCAGTGTCCCCTACAACATCCAGGACAGCAGCCCTGCCCTGCTCTGCAGGGAGCAGAGCAGCTCTGGGCAGCTTCTGAGCCAGGCCCAGCTGCAGCAGCTGCAGGAACAGGATGCTCAGGAGGAGGCTGCAGGAGCAGCTCCATCCCAAAGGCAGCATAGCCCCCTGCCGGGCAAATCCCACATGGAGGAAGAGCTTTCCCAGCAGGAAGGTGCGCAGGAGGCAGAGCAGTCCCTGGGCAGCAGGAGCAACTCCCAAGGAGGGTCCCAGGGGGAAGATCGTGCAGATCAGGAGCTGCCCCAGCAAGTGTCAGACTGGAAAGAGCCCACGGAGGAAGAGATGTCCCAGGGAGAAGTCAACAACTCCCAGGAAGACTCAGACTGGGAGGAATACCTGGAGAAAGAGCTGCTCCAGGAAATCTTGGACTGGGAGGAAAACATGGAGCAGGAGATGTCCCAGAGAGACATCAACAGCTGGGAAGAAGTTTCCAACTGGGAAGAACACAATGGCCAAGGCTTTTCCCCAGAGGAATTGTCCCTTGGTCAAGATGTGTCCCGAGGGAACAACCATGGACACTCCGTACACTCCAGCTGGGAGGACGACAGCGACCCAGAGCTGGCGCCGGACCTCTGGCAAGTCGGGTCCAACTCCGGCATCTGGATGAAGCCCTTGGCCCTGGAGGATGACGAGTGGGACGAGGTGAGCATCCTGGAGCTGCCCCCAGAAGACAAGGAGCAGGAACAGAGAGCTTTTGTGGCAGATGAGCTCCCGCTGCCTGTCCCTTGTGAGGCCTGGGTTGAGGAGCAGAAACCAGAGCTGCGCAGCCCAGGGCTGCTCTGTGCCTCGCTTGCCCCCCTGGAAGGCCAAGCCCCTGGGAGATACACAGCTTCTCCCTCCCAGGCCCTGCACGGGCAGCCGCGTGCCCCCAGGAAACTTCTCTCCCACTTCAGGTGGGCGCTGCGGAGGCTCTTCTGCTGTTCCTGCCTGGCGGCACCGCCCGAGGAGTAGCACGGACACGGCAGCGACAGCAGCCACTGCTCCAGAGCCGCCCTCCCTGCGGGCTGTGGCACCCACGGGACTCTGAACCAGGCATCGGGGAACCAACAGGAACGGGATCAGGAGCGTGGAGAAGACAGAGATGGCACAGAGATGATGAAGGCCACAATGATGACAAAGACGAACATGAAGATGACAAAGGCAATGACAAAGATGAAAACAACAAAGACAAAGCAGAAGACAGAGATGAAGAAGGTGAAGACCATGGCAAAGACAACGAAGACAAGAGGAAGAAGAATAATTTAAAGATAGACAGAATAAGATTAGTGATAGGAATAAGAATTTAGGAATACATAGGAGAAGAAGAGGAATAGGAATAAGAATTATAAAATCCATAGAAGAAGAGGAATAAAAATTTTAAAGGTTTTAGAAGAAGTATAATAATAAGAATAAGAATAAGAATAAGAATTTTAGAGTCCATAGAGGAAGAGGAATGAGAATAAGAATTTTAAAATGTATAGGAGAAGAGCAATAATATTAAGTAGGATGTAAAATATGTAGAAGAAGAAAAGAAGCAGAATAGTGAGAATTAGAAGAATTATTTAGAATTCTATAAATGAAGATAAAATCTAGTAAATAATAAAAATTAGCAAATAATTTATATTTTCCAATGAAATTTTTTATGCACAAGAGCAGAGTCTCCAGATTTCCTTTCTTGTCCCTCTGAGCCATTGATGGGTTTTCCACTTCTGTCCCAGGGAGTGCCCTGGCAGCAGCGACTGCTCAGCCCCAGCGCCTCTGGATCCCGATGGGTTGTGGGTGGATCTCTGCATTCCCCGTGGATCCCCATGGGTTGTGGGTGGATCTCTGCATCCCCCATGGATCCCCAAGGGTTGTGGGTGGATCTCTGCATCCCCTGTGGATCCCCACAAGCGGTGCATGCATCTCTGCATTCCCCATGGAACTCCAGGGGCTGTGGGGGCTCAGCTGCTTCACCGTGGTGATCACCACGGCCTGTAGAGGAATCTCAGCTCCAGCACCTGGAGCACCTCCTGCCCCTCCTTCTCCACTGACCCTGGTGTCTCCACGTTCTTTCCCTCACATGTTCTCACCTCCTCCTCTTCTCTGGCCTGGAAAAAACTGTGCGTGCCCCACTTTGTTTTGATTTTCTTCTTCAATACCTTATAACAGAGGAGTTCCCCACCACTCCCAATGGCCCAGCCTTGGCCAGCACCTTGTCCATCTTCAGAGCCACCAGGGATTGGCTCTGCTGGCCGTGGTAGAAACTTCCAGCAGCTTTTCACAGCAGCCTCCTCTGCGGGGCCCCCACTATCAAAAACCAGGCCCTGCAAAACCAAAAGAGTTCTCCAAGGCCAGGCCTGCTCCGGCCTGTTCCCAGCTCCTCGTGCTGGTGTTGGGCTGCCAGGGTGGGCCTTGGTGACACGGGCACTCTGTGTCAGGGCCCTTCCTGACATGGTGGTGGCCAGAGACCCTTGTGACATCAGAGAGTTCCATCCTGGCCGACGGTTTGTAGGGGCAACGCAGGTTCCGGGGTGCTCAGATCCAGGAGAGCCACTCTGGAAGGATCCAGAAGCAACTCCCGGGATCCGTCTGAGCCACAGGCCCAGAGTGACAGAGGAGGACAAAGCCCCAAAGCCATCCCCGAGTCCTGGTGGCCCGGCCCCGTGCCCAGCTGCCTGCAGGCCCTCAGCGGGCAGTGGCGGGAGCAGGGTCAGGTCAGGCCTGCCGCTGTCACACACCGAGGAGGACAAAGGGATCCCTGGTGACATGGCCCACGAGCATTCCCAGTGGGAAGCTGTGATGGAACAGGAGATGTCCCAGGAGGAAGAAGCTGTGGGAGGGCAGCAGGAGTGTGGATGGGATGAAGATCAGAGATCCCAGGAGCCGTCCATCTGGAGCGTTCCTGAAGATTCCCAGGGGGAAGATGTCCCAGAGCCGTCCCAGGGGGAAGCTGAGAGGTACCAGGAGCTCTCACCACGGGAAGATGATTTGCACTTCTACATCTCCCCGTGGGAACACCAGAGAGAGCCAGAATTGTCCCCAGCGAGGGACAGCAGCGACGAGGAGCTGTCCGGAGTGGCAGAAGCCGGGGCCCAAGAGCCGTCCCAGCGGGAGGAGGATGTCGCCTCCAGCACCGGGGACAAAGCCTTGAGGTCAGTGAGTGAGGAGGAGCCCCAGCCTGGTTCCCCGCAGGGACCCGGCTCCCCCAGCCCCGTGGGCACGGCGCTGGCAGCAGAGGCAGCTCCGGCCCTGCCCAGCGCCTCTCCTGCCCCTGGCAGTCCCCCGGGGGCCGAGCCGGCAGCTGCTGCCCCGGCCGGAGATGCTGGGCAGGAGGAGCTTCCCGAGCCCGTCGCTGCCGGGGAGGAGGAAAAGGCGGTGGAGGCTTCTGTGCCCAGCCAGGAGCTGCCATCAGCAGGGACACAGAGCCCGGTCCCCGCCCCACAGAGCCCCCAGGGCTGCAGCCCGGCTCTGCTGGACTTAGCCTGGCACATCAGCAGTGACATCGTGTGCCGGGCCCTGCTGGAAATCCAGGGATCCGGGCAGCAGCCGCAGGGACCGCCGGTGGAAAAGGCAGCGGAGTCTCCTGTCCCCAGCCAGGAGCTGCCGTCCCTGGGGACACAAAGCCCACTCAGTGTCCCCTACAACATCCAGGACAGCAGCCCTGCCCTGCTCTGCAGGGAGCAGAGCAGCTCTGGGCAGCTTCTGAGCCAGGCCCAGCTGCAGCAGCTGCAGGAACAGGATGCTCAGGAGGAGGCTGCAGGAGCAGCTCCATCCCAAAGGCAGCATAGCCCCCTGCCCGGGAAATCCCACATGGAGGAAGAGCTTTCCCGGCAGGAAGGTGCGCAGGAGGCAGAGCAGTCCCTGGGCAGCAGGAGCAACTCCCAAGGAGGGTCCCAGGGGGAAGATCATGCAGATCAGGAGCTGCCCCAGCAAGTGTCAGACTGGAACAAGCCCACGGAGGAAGAGATGTCCCATGGAGAAGTCAACAACTCCCAGGAAGACTCAGACTGGGAGGAATACCTGGAGAAAGAGCTGCTCCAGGAAATCTTGGACTGGGAGGAAAACATGGAGCAGGAGCTGTCCCAGAGAGACATCAACAGCTGGGAAGAAATTTCCACCTGGGAAGAACACAATGGCCAAGGCTTTTCCCCAGAGGAATTGTCCCTTGGTCAAGATGTGTCCCGAGGGAACAACCATGGACACTCCGTACACTCCAGCTGGGAGGACGACAGCGACCCAGAGCTGGCGCAGGACCTCTGGCAAGTCGGGTCCAACTCCAGCATCTGGATGAAGCCCTTGGCCCTGGAGGATGACGAGTGGGACGAGGTGAGCATCCTGGAGCTGCCCCCAGAAGAAGACAAGGAGCAGGAACAGAGAGCTTTTGTGGCAGATGAGCTCCCGCTGCCTGTCCCTTGTGAGGCCTGGGTTGAGGAGCAGAAACCAGAGCTGCGCAGCCCAGGGCTGCTCTGTGCCTCGCTTGCCCCCCTGGAAGGCCAAGCCCCTGGGAGATACACAGCTTCTCCCTCCCAGGCCCTCCACGGGCAGCCGCGTGCCCCCAGGAAACTTCTCTCCCACTTCAGGTGGGCGCTGCGGAGGCTCTTCTGCTGTTCCTGCCTGGCGGCACCGCCCGAGGAGCAGCACGGACACGGCACCGACAGCAGCCACTGCTCCAGAGCCGCCCTCCCTGCGGGCTGTGGCACCCACGGGACTCTGAACCAGGCATCGGGGAACCAACAGGAACGGGATCAGGAGCGTGGAGAAGACAGAGATGGCACAGAGATGATGAAGGCCACAGTGATGACAAAGATGAACATGAAGAGGACAAAGGCAATGACAAAGATGAAGACAACAAAGACAAAGCAGAAAACAGAGATGAAGAAGGTGAAGACCATGGCAAAGACAACGAAGAGAAGAGGAAGAAGAATAATTTAAAGATAGACAGAATAAGATTAGTGAGAGGAATAAGAATTTAGGAATGCATAGGAGAAGAATAGGAAGAGGAATAAGAATTATAAAATCCATAGAAGAAGAGAAATAAGAATTTTAAAAGCTATAGAAGCAGAATAGTAATAAGAATAAGAATAAGAATTTTAGAGTCCATAGAGGAAGAGGAATGAGAATAAGAATTTTAAAATGTATAGGAGAAGAGCAATAATATTAAGTAGGATGTAAAATATGTAGAAGAAGAAAAGAAGCAGAATAGTGGGAATAAGAAGAATTGTTTAGAATTGTATAAATGAAGATAAAATCTAGTAAATAAGAAAAATTAGCAAAGAATTTATATTTTCCAATGAAATTTGTTATGCACAAGAGCAGAGTCTCCAGATTTCCTTTCTTGTCCCTCTGAGCCATTGATGGGTTTTCCACTTCTGTCCCAGGGAGTGCCCTGGCAGCAGCGACTGCTCAGCCCCAGCGCCCGTGGATCCCCATGGGTTGTGGGTGGATCTCTGCATCCCCCGTGGATCCCCACAAGCTGTGCATGGATCTCTGCATCCCCCATGCATCCCCAGGGACTGTGGGGGCTCAGCTGCTTCACCGTGGTGATCACCACGGCCTGTAGAGGAATCTCAGCTCCAGCACCTGGAGCACCTCCTGCCCCTCCTTCTCTACTGACCCTGGTGTGTCTATCTTGTTTCCCTCACATGTTCTCACCTCCTCCTCTACTCTGGCCAGGAAAAAACTGTGCGTGCCCCACTTTGTTTTGATTTTCTTCTTCAATACCTTATAACAGAGGAGTTCCCCACCACTCCCAATGGCCCAGCCTTGGCCAGCACCTTGTCCATCTTCAGAGCCACCAGGGATTGGCTCTGCTGGCCGTGCTAGAAGCTTCCAGCAGCTTCTCACAGCAGCCTCCTCTGCGGGGCCCCCACTATCAAAAACCAGGCCCTGCAAAACTAAAACAGTCTCCAAAGACAGGCCTGCTCCGGCCTGTTCCCAGCTCCTCGTGCTGGTGTTGGGGTGCCAGGGTGGGCCTGGGTGACACGGGCACTCTGTGTCAGGGCCCTTCCTGACATGGTGGTGGCCAGAGACCCTTGTGACATCAGAGAGTTCCATCCTGGCCGACGGTTTGTAGGGGCAACGCAGGTTCCGGGGTGCTCAGATCCAGGAGAGCCACTCTGGAAGGATCCAGAAGCAACTCCCGGGATCCGTCTGAGCCACAGGCCCAGAGTGACAGAGGAGGACAAAGCCCCAAAGCCATCCCCGAGTCCTGGTGGCCCGGCCCCGTGCCCAGCTGCCTGCAGGCCCTCAGCGGGCAGTGGCGGGAGCAGGGTCAGGTCAGGCCTGCCGCTGTCACACACCGAGGAGGACAAAGGGATCCTTGGTGACATGGCCCACGAGCATTCCCAGTGGGAAGCTGTGATGGAGCAGGAGATGTCCCAAGAGGAAGAAGTTGTGGGAGGGCAGCAGGAGTGTAGATGGGATGAAGATGAGAGATCCCAGGAGCCGTCCATCGGGAGCGTTCCTGAAGATTGCCAGGGGGAAGATGTCCCAGAGCTGTCCCAGGGGGAAGCTGAGAGGCACCAGGAGCTCTCACCACGGGAAGATGATTTGCACTCCTACATCTCCCCGTGGGAACACCAGAGAGAGCCAGAATTGTCCCCAGCGAGGGACAGCAGCGACGAGGAGCTGTCCGGAGGGGCAGAAGCCGGGGCCCAAGAGCCGTCCCAGCGGGAGGAGGATGTCGCCTCCAGCACCGGGGACAAAGTCTTCAGCTCGGTGAGTGAGGAGGAGCCCCAGCCTGGTTCCCCGCAGGGACCCGGCTCCCCCAGCCCCGTGGGCACGGCGCTGGCAGCAGAGGCAGCTCCGGCCCTGCCCAGCGCCTCTCCTGCCCCTGGCAGTCCCCCGGGGGCCGAGCCGGCAGCTGCTGCCCCGGCCGGAGATGCTGGGCGGGAGGAGCTTCCCGAGCCCGTCGCTGCCGGGGAGGAGGAAAAGGCGGTGGAGGCTTCTGTGCCCAGCCAGGAGCTGCCATCAGCAGGGACACAGAGCCCGGTCCCCGCCCCACAGAGCCCCCAGGGCTGCAGCCCGGCTCTGCTGGACTTAGCCTGGCACATCAGCAGTGACATCGTGTGCCGGGCCCTGCTGGAAATCCAGGGATCCGGGCAGCAGCCGCAGGGACCGCCGGTGGAAAAGGCAGCGGAGTCTCCTGTCCCCAGCCAGGAGCTGCCGTCCCTGGGGACACAAAGCCCACTCAGTGTCCCCTACAACATCCAGGACAGCAGCCCTGCCCTGCTCTGCAGGGAGCAGAGCAGCTCTGGGCAGCTTCTGAGCCAGGCCCAGCTGCAGCAGCTGCAGGAACAGGATGCTCAGGAGGAGGCTGCAGGAGCAGCTCCATCCCAAAGGCAGCATAGCCCCCTGCCGGGCAAATCCCACATGGAGGAAGAGCTTTCCCAGCAGGAAGGTGCGCAGGAGGCAGAGCAGTCCCTGGGCAGCAGGAGCAACTCCCAAGGAGGGTCCCAGGGGGAAGATCGTGCAGATCAGGAGCTGCCCCAGCAAGTGTCAGACAGGAAAGAGCCCACGGAGGAAGAGATGTCCCAGGGAGAAGTCAACAACTCCCAGGAAGACTCAGACTGGGAGGAATACCTGGAGAAAGAGCTGCTCCAGGAAATCTTGGACTGGGAGGAAAACATGGAGCAGGAGATGTCCCAGAGAGACATCAACAGCCAGGAAGAAGTTTCCAACTGGGAAGAACACAATGGCCAAGGCTTTTCCCAAGAGGAATTGTCCCTTGGTCAAGATGTGTCCCGAGGGAGCAACCATGGACACTCCGTACACTCCAGCTGGGAGGACGACAGCGACCCAGAGCTGGCGCAGGACCTCTGGCAAGTCGGGTCCAACTCTGGCATCTGGATGAAGCCCTTGGCCCTGGAGGATGACGAGTGGGACGAGGTGAGCATCCTGGAGCTGCCCCCAGAAGACAAGGAGCAGGAACAGAGAGCTTTTGTGGCAGATGAGCTCCCGCTGCCTGTCCCTTGTGAGGCCTGGGTTGAGGAGCAGAAACCAGAGCTGCGCAGCCCAGGGCTGCTCTGTGCCTCGCTTGCCCCCCTGGAAGGCCAAGCCCCTGGGAGATACACAGCTTCTCCCTCCCAGGCCCTGCACGGGCAGCCGCGTGCCCCCAGGAAACTTCTCTCCCACTTCAGGTGGGCGCTGCGGAGGCTCTTCTGCTGTTCCTGCCTGGTGGCACCGCCCGAGGAGCAGCACGGACACGGCACCGACAGCAGCCACTGCTCCAGAGCCGCCCTCCCTGCGGGCTGTGGCACCCACGGGACTCTGAACCAGGCATCGGGGAACCAACAGGAACGGGATCAGGAGCGTGGAGAAGACAGAGATGGCACAGAGATGATGAAGGCCACAATGATGACAAAGATGAACATGAAGAGGACAAAGGCAATGACAAAGATGAAAACAACAAAGACAAAGCAGAAAACAGAGATGAAGAAGGTGAAGACCATGGCAAAGACAACGAAGAGAAGAGGAAGAAGAATAATTTAAAGATAGACAGAATAAGATTAGTGAGAGGAATAAGAATTTAGGAATACATAGGAGAAGAATAGGAAGAGGAATAAGAATTATAAAATCCATAGAAGAAGAGAAATAAGAATTTTAAAAGCTATAGAAGCAGAATAGTAATAAGAATAAGAATAAGAATTTTAGAGTCCATAGAGGAAGAGGAATGAGAATAAGAATTTTAAAATGTATAGGAGAAGAGCAATAATATTAAGTAGGATGTAAAATATGTAGAAGAAGAAAAGAAGCAGAATAGTGGGAATAAGAAGAATTGTTTAGAATTGTATAAATGAAGATAAAATCTAGTAAATAAGAAAAATTAGCAAAGAATTTATATTTTCCAATGAAATTTGTTATGCACAAGAGCAGAGTCTCCAGATTTCCTTTCTTGTCCCTCTGAGCCATTGATGGGTTTTCCACTTCTGTCCCAGGGAGTGCCCTGGGAGCAGCAACTGCTCAGCCCCAGCGCCCGTGGATCCCCATGGGTTGTGGGTGGATCTCTGCATCCCCCGTGGATCCCCACAAGCTGTGCATGGATCTCTGCATCCCCCATGCATCCCCAGGGACTGTGGGGGCTCAGCTGCTTCACCGTGGTGATCACCACGGCCTGTAGAGGAATCTCAGCTCCAGCACCTGGAGCACCTCCTGCCCCTCCTTCTCTACTGACCCTGGTGTGTCTATCTTGTTTCCCTCACATGTTCTCACCTCCTCCTCTACTCTGGCCAGGAAAAAACTGTGCGTGCCCCACTTTGTTTTGATTTTCTTCTTCAATACCTTATAACAGAGGAGTTCCCCACCACTCCCAATGGCCCAGCCTTGGCCAGCACCTTGTCCATCTTCAGAGCCACCAGGGATTGGCTCTGCTGGCCGTGCTAGAAGCTTCCAGCAGCTTCTCACAGCAGCCTCCTCTGCGGGGCCCCCACTATCAAAAACCAGGCCCTGCAAAACTAAAACAGTCTCCAAGGCCAGGCCTGCTCCGGCCTGTTCCCAGCTCCTCGTGCTGGTGTTGGGGTGCCAGGGTGGGCCTGGGTGACACGGGCACTCTGTGTCAGGGCCCTTCCTGACATGGTGGTGGCCAGAGACCCTTGTGACATCAGAGAGTTCCATCCTGGCCGACGGTTTGTAGGGGCAACGCAGGTTCCGGGGTGCTCAGATCCAGGAGAGCCACTCTGGAAGGATCCAGAAGCAACTCCCGGGATCCGTCTGAGCCACAGGCCCAGAGTGACAGAGGAGGACAAAGCCCCAAAGCCATCCCCGAGTCCTGGTGGCCCGGCCCCGTGCCCAGCTGCCTGCAGGCCCTCAGCGGGCAGTGGCGGGAGCAGGGTCAGGTCAGGCCTGCCGCTGTCACACACCGAGGAGGACAAAGGGATCCCTGGTGACATGGCCCACGAGCATTCCCAGTGGGAAGCTGTGATGGAGCAGGAGATGTCCCAGGAGGAAGAAGCTGTGGGAGGGCAGCAGGAGTGTGGATGGGAGGAAGATCAGAGATCCCAGGAGCCGTCCATCGCGAGCGTTCCTGAAGATTGCCAGGGGGAAGATGTCCCAGAGCTGTCCCAGGGGGAAGCTGAGAGGCACCAGGAGCTCTCACCACGGGAAGATGATTTGCACTCCTACATCTCCCCGTGGGAACACCAGAGAGAGCCAGAATTGTCCCCAGCGAGGGACAGCAGCGACGAGGAGCTGTCCGGAGGGGCAGAAGCCGGGGCCCAAGAGCCGTCCCAGCGGGAGGAGGATATCGCCTCCAGCACCTCCGGAGAGGCAGAAGCCGGGGCCCAAGAGCCGTCCCAGCGGGAGGAGGATGTCGCCTCCAGCACCGGGGACAAAGTCTTCAGCTCGGTGAGTGAGGAGGAGCCCCAGCCTGGTTCCCCGCAGGGACCCGGCTCCCCCAGCCCCGTGGGCACGGCGCTGGCAGCAGAGGCAGCTCCGGCCCTGCCCAGCGCCTCTCCTGCCCCTGGCAGTCCCCCGGGGGCCGAGCCGGCAGCTGCTGCCCCGGCCGGAGATGCTGGGCAGGAGGAGCTTCCCGAGCCCGTCGCTGCCGGGGAGGAGGAAAAGGCGGTGGAGGCTTCTGTGCCCAGCCAGGAGCTGCCATCAGCAGGGACACAGAGCCCGGTCCCCGCCCCACAGAGCCCCCAGGGCTGCAGCCCGGCTCTGCTGGACTTAGCCTGGCACATCAGCAGTGACATCGTGTGCCGGGCCCTGCTGGAAATCCAGGGATCCGGGCAGCAGCCGCAGGGACCGCCGGTGGAAAAGGCAGCGGAGTCTCCTGTCCCCAGCGAGGAGCTGCCGTCCCTGGGGACACAAAGCCCACTCAGTGTCCCCTACAACATCCAGGACAGCAGCCCTGCCCTGCTCTGCAGGGAGCAGAGCAGCTCTGGGCAGCTTCTGAGCCAGGCCCAGCTGCAGCAGCTGCAGGAACAGGATGCTCAGGAGGAGGCTGCAGGAGCAGCTCCATCCCAAAGGCAGCATAGCCCCCTGCCGGGCAAATCCCACATGGAGGAAGAGCTTTCCCAGCAGGAAGGTGCGCAGGAGGCAGAGCAGTCCCTGGGCAGCAGGAGCAACTCCCAAGGAGGGTCCCAGGGGGAAGATCGTGCAGATCAGGAGCTGCCCCAGCAAGTGTCAGACTGGAAAGAGCCCACGGAGGAAGAGATGTCCCAGGGAGAAGTCAACAACTCCCAGGAAGACTCAGACTGGGAGGAATACCTGGAGAAAGAGCTGCTCCAGGAAGTCTTGGACTGGGAGGAAAGCATGGAGCAGGAGATGTCCCAGAGAGACATCAACAGCTGGGAAGAAGTTTCCAACTGGGAAGAACACAATGGCCAAGGCTTTTCCCCAGAGGAATTGTCCCTTGGTCAAGATGTGTCCCGAGGGAACAACCATGGACACTCCGTACACTCCAGCTGGGAGGACGACAGCGACCCAGAGCTGGCGCAGGACCTCTGGCAAGTCGGGTCCAACTCCGGCATCTGGATGAAGCCCTTGGCCCTGGAGGATGACGAGTGGGACGAGGTGAGCATCCTGGAGCTGCCCCCAGAAGAAGACAAGGAGCAGGAACAGAGAGCTTTTGTGGCAGATGAGCTCCCGCTGCCTGTCCCTTGTGAGGCCTGGGTTGAGGAGCAGAAACCAGAGCTGCGCAGCCCAGGGCTGCTCTGTGCCTCGCTTGCCCCCCTGGAAGGCCAAGCCCCTGGGAGATACACAGCTTCTCCCTCCCAGGCCCTGCACGGGCAGCCGCGTGCCCCCAGGAAACTTCTCTCCCACTTCAGGTGGGCGCTGCGGAGGCTCTTCTGCTGTTCCTGCCTGGCGGCACCGCCCGAGGAGTAGCACGGACACGGCACCGACAGCAGCCACTGCTCCAGAGCCGCCCTCCCTGCGGGCTGTGGCACCCACGGGACTCTGAACCAGGCATCGGGGAACCAACAGGAACGGGATCAGGAGCGTGGAGAAGACAGAGATGGCACAGAGATGATGAAGGCCACAATGATGACAAAGATGAACATGAAGAGGACAAAGGCAATGACAAAGATGAAAACAACAAAGACAAAGCAGAAAACAGAGATGAAGAAGGTGAAGACCATGGCAAAGACAACGAAGACAAGAGGAAGAAGAATAATTTAAAGATAGACAGAATAAGGTTAGTGATAGGAATAAGAATTTAGGAATGCATAGGAGAAGAATAGGAAGAGGAATAAGAATTATAAAATCCATAGAAGAAGAGGAATAAGAATTTAAAAAGCTATAGAAGAAGAATAGTAATAAGAATAAGAATAAGAATAAGAATAAGAATAAGAATTTTAGAGTCCATAGAGGAAGAGGAATGAGAATAAGAATTTTAAAATGTATAGGAGAAGAGCAATAATATTGAGTAGGATGTAAAATATGTAGAAGAAGAAAAGAAGCAGAAGAGTGAGAATAAGAAGAATTATTTAGAATTCTATAAATGAAGATAAAATCTAGTAAATAAGAAAAATTAGCAAATAATTTATATTTTCCAATTAAATTTTTTATGCACAAGACCAGAGTCTCCAGATTTCCTTTCTTGTCCCTCTGAGCCATTGATGGGTTTTCCACTTCTGTCCCAGGGAGTGCCCTGGGAGCAGCAACTGCTCAGCCCCAGCGCCTGTGGATCCTGATGGGTTGTGGGTGGATCTCTGCATCCCCAGTGGATCCCCAAGGGTTGTGGGTGGATCTCTGCATCCCCCGTGGATCCCCACAAGCGGTGCATGGATCTCTGCATCCCCCATGCATCCCCAGGGGCTGTGGGGGCTCAGCTGCTTCACCATGGTGGTCACCCCAGCTTGTAGAGGAATCTCAGCTCCAGCACCTGGAGCACCTCCTGCCCCTCCTTCTCCACTGACCCTGGTGTCTCCACGTTCTTTCCCTCACATGTTCTCACCTCCTCCTCTTCTCTGGCCAGAGAAAAAATTGTGCATGCCCCACTTTGTTTTGATTTTCTTCTTCAATACCTTATAACAGAGGAGTTCCCCACCACTCCCAATGGCCCAGCCTTGGCCAGCACCTTGTCCATCTTCAGAGCCACCAGGGATTGGCTCTGCTGGCCGTGCTAGAAGCTTCCAGCAGCTTCTCACAGCAGCCTCCTCTGTGGGGCTGTCCTAGGGTGAGGGAATGGTGTTTGTATCCCAAATCATGTGTTCTGTTCATGCCTGATATTATGTTCTGTGCCTTCAGCACTGACTCTGAAAGTGAAGGATTGTTTTGTCTTGTTATCAGCCGGCTCACCTCCCCCCATGCTCTGTGTCTAGGAGAGGCTTGGCTGGCCGCGCTTTGCTTGCTTGCTGGCTTGCTTGCTTTTGCTTTTGCTTTTGCTTATTAGTTAGTTTAGCTAGGCAGCCCAATTTTTATCCTGGACTGTTTCTTTTTCCCTTCCCGTTCCCTTTCCTGAATATCATCTGAACCTGCTCTGGACCTGGACCTGGGAAACATCAAGAATCACCGAGAGTCTGCATTCTGTGACCTGCAGCAGCCATCCCCAGCACCAGAGACTGATAGCTGGGCGACCACTCCCAGGAGAGACTTTCTGAATTTGTCATCTCTTCAGAACGGTGAAAGGGTTTTGGCATCTGGTGTTGGTTTTTTTTTACTGGGGAGTGTTTTTGCTTGTTAAATAAACAGGATTTTTTCCATTTCTCTCTGAGGAAATCCTTCCCGAACCAGGTGGGGGAGGAGCCGTGGGGGGTTTGCTTTCCTGGGGCTCCTTCCAGAGGACTTCTCCCAAACTTTGCCCTAAACTAGGACAGGGGCCCCCACTATCAAAAACCAGGCCCTGCAAAACCAAAACAGTCTCCAAGGCCAGGCCTGCTCCGGCCTGTTCCCAGCTCCTCGTGCTGGTGTTGGGCTGCCAGGGTGGGCCTTGGTGACACGGGCACTCTGTGTCAGGGCCCTTCCTGACATGGTGGTGGCCAGAGACCCTTGTGACATCAGAGAGTTCCATCCAGGCCGACGGTTTGTAGGGGCAACGCAGGTTCCGGGGTGCTCAGATCCAGGAGAGCCACTCTGGAAGGATCCAGAAGCAACTCCCGGGATCCGTCTGAGCCACAGGCCCAGAGTGACAGAGGAGGACAAAGCCCCAAAGCCATCCCCGAGTCCTGGTGGCCCGGCCCCGTGCCCAGCTGCCTGCAGGCCCTCAGCGGGCAGTGGCGGGAGCAGGGTCAGGTCAGGCCTGCCGCTGTCACACACCGAGGAGGACAAAGGGATCCCTGGTGACATGGCCCACGAGCATTCCCAGTGGGAAGCTGTGATGGAGCAGGAGATGTCCCAGGAGGAAGAAGCTGTGGGAGGGCAGCAGGAGTGTGGATGGGATGAAGATGAGAGATCCCAGGAGCCGTCCATCGGGAGCGTTCCTGACGATTCCCAGGGGGAAGATGTCCCAGAGCTGTCCCAGGGGGAAGCTGAGAGGCACCAGGAGCTCTCACCACGGGAAGATGATTTGCACTCCTACATCTCCCCGTGGGAGCACCCGAGAGAGACGGAATTGTCCCCAGCGAGGGACAGCAGCGACGAGGAGCTGTCCGGAGGGGCAGAAGCCGGGGCCCAAGAGCTGTCCCAGCGGGAGGAGGATGTCGCCTCCAGCACCTCCGGAGAGGCAGAAGCCGGGCCCCAAGAGCCGTCCCAGCGGGAGGAGGACGTCGCCTCCAGCACCGGGGACAAAGCCTTGAGGTCAGTGAGTGAGGAGGAGCCCCAGCCTGGTTCCCCGCAGGGACCCGGCTCCCCCAGCCCCGTGGGCACGGCGCTGGCAGCAGAGGCAGCTCCGGCCCTGCCCAGCGCCTCTCCTGCCCCTGGCAGTCCCCCGGGGGCCGAGCCGGCAGCTGCTGCCCCGGCCGGAGATGCTGGGCGGGAGGAGCTTCCCGAGCCCGTCGCTGCCGGGGAGGAGGAAAAGGCGGTGGAGGCTTCTGTGCCCAGCCAGGAGCTGCCATCAGCAGGGACACAGAGCCCGGTCCCCGCCCCACAGAGCCCCCAGGGCTGCAGCCCGGCTCTGCTGGACTTAGCCTGGCACATCAGCAGTGAGATCGTGTGCCGGGCCCTGCTGGAAATCCAGGGATCCGGGCAGCAGCCGCAGGGACCGCCGGTGGAAAAGGCAGCGGAGTCTCCTGTCCCCAGCCAGGAGCTGCCGTCCCTGGGGACACAAAGCCCACTCAGTGTCCCCTACAACATCCAGGACAGCAGCCCTGCCCTGCTCTGCAGGGAGCAGAGCAGCTCTGGGCAGCTTCTGAGCCAGGCCCAGCTGCAGCAGCTGCAGGAACAGGATGCTCAGGAGGAGGCTGCAGGAGCAGCTCCATCCCAAAGGCAGCATAGCCCCCTGCGTGGGAAATCCCACATGGAGGAAGAGCTTTCCCAGCAGGAAGGTGCGCAGGAGGCAGAGCTGTCCCTGGGAGAAAGGAGCAACTCCCAAGGAGGGTCCCAGGGGGAAGATCGTGCAGATCAGGAGCTGCCCCAGGAAGTGTCAGACTGGAAAGAGCCCACGGCGGAAGAGATGTCCCAGGGAGAAGTCAACAACTCCCAGGAAGACTCAGACTGGGAGGAATACCTGGAGAAAGAGCTGCTCCAGGAAATCTCGGACTGGGAGGAAAACATGGAGCAGGAGCTGTCCCAGAGAGACATCAACAGCCGGGAAGAAGTTTCCACCTGGGAAGAACACAATGGCCAAGGCTTTTCCCCAGAGGAATTGTCCCTTGGTCAAGATGTGTCCCGAGGGAACAACCATGGACACTCCGTACACTCCAGCTGGGAGGACGACAGCGACCCAGAGCTGGCGCAGGACCTCTGGCAAGTCGGGTCCAACTCCGGCATCTGGATGAAGCCCTTGGCCCTGGAGGATGACGAGTGGGACGAGGTGAGCATCCTGGAGCTGCCCCCAGAAGAAGACAAGGAGCAGGAACAGAGAGCTTTTGTGGCAGATGAGCTCCCGCTGCCTGTCCCTTGTGAGGCCTGGGTTGAGGAGCAGAAACCAGAGCTGCGCAGCCCAGGGCTGCTCTGTGCCTCGCTTGCCCCCCTGGAAGGCCAAGCCCCTGGGAGATACACAGCTTCTCCCTCCCAGGCCCTGCACGGGCAGCCGCGTGCCCCCAGGAAACTTCTCTCCCACTTCAGGTGGGCGCTGCGGAGGCTCTTCTGCTGTTCCTGCCTGGCGGCACCGCCCGAGGAGTAGCACGGACACGGCAGCGACAGCAGCCACTGCTCCAGAGCCGCCCTCCCTGCGGGCTGTGGCACCCACGGGACTCTGAACCAGGCATCGGGGAACCAACAGGAACGGGATCAGGAGCGTGGAGAAGACAGAGATGGCACAGAGATGATGAAGGCCACAGTGATGACAAAGATGAACATGAAGAGGACAAAGGCAATGACAAAGATGAAAACAACAAAGACAAAGCAGAAAACAGAGATGAAGAAGGTGAAGACGATGGCAAAGACAACGAAGAGAAGAGGAAGAAGAATAATTTAAAGATAGACAGAATAAGATTAGTGATAGGAATAAGAATTTAGGAATACATAGGAGAAGAATAGGAATAGGAATAAGAATTATAAAATCCATAGAAGAAGAGAAATAAGAATTTTAAAAGCTATAGAAGAAGAATAGTAATAAGAATAAGAATAAGAATTTTAGAGTCCATAGAGGAAGAGGAATGAGAATAAGAATTTTAAAATGTATAGGAGAAGAGCAATAATATTAAGTAGGATGTAAAATATGTAGAAGAAGAAAAGAAGCAGAATAGTGGGAATAAGAAGAATTGTTTAGAATTGTATAAATGAAGATAAAATCTAGTAAATAAGAAAAATTAGCAAATAATTTATATTTTCCAATGAAATTTGTTATGCACAAGAGCAGAGTCTCCAGATTTCCTTTCTTGTCCCTCTGAGCCATTGATGGGTTTTCCACTTCTGTCCCAGGCAGTGCCCTGGGAGCAGCGACTGCTCAGCCCCAGCACCCATGGATCCCCATGGGTTGTGGGTGGATCTCTGCATCCCCCATGGATCCCCATGGGTTGTGGGTGGATCTCTGCATCCTCTGTGGATCCCCATGGGTTGTGGGTGGATCTCTGCATCCCCCATGGATCCCCATGGGTTGTGGGTGGATCTCTGCATCCCCCGTGGATCCCCACAAGCGGTGCATGGATCTCTGCATCCCCCATGCATCCCCAGGGGCTGTGGGGGCTCAGCTGCTTCACCGTGGTGATCACCACGGCCTGTAGAGGAATCTCAGCTCCAGCACCTGGAGCACCTCCTGCCCCTCCTTCTCCACTGACCCTGGTGTCTCCACGTTCTTTCCCTCACATGTTCTCACCTCCTCCTCTTCTCTGGCCTGGAAAAAACTGTGCATGCCCCACTTTGTTTTGATTTTCTTCTTCAATACCTTATAACAGAGGAGTTCCCCACCACTCCCAATGGCCCAGCCTTGGCCAGCACCTTGTCCATCTTCAGAGCCACCAGGGATTGGCTCTGCTGGCCGTGGTAGAAACTTCCAGCAGCTTTTCACAGCAGCCTCCTCTGCGGGGCCCCCACTATCAAAAACCAGGCCCTGCAAAACCAAAACAGTTCTTTAGAAGCAGGAGCACTCATTTTCTTGTTTGCTATAAATGGATACATTTAAATGTTTTGTGGAGGCCAGACACAAACCCTGGCCAAGAATAAAGTCAGGACAGACTCATTGACACTAAATAGATTATTTTGGAGGGTTTATCCCAACAATTTTGGAAGATATTTTAAAACCAGGACACACATCAGAGATCAGTCTGATTCTCTGTGGCAAAAAGAGCCAGAAAATTCCTTGTTCTAGCAAACCCATTCCCTCTCCCTCCCTGAGCCTCTTCAAGCCCCTGCAGCCAGCGGTGAACAGCCAGGTGAGGAGGAGGATGGGCAGCACACGTGTGCTGGCATTATCCAGAGCGGGAATGCTCTCCCTGGGGAAGCAGAGCCAGCTGAGCTCAGGTTAAAGCAATCCCCAGGCTGCTGCAACCAGACAAAAATGCTTCCTAATTGGCTTCCTGGCAACCCCAGCCCCAGCAGACCTCGGCTGCAGCAGCAACGGTGACCCCAAATGCCCTGGAATTCCCAAAGTATTTCTGCATCTGTGAAGTTTCAGGTCTGGTTTCCCAGTAATAACCCTTTCTTATGGAAGGAATTTTTGCACAAACTAGAGAAGTGAGTTTGCTATACAAAAGCTGTGGTTTCCTTCAAATAACACTGCAAACAAAAGCTCTGGTCTGTTGTCATCAATGAAATTGGAGTCACCTGTACTGTGACAGTGTCATAGAATCATGGAATGGTTTGGTTGGAAGGAACTTTGAAGATCATCTCATTCCTACCCTGCCATGGCAGGGACACCTCCCACTGTCCCAGGCTGCTCCAGCCCCAGTGTCCAACTTGGCCTTGGGCACTGCCAGGGATCCAGGGGCAGCCCCAGCTGCTCTGGCAATTCCATCCCAGCCCCTGCCCACCCTGCCAGGGAACAATTCCCAATTCCCAATCTCCCATCCAGCCCTGCCCTCTGGCACTGGGAGCCATTCCCTGGCTCCTGTCCCTGCATCCCCTGGAAATTGTCTCTCTCCAGCTTTCCTGGGGCTCCTCCAGGCCCTGCAAGGCCACCCTGAGCTCAGCCCAAAGCTTCTCCTGTGCAGGTGAACAGTGCCAGCTGTGCCAGCCTTTCCTCCCAGCAGAGCTGCTCCAGCCCTCTGCTCATCCTGGAGCCTCCTCTGGGCTCTCTGCAGCAGCTCCAGCTCCTCCCTGGGCTGGGACAGGGCTGGGGCAGCTCTGCAGGTGGGCTCTCAACTGAGAAGGGCAGAATAACCCCCCAAAAAAACCCCAAAAACCGCACAAAATCTGAACTTGATGAAACCTGTGAATGCAACTTTGCTTGCTCGGTGTTGCAACTTCTGAGGCCAGGGCAGAGAATTGCAAGAAAGAGAGTTAAAAGAGGAAAATTAACTGGTTCCAGCCTCCAAGACAAGCATGGCTGTGCTCAGTAAACATTTCAGACAAATGAGGGAATGGAAGCAAACCAAATAGTGCAGCAACATGAGCTTTTCTTCCCTCAGTAAGTGATTCTTAGAGCTTTTCTGCCAAGCCTATGGGCTCCTCAGCAGCATAGTGTGGTTCTCCTTGCTCATTCATGTGGACAAGCAATGATTACCGACAATTAACATCTCTCTTGATGAAGGCAATTAAATGCTGTGAAAAACCCAAATGCCTGCTAAAAAAAAAAAAAAGAGAGAAGAAAGGAAGAAAAGAGCACGCTGGCTAAGCTGGGATGCACATCACTGAGGCATTTTGTAATTGGAAAGCTACCTGGGTTTTGCTTTCTGACTTATTCAACAAAACCCTATTAAATGAGGCTCCAGGTGAAGTACAGCAGTGATTAATGCCACGTCCCACTGTGACAAGGCACAGTGCTGCAGGGAGGTGGGGAATTAGTAGGAAGCAGCCACATTCACAGCTCTAATATCCAGGTTCAAAGTAGGATTTCTCTGATACACAGGCACAGTGCTCCAAAGGAAATCAGCCTGCAGCCTGTACCCGGTGCTGCTTTACAGTCCTCTGGCACTCAGGGAAAACAAATTCACAAAGCAGTGTGGACTTCTGTGCTGCTCTCATCATTATGTCTTCTGAGCAGCTCTGTAATTTCAGGGCAAATGTTAGGATGCAATGTGCATGGAGGAAGGGAGAGCAAAGGGATCCAGCTGGGCTTGAAAGAGAGGAAAAAGCAGTGGCAGCAGCCCCAGCACTCAGCTCTCCGTGCTGTGCCATGGATTGGGCTGCACTTGCAAGGTCACAGAGGCCGAAGGGTGGAGGGGACTTCAGAAGGGACAGCAGAGGGGATGCATCCACACACACAGGAGAACGTGGCCCACCCCTGAAGCCAGGCTTCTGGTGCTTCCAAGGAGTTTTTTTTTAAATGCAGGTCCTGCACAGAGGTCATGGGTTCCCCTTTCTGTTGGAGGTGGTTGGCCAAGCAGGGTCCCCTCCTCAGCTGGGACCTGCAAGAAGCAGCAGCCCCTCCCCTAAGAACTGGCAGCTCCACAGGATCAGAGATGGAGACTATTCCCAAAAAATCACAGATCAGCACCTGGCACTACACCCCTGGCCAAAAAGCTGTCAGATGTTATCCCTGCCCTTGATTCTGGACTCCTTTTGCTGACCATCTCCAGACCTTTGCTATTTTGTCTTATTTGCTCAGAGCTGAACACCTCAGCAGGGGAATAAGATCACCTCATCATCTTTTGGGTGAACCTCTGTCCCTCTCAATGTGCATCCTGGGCACCAGACAGAGGGACAAAAGGACAGAATGACAAAAGACATTTGGGCACTAGGGACATGAAGATCAGCTGCAGCAACAGAGAAGTGGGAGGAACAGTTCCACTTATGCAAAGTCAAGTGCACCAGAAGCTGTGGAACTACCTCCAACAGTGGTTCTTACAACCCAGGAGTGGTCACACAGCAGCTGCATCCCAACAGAAGTAATAAATTAACAGATAACAGTTTCAAGTGAAGCCTGAGCTTTGCCAATTGTCTTACAGCTGCAATTTCCAGAATTGCCAGCAGAAAAGAGGGTTTGGGACAAGATTACAAATCATATACAGGTTGGTGACTAAATCTGTGCTGGAATCTTTCTTCTCCTGCAGGCAACTGCTCAGCAGCTGCATCTGGGCAAGGGTTGGCTTGGCTGGTCCTTGGACATGTATCTTCCCCCATGGTTTGGATGTAAAAGCAGGTTAGGAGGTTTGCTGGGCTAAGGTTTGCAAGGTAGATGAAATTTTGAATTGTCAAATAAATTCTCATCAGAAACTATGGGAAGGATGCTGTGGACACAGAGGAAGTAAAGGCATGATCTTACTGAAAAGAGAGCACCAGCACTGCCTCAAAGCTCCAGTGGACACATCTGGGATGGGTTCAATTCATAAGAACATTTAACAGAAAAAATAACCTCTCTATTCTTCAAAACAGCACAAACACTCCTGCAGATGGGCTCTGCCCTTGGAAGGAAATTTGGCTGACTCTGTGTGTGCCCAGCAGTGTGAGGACACTGGGATGATATTGCTGGCAGGGAAAAGCAGTGTCCTGTACCATAAACACTGCAGAGAGCACAGCCTTCCCAGTTCCACAGAGCCACTGCTCTCTCTGCAGGCTGAACCTGCCCAGAAAACAGCTGCACCCTCTGCATGTGGTGACACAAGTATGAAATGCTGCTCTAGGGGGGTATCTTCATAAAGCAGATTTAGATACACTCAGAAAAGCATGGCCAGTGCAAGAGGAAAAGGGACAGGCAGCACTGTCCCCATGTCAGGCTACTCAGGCACCATCTTCTCTGTCAGGAACTCAGGCTCTGGGGGCTCCTGAAACACATTCACATGGAAAACAAGCTGAGAAATGAACCAGAGACTGGGCAAATGTCAGTAAAGTATCAGCCATGGAAACACACAACCATCAGGGTTGGAAGAGCCCTCCAGGATCATCCAGTGCTACCCCAGCCCCACCAGCATCACCCAAACCCTGTCCCCAAGGGCCACATCCAGAATCCTCTGGGACAATTCCAGTGACTCCAAACCTCCCTGGGCAGCTCATCCCAAGGCCTGACCACTCTGCCAGGGAAATTTTCTTTCCCAATCTCCAACCTGAGTCTCCCCTGGTGCAATTTGAGGCCATTTCCTCTCCTCCTTTCCCTTGGGACACGGCAGCAGAACCCAACCCCCTCACTGCCCCTCCTGTCAGGAGTTGTGCAGAGCAATGAGGTCCCCCCTGAGACTCCTTTTCTCCAGACTGAGCCCCTTTCCCAGCCCCCTCAGCTGCTCCTGGGGACAGGTAGATGCACTTCTATATTCCCGCTTCTCCAGATGTTTCTCCAGATGTTCATATAGATTTGCAAGAGCTGAGGTCACCTCCAGCTACATGATCAAGGGCACACCCCAGTACTGCTTGATTATTTGGCATGCAGTCTTTAAATTCACATCCTGGTTTGGCTTAGCTTTTTATTCAAGACCAGAAATGCAGAAAAAGGCAAAATCAGCATGAAAAGACAAAGCTGAGTCAGAAAATGGATGCCCAATTCAGTCAGGAATATCAATTACATTGTAGTGTATTGCTATATTTACTGGCAGGGTGGGCAGGCCCTGGCACAGCTGTGGCTGCCCCTGGATCCCTGGCAGTGCCCAAGGCCAGGCTGGACACCGGGGCTTGGAGCAGCCTGGGACAGTGGAAGGTGTCCCTGCTCATTGCAGGGGTATTGAAGGGCTTTAAGGTCCCTTCCAACCCAAACCATCCTGGGATTCTGTGATTCATAATAATTTTCAATTCAATTTAATAAAAAAACAAACAAACAACAAACCCAAACCAAACAGTCCCTGCCTAGGAGATGGGGATTGACATCCAAATTTAATTCACAGATTAACCATTCCCTCCTTACCTATTCGTAACAATTGAGGAGCTGCTGCTGCCAAATTCAGAAAAAAACTGCACCTCCAGGAGTTCAGATTGGTTTGCCTGGGGGGTTCTGAGCAAAGAGGATAACTGTTTCACTAAAAGAGGTGCTAAATTCCTGACAAATGGCAGTCCTCACTAACCTCAAGTCTCATAGTTTCTGAGAAAATTAGTGCCAGTTAGGTATCCAGGCAAATTCTTTCTGAACAAAGTGCTGTTCCTTAGTTAGACTGAGCCTGTGTGGTGTTCAGCAGCAGCAGAAGCTTATATAAGTTTATATAGCTTCGATCTGGCGTGCTGGGCCATATGGTCCTATCCTTTTAGAAAGAGAGGTCTTCACTACATGAAGTTCTGTCTCAAAACTGGTGGCACTTGTTTTGCAGATTTCTCTGCTGCAGCTGATGTTGCTGGGAAGCTGAAAATGCCCGCTTTTAGTGCGCTGGGAAATAACAACAGGTGTGGTGGGGAACGTTCATTGTGCTAATTGCAGGCACCCAGCATTGCTGCTTGGACTTCTCAGACTAACCTGGAATTCCTGGAGAAAGACAAGATTCTCTCAAGTGATCCAGAGTGATTTAAGTCAGGGTTTGACTCAGAATTGTTCCCTAAAATGATCTCTCCCACTTTACAAAAGACAACCAACTTCCAAAACTAATCCCTCTTGCTAGTCTGATTTTGTTTTCATGCTCCAGGGAAAACTGAGAGTGTAGCAATATCCTGCTACCCATAGCTGGGCATGGAAATATTTGATTTTCCTTTGAGAAATGTGGTCGTGTTCAGGTCTTATTGTGCAGCAGAATAAACCCAGGTTTCTTCAAGTATTTTGGGGAAGAAAAGAGACAGTGACTTGTGGCAGAATAGCCAGAGTTCACCTTCTCCACTGTATGTGCTCTGGGGTAGATGTGAGAATTCCCTTTTTCAGGGATATTTTGGAAGGAGGAGTGCATCTTGCTGGTGGTGTCCTCCCTTTTACCTCCTTTCTATCCCCAGCTCCCTTTCCGGACCGGAGATACGTAGGCTGACGAACACGTGTGATTGCTGAAAGCACTCCATGCCTGAAAATGTCTCAGTTTTTCACACATTTGACAAAAAAAAAACATTTCCAAAACCTGAAATACTCCAACCTGCTCAATTCTGACATCAATATTTAAATATTCAAGACAGAATGTCCCACTTTTCGGAGGTAGAGAACAACCCAAAATTCAGGCTAAGCAAAGTACCAAATATTCTTTATTTGGGCACATCTAGAAAACTGAAGCCTGGGAGTTCACTTAATTGTCTTGAAGGGGAAAAAAAAGAATATTTGAGTGTTGTTAAAGACAAGAAATCATCAAGCGTGGCAAACTACTGTAGGGCCTAATTGCTAAATAACAAGTCTCTTAGTTTATAAAAACAGCTTTAAAAGATAAAGATTGTTTCTATTCCGTTCACATTAAGATATTTTATGGTTTTACATCTCAAGACATTTAAAACAGCTTTTATTATGCCACTATAGCGTTAATGCCATTAGTTTCATCTATTTCTACTTGTTATTCAGCCCTCCCCCAGCTTAAACCCCTGTGAGTGGGAAAATGTATGAGGCATTAATATGAAATGTCTAATAAGTGTGTCTACAGAGAGAGAGACAATAAATAGCATTTTGATGGAGAGTAAAAGAATATTTTGAAGAGACAGGCTTATGAAATGAGTGGGAGTGGAGACTCATGATCATATTTGATTCTTCTGAGGTTATGACTGCATTAATTTTTTACTTTTAAAGAGGCAGAAATGGCGCTGCAGGCTGTAAGTGAATTAACCTCTGTCACCACTTCCCTAATGGAAAATGCTGAGCAAGGCTGCTGCAGTTTTGATCACTAGAATGGAACCTGTAGAAGGTGTTAAAGGTCATCTGTCTGTCATTTAAAATGAGCAGAGCAATCAAAATTGATAAGGCTAAAATGAGGCCACATCATTACATTATTTTCCCACAAGGAGTAGGCAGAAGCTGTTCTGATTCATGAGTAGGAAAAGTACAAAACATCTCCCCACCTCATATCCAATTTGTAGATTTATTGAGAAGTCAAAACTGTTCCTGGTAGCGAACTGATAAACAATAATCTTCCATGAATCCTGATTAAAAGGTGAACCAATTAGTTTTCCTTAATGGGATTTTGCTTTACAACAAAACCACAGCTGGTTTGTTTCAAAAGAAGTGAGCATGGACTGCCACACATATTTTTAATCCCAGGTCTTCTTCAAGGAACTAGAAAAGCAAAATGTACTGATAGAAGGAAATTTAAAGTTTCTCGAATGTGATTATTTCTATCCCCAGACCTGCTGCACTCTTACAAGACAGATAATCAAGCTTCTGGGGAGCAGTTGCCCATTAAAAATATCAGTATATCAAAATATAAGTTCCAAACCATGAGGAACTGGACCTATTTTCTCACAAAAACATTGAATTTTAAAACTTTTTGTGGCCTAGGATGTGAAATTTAAAATCACACCCTGATTTTAACTTCTATGTAGCAATATTTTTTCTTGTGCTTGAATAGAATTGTGGAATCACAGAATGATTTGGGTTGGAAGGGACTTCAAAGATCATTTATTTCCAATCCCCTGGCCATGGGCAGGGACAGCCAGGTCATTCCACTGGCATTATCTGTACTATCTGATGCCACTTGGTCCCTTATCTCTTATCTAACTTGTTCCAAGGCGTGCACTGCTGCACAGAGCAAACACTGGGTAACTGTAAGCCCAGGTGTCTACGTGTACTGCTTTTGATGATGAACACAATTAAACCAGAAAGTACTTAAAATGCAAAATTATTTGCTCCTAAAGACAGGGGCATCCACTGATGGAGCACTTCTTAAACAGAAAAAAAACCCCAAGTGGGATGGAAAATAACATATAATTAGGGTCAACACAAATTTAAATTGCCTGGGATAAATGTCATTGTGACTTGAGTAGTGGAGTTTTTCAGTTATTGATCAGGAATGACACTGGGAGTGGAGACTGTGGATGTGGCCATGTGTTCCCTCCAAAGAGTCATGGCACATTCCTGTTTTCAGTGTGCTTTTGTTAGGACGGAGATGTCCCATCTGCAGCAGGGCCAGGGACAGTCACACACTCCAGTGATGAAGATTAATAGCTTCAGCATTTTATTCATTGCTGCAGCATGAACATTTCTTATTCTGGCTTGGAAATACCTCCAGGTCCATTTCCTTGGTCTGTAAACTGATTTTTACATAGCTCCTGTTCAGCTGGAGCTGGCTTCAGGGCCTGGAAGCAACCAGCACAGTTGGCATTTCCTTTGCTTTACAATGTGTTCCCGCAGAAGAAACATTTCCTCTGTGCCTGGAATTTTACAGAACTGCCGTGGTGAGGGTTGTAACTACTGTTTTGCTTCATCTCTGGGAGAAATACAACCTTTCTGATACGTGCTTATTAGCTTCATTACACAAATAATATTTCTTGTGTGCACAGGAGATAAAACTTTGACAGCTGAGTCACGGAGACTGAGCACGGCGCCGTATTCTGCTTTTTGTGACAGGCAGCCCTGGGAGAAAACAATGCCTTTGGTGACAGGTTCTTGCTAACGTTGGGACAGAGAATTCCTAACACATGTTTTATTCAGGCAAGCCATTAAGTTTGATAGTAAATAATTGGCCATTTCTTCTCTGGTGGAGCAGCCATCAGCACACACTCATCTCAGGAGGGAAAGTGATTTACATGCTGTGAATTAGAATTTGGTGCAACACAGAGCTGTGGCAGGACTATGCAAAACAGAACTTAATTCCCCTAAAATGGACCTTCTAACACCAATGGTCACCATGACCAGGATGTCTGTCCCTTGGAGCTGCTGAAGTCACACAAAGAAGCAGAGGATGGAGTCAAGCCAAGTGATTAATCTCAGCAAATTCTTTCAGACAAATAAATTTTGGAGAATAGTGCACTCATTCCCACCTCCCAGCAAGCACTCATGAGTCATGGGTAGAAACAGAAAAACCCAAATAATCAAAATAATCAAACCTAGATCGGGAGGTCACTGGAGTAATGTCCAGCATTTATAAACTATGTAGTCATGGATTTCTGATTTTGTTCTTACCAGGTGAGGACTCAGCAAAGCACAAGATAAGAATCCTTTCCATCATGTGCACTTAAATGTTCAAAAGCACAGCTGAAGAATCTGGCTATGAGGACATGAGAAAAGTAGCCAAATTGCAAGAAGTGTTGATGTTGCTTGGCGTGGAGTTTTTGGTGCAAAAATAATCTTTAAGTATTTGACAACCCTTGTTTTAATAGCTCTTCACACCTCCAGGTAAAACTACACTTAGAGATGACAAGAATCACGGGAACATGGAATCAGGAGATCACAGAGTGGTTTGGGTTGGAAGGGACCTTGAAGATCATCCCATGCCACCTCCTGCCATGGCAGGGACACCTCCCACTGCCCCAGGCTGCTCCAGCCCCAGTGTCCAACCTGGCCTTGGGCACTGCCAGGGATCCAGGGGCAGCCCCAGCTGCTCTGGCAATTCCATCCCAGCCCCTGCCCACCCTGCCAGGGAACAATTCCCAATTCCCAATCTCCCATCCAGCCCTGCCCTCTGGCACTGGGAGCCATTCCCTGTGTCCTGTCCCTCCATCCTTTATAAATTGTCTCTCTCCATCCTTCCTGCCAGCTCCATTTCACCCAGCTCTCTAGACATGTCACAGAACAAATATTAGCACCAAAATCACAACGTGGCTACAATTTCTTCTTTCGCCACGTCTATTAATACACCTCCTGGAAATTAGAGTCAGTGTTTACAGCTTGGTGTTCACTGGCACCACTTTGACTTCAGTGACTGATTAACCTTTCTGAAGAAAAACAGGCCTCTTTGAAGATGTAACACTCTCCCTCTAAAGTGAGATCAAATCCGCTCAACACTCCCACTCATGCTGCTCTCAAAGAGAACCAGGGAAGAGAGGACAAAATATAATTCAGAAACATTCCCAGACGTTTCTTAAACAAGGTGAGGTGACAGAAAAAGCCAAATCTTTCAAAAATACTTTGCATATCACTTTTAATAACAGCTTTCTCCTCTGTGTGTGTTCTCCCCTCAGATCTCTTCTTTCCTGAGCAGGAGAGGAAACATTGGTCTCCTGTCTTGCTGGATGCCCACTCAGAAGTGCTAAGGTGGGTATGAGGATCCCTGTGATTAATCCCCCTAGAACAGAGGTCAGAGTAAAACAGAGAAGGAGAACTGAGGTTGAAACAGAAATCAGGTGGAGAAGGGAACTGGAGGAGTCTCAGCACAGGGGAATGTCCCATCCTCCAGGAGGAGGAACTGAGGAACACTGAATTCATAACACAGAAGTTCTGCCCTGGGAGCAGTCAGGCATCACCACCCCAGTTACAGGTGCCCTGGGGGTTAAAGCCCAGTATCTCCTGTATTTCTGATGGATAACTGGGAAGCTGACTGATTGCTGTTTCTGGGAATCTTGTTGCCCCTCAGAAATCAAAGGAATGGATGCAGTGCAATATTAACCATGATTTCTTGCTTGTGCAGGCATATCAAAATATAAAATATTGTAAATCTGGAAGTCACAGACTGCAGAAAGTGAGCAAATTAAGTCAACAGGTCAATAACACCTGGAGTGGAACATCAGCCTTTAATACAATGCATGTCTGAGAGCACAGCATCCCCATTCCCATCCACATCACTGCACCAAGCCTCATGTTTCCATCCCCACTATAAATAGCATTTCTGTTGTAAACTTTCATTTGCAGAGTCATCAAGAATCCCAGAATCATCAGGGATGGAAGAGCCCTTCAGGATCATCCAATCCCACTGTCACTCCAGCACCACCATCGTCATCCCAAACCACGTCCCCAAGGCCACATCCAGACACTTTCTGGAGATCTTCCTCCTCCTCCTCCTCTTCATGTTCCTTCCCCTCTGTTCACAACAGGCAGGACCAAAAGCCCTGATTTCCCCTCTGGCTCCCAGCAGCAGCTCTGGGATGCTGTGGTGTCTGGCTCCAGGGATGACACTCACTTTGCCCAGTTTTAAGAGTGTTTGAAAGAAATGATCTCTGGAGGAAGCCTTGCAAAAGCCTCCTTGATGTTTAAAATGAGATAGAGAGTGAAAACAGTAAATAATTCAGTTTTATATTCATATTGCTCAGAGAAGCTGTGGATTCCAATCCCTGGAAGGGTCCAAGGCCAGGTGGGACACTGGGACTTGGAGCAGCCTGGGACAGTGGAAGGTGTCCCTGACCATGGCAGGGGTGGCACTGGATGATCTTTAAGGTCCCTTCCAACCCAAACCATTCCCTGATTCCATGATTCTCTGGTATTTATCCAGTGAAGGGGAGAGAAGTGCTACAAACCCAGTCATTTTAATGTCTATTTCCAGATTTTTAGACATTTAGATTGGTGAGATATTTTAAATAACCCCTGAAAATGAACTTGAGCATCCACTCCCCAACAAAAAGAAGCAAAGGGAGAGTCAGCAGAAGCCTTTCCTCAGGCATTGTTCTGGGTGCTCTGGGTGTTCTTGGTGTTGCCCTGACAACCAACCAGCTCCTGGCTCTTGGGCAACTGCTGCCGATGCAACAACTTTTAGATTTCTCATTAAAACATTATTATTGTTATAAGACTCACAAAAAAAAAAAAAAAAGAAAAACCAAAAAACCCAACAAAACAAAAACCAAACAAAAAAACCCAAACAAACATCAAAACAAAAACAAACAAACAAAAAAAACCCAAAAAAGAAACCAAAAACCCATAAGCCAAAAAACCCCAAAAACTAAACCAAACCAAACCAAACCAAAACAAAAAAAGCTGAAGGAACAGCCATGTCAAATTTAGCAGAGGGGCACAGGTAAAGAACACCCAGCAAGTCTGACTTTTAAATAGCTCCTAATGACTGGGGCACAGCCTAATTTTAGAGCACTGTCAATCAGCCAAAAAGAGCTGTAGCTGCTTTGATTCCTTGGTGGTATAACTGCTTAGAGAGATGCTGGGATGTGAACTCCCTGTCTGGACTTCTGAGCCTGGGACATCTCCTTCTCCTCTGAAGCTGATCCCCTTTATTTTCTGAGGATATAGGATAATATTTCTGCTACAGATCCCAGTGGCTATATTTACTTCTTTTACAGAGCTTTAAAAATCCATTGGGATCTAAAGTCCTGAACAAAACAATCCCACTCCAAGAATCCAGAAGGGATTTTCTAAACTATGAGACACGACCCAAAATGAAAGCTTAGATTGTTCCAAGGTACTGAAACACTGAAATTCAGTTTTCACCCTTTTCTTTCCCCACCAAAAAGCTTTTTCATTAAATTAGATCTCTGGTCATTGTCTTCTGTCCATCTAGGAAAGCACAGTTACTTTGAGGGTTTATCCTAGGTGGAAATGGTTCCAGAAAAACACATTAAAATCTAGATCCAGCCTGCAAACAGGCCAAGCAATGCTGCTTGTGCTCCTTTTGACTGTCACCCAGACCTCCCTGCTGTGTCCCCTTCCCCACCCATAAAAAAATGTGAGCCAGTAATCCAAACACCTTTGGGACATGTTATGCCCCCAATTTCTCTGGTGTAAACCTGCAGCCATTCAATTTTTCCCTGCATTTTAGAGAATTGCACATTTATACCTCTGCACCAGAGCAGATTTTGGCTTTCTGTGTGCTTCTACCCAGCTCTGTCCAGTTTTTTGTGAAGGCACAGGTCCTCCATCAGTGTAAGCCATCCGCAGATGCTGATTTACAGTGTGCAGGATGGGCTCTGGGCCAGGAGGAGCAGACAGGAATCAGCTGTGACAGGATGGCTCCTGCTTGCACGAGATCCTCCTCAGACTTTTGGCACAGCCAGCAAGCGGCTGCCCTTACATCTCTGCAAGTTTTAAACTTCAGATAATAGCATGAAAAAGGTTTCCTTTCTCTCTCAGCCTCTCCCAAGTCCCCCCATTAGCTCAGCCTGTGCTTGTTAGCATGCAGGCAGATATTGGCCTGTCATTCTTCTTGCTCCTATTTGTATTCCTCACGTCATTAACAGCTGCACTGTTTATCAAATAGAAGCTTTCATGGATCATGCAACAGAAAAGACAGATAAAATGATAATTTAATTGTAACTTAGAAGCGCGATTGTTACACACTTGATTTAGAACCTAATGGGTTTATTAATACTGCAGATAAGCAAGGCTGAGGGAGCTGGGGCTGCTCAGCCTGGAGAGGAGCCCCAGCTGAGAGGGGCCTCAGCCCTGGCTGTCCCTGTGTGTCCCTGACTGTCCCAGTCTGTCCCTGTCTGTCCCTGGCTGTCCCTGTGTGTCCCAGTCTGTCCCTGGCTGTCTGTCCCTGTGTGTCCCAGTGTGTCCCAGTGTGTCCCTGTGTGCAGGAGGGCAGAGCAGCCCCAGGCTCTGCTCCAGGCCCAGCAATGGCCCCAGAGCCACGGGCAGGGGCTGAGCCCAGCAATTCCCTGCACAGGAGGCACAACTTCTGCCCTGGGCAGTGCCCAGCCCTGAGCAGAGCCCAGAGAGGCTCTGGGGTCTCTTCCCTGGGATATTCCAGAGCCATCTGGACACAGCCCTGTGCCCTGGGCTCTGGGATGGCCCTGCTGGAGCAGGGAGGTGGCACCAGTGACCCTCTGTGGTCCCTTCCAGCCTGACCATTCTGTGATTCTGTGAAGACCAAAATCTCTCTTTCTTTTCAGTTTGAAGCAAACCTTACAAAACCTGTCCTTTGTGACATGTTCATCCAAACATTATCCATCAAATCACCTGGTTATTGAAAGGCTTTTGGCCAAGAAGCACAGAAATAACCTTTTTTAATAATAATCTTCACATTGCAGTGAGAGCACACTTCAGAGTTCAGCCTGCAACCTGTCCATATGAGAAGTCAATTACTTTGTAGGATCCTAGGAAGAGTTACAGGGGGAAAAAATGTCCTCAGCAGCTGTTCAGGTTCTTTTACAGCCTCTCCAGTGTCAGCACTGCACTCTGTGGAGGGACAGACTGATTGCAGCCTCTTTTCACCTTCAGTGCAAACGAGTTTTGGGGCCACAGGATCCACACACTTGTGGGTCTTAGGGAAGGTCCCCTCACTCTCTAGGGGATGAAAGCCCACCATAAAGCCAAAACCAGGCCCAAAGCAATTATTGCAAGGATCATCAGGACAGTGATAGGCTGAAGAAGAAATAATCACATCTCTGCTCACATCTTATTGAAGTAAATACTTGGTGCAGCAAATTCTCCTACCTCATGTATGAGAATTTACACTCATACCAGTGTAAACTGGACATGATCAAGAAGGAAGGATAGATCCAAATACCCAGACAGAATTATTTCCTCACTGGCTCCTAGGCAAGCAAATCCTGAGAATGAAATAGTCACAGCCATTAAGTTATAAATATATTTTAATTAAGTGCTGCAAAAATGCTGCCCTGATTGAAAAAATGAAGTGATATAATTGGTTCTGTTGGCAGCCTAATTTTGAACCGTGTACAATTCACACATTAAACTTCCTTTAGAGCTGAAGTTCCCAGTGTTTTATAAACTGATAAAAGACAGTATTGCCTGATGCTTGCGAGTTCTGTGCTACTAATGAGAGGGACTTTTCTACTCAAAAATAAAAACACTCCATTGGCTCATAGAATCCCAGAATAGTTTGGTTTGGAGGGGACCTCAAAGATCAGCCAGTTCCAATCCCCTGCCATGGGCAGGGATGTCTTAAATTAGAGCAGGTTGCTCAAGTTCCGTGAGGAACTATTCTGTGCATCCCCAGAAAATCTTGGTCCCCTCTTCACAGGTGATCAATCACCTGCATTCAGCACCTCAAAGTCACCTTGTAACTTCAGCTTTCTGTAACAATCCTGCTCTTCCAACTCGGTGGCATTTCCTCCAGAAAGGTGAAGGCACATTTCTTCCACCTTTCATTCACAATCACATGCAGACAGCAACACACACCTTCAAAATGCGTTTGTTTAACAATTTGTTTACCAAAGTACTGCAAAACACAGTCAGAAGAAACCAAGGAAAGCATCTGAACGCTGTGGCAGTGGTGGTGTAGGGACTCCAGCAGACTAGGCTGATAAAAACAGAGAGATACACTGAGGAAAAAAGAAAGGATGAAACTTCAGCTTCAAAATAGTTCAAATAAAGTTGCTTGTGAAGTGCAAATCAGACCAAATCTGTTGAGCACATACTTCCTTTTCAGTTTAGAACTTTAAGCGTAACCTTAAAGTTAGACACAAATTTAATTACTTTGCTCTGACAGAACCCTTGAGAGCTGTTCACCCAAATGTGAAGTGTAAAACAGAGTTTAATAGACACATTTTCAGGCTCTCCTAATTGTCACTGCCATAATTTAGTTTTCTCTTTATAACATGCAATGACATTTTCACATCAACGCTGCATCCTACAGCTTTCAAGAAAAGCAGAGACTACCAACAAAATACCTTAAAAATCACTGTCCTGCTCAAAGCAAGCTGCAGTTTGGAGGGAGAGTTATTGTCATCACCACCATTATCCTTACTGCTATTTTTATTAACTAGAGAGCAGATATAATCAGGAAAAAACAAAACAAAACAAAACAAAACAAATCAAACCAAAGCACTTTCAGGTATAAATTCTTCTTCCCTCAAATTATTATATCCAGTGTAAGGATAGAGATATTGTGATTCATTACAGAAGAAGCATTGGATGGTGACAGGACCAAGTCCACCTGCAAAGACAGCATGAAATAAAGTACCAGGAGAAAGGGATTCTTCCTTTTTTTTCAGTGCAGAACTCTGTCCCTGTTTCTGGCTGCTGAAGAAGCTGCATCTTGGAGGAAGAGGATGCAAAAGCAAATTTTGTGCTTTTGAATCTTAGCCTGTCATCTTCTTCACTTTAGTCTCCAGAAATAAGAATTTGAGGAGGAATGCTAAGAATCTCTAATAGAGACAAATAGTTAATGTTCCTCACACAAACAGATTCCCCTCTGTGCAGTCTCCCTTGTTTCTCCTTGTGCATTTCTGTGCTAGTAATGGTTAATCCCCAGCCCAGATTTCCCTTGTGTCCTAATTCTTTTCTGTTCTTTTTCAGTTAGAGATGCCAAGGTGCATAAAATCAGATTTGTCTGCAATTAACTCCTGGTCAAGTACAAATGTCTGTGCTGCTTTGCTCTCTGCCCAGTTCTCCCCATCAAAGCAATGATCACAAAAGTAAATCCAGAGGCTGGAAATTCTGACACACGTGTGTGTAAATCTGTGCACACAGGGTGATAGGAGCTCTGCTGAGCTTGTTCTGTGGAGGGAGATGAAGGGACAAATCCAGAACTGGACCTTGATAAAGTTGTGTTCAGTGTGGGTTCCTAAAAGAGCCCCAGGTGTGTTCCCTGCCTGAGGCATCTTCCAGCTCAGTTTTAACCACTTCTTTGCTGCCCCTGCATGCAGCAGCTCCTGAAGTGCTTGGCACAACTTCTTTGGGATGGTCTCAGCCAGCCCAGCTGAGAAACAGAACCCCAGAATCCCTGAGGCTGGAAAAGCCCTCCCAGCCCATGGAGTCCCAGCTGTGCCCAAGCCCACCTTGTCCCCAGCCCAGAGCTCTGAGTGCCACCTCCAGGGGACACCTGCAGGGATGGGCACTGCAAAGCTCCCTGGGCAGCCCCTGCCAAGGCCTGAGCAGCCTTTCCATGGGGAAATTCCTGCTGCTGGCCAAGCTGAGCCTGCCCTGGCCCAGCCTGAGGCCGTTCCCTCTCCTCCTGTCCCTGTTCCCTGGGAGCAGAGCCCGACCCCCCCGGCTGTCCCCTCCTGGCAGGAGCTGTGCAGAGCCACAGGGTCCCCCCTGAGCCTCCTTTGCTCCAGGCTCAGCCCCTTCCCAGCTCCCTCAGGAATTCTCCAGCCCCTTCCCAGCTCCCTTCCCTGCCCTGGACACGCTCCAGCCCCTCCAGGTCTCTCCTGCAGGACCAGAACTGGGAACAGCCCTCGAGGGGCCTCTCAGAGCCAGCCCAGAGGGACAATCCCTGCCCTGCTCCTGCTGGACACACAATTCCTCACCCAGCCCTGCTGCCAGTGGCCTCTTGCCCCGCTGGGCACCCCTGGGCTCGTGTCCAGCCCCTGGCACCATCACCCCCAGGGCCTTTCCCAGCTTTCCAGCCCCTCTGCCCAGCCTGGAGCTCCCCGGGCTTGTTGTGACCCAAGGGCAGGACTGGCCCATCCATCCAGCTTGCCCAGATCCCTCTGCAGTGCCTTCCTACACTCCAAGGATCCTTCTTAGTCCATTTGTGCCTGAGGTTGTTAAATACACACATGATTTCTGAGGTTTGGACAAAATCTCTCTGGGACTTTCTGGCGCTGTGTCTCACTGACATTTTGAACACTTATGGGGCCCCTTCATTCATGTGAGAATCAAGAAAAAAAAAAAAAAAAGGGAAAAAAACCCTCTCACACACAAAAGAATTCTAATGTCCAAGTTTAGAGGCTGTTCCCTGCTTCTTTTGGGCATACCTATGCTTTTTGGGGATAGCACATTTGTCACAACCAGCTCTAGTGTTCCCTAGGCAAGGAGAAAATAACCCACTTCTATTTCAGACTTTGCAGCTCTGTAGCTGCTTGAAGGGATAAGGACATGCACTGGGGAACTACAGTCTTTAAATATATATATATTTACATATATATATATATACACATACATACATGTCTATATATATATTAAATATACAGGGGAGTACAGTTAAACTGAAAGATTAAAATGTTCTGGCAACTTCATAAAAACCAAAATCTTTCTCCAGCTCCTCTGAAGTCAAGGGAGACACCAAGTCACCAAACCTCATGGGATCCTAGGACATATCAATTATAAATTGACAACAATTTATACAATTTATAACTTTCCCCTACTGTGCAATGACACCAAACAGCAGTTGAGGATCTCTCCTCCCACAGAACAAGATGTAAATGATTGTCATTCAAATTAAGAAGTTAGAGAGGATGTTTGGACATCAGGAAGTTCAGGTTAAGAACCTGGTTCAGGTTCAGGTTCAGGTTAAGAGTTGCATTCCTCTCCTCATATATTTTATATCCTCTCCTCATATATTTTATATCCTCTCCTCATATATTTGGAGTGGAAAGACTGGCACAGTCCCTTCAGCCAAGCCTTGTGTGATCCTTTGCAGAAAAGGGATTCAAGCAAACCCCAAAGTGGCTGATTTTGCACTGCTCTTCCCAGTTGACTAGGATGAAATTTAATGTGCACTAATTAGTCTGAAATGATGGGAGCCTGAAATTATCTTCACCCTGTAATTTAAAACCTGGTAGTGATTTGTACCTTACCCACACATTAGATACTGAGACTTATATTCAGATTTCTCCTTTTAGACACCTTAAGTGTAGCAGTGCAGCATCTAAAATTTAGGTTTCTTGCCCCATGTGTGATTCAGACTATCTAAATTAGAAACTTACATGATCCAGGTGCTTCCAAAATCCTTCGGAGGGCAGTTCAGGATTGATAGTGCAGAGTCTGCACTTTCTTGTGAAGTGATTTCGTGGCCTCACAGGGGAAATCCTGCACTTCAAAAAGCCAAGTTCTCCTCGGGCCCCTTGCATGGAGGCAGCAGATGCCTTTTCTGGTTTGGTTATTGGGCAGGGTCATTTCCAGGAGAACCTTGAGTCTGCCAGCTCCCCTCAGCCTGGCTCCAGGACTCCCAGTGACAGGAGAGTGGTTTTCCTCCAAGCAGGACAATGTCTGCCTGTCCCTCTGTTCCTGGTGTCAGGCCATCCAGTGACCATGGATCTTGGCTATATGGGATATTTGGTGACCAGGATTTTACACCTGGGAGGGGCATTTCACCTGCTTTTTTTTGCACTTGCTGTTGAAGGCCAAGTCCACACTCATGAGCTCCCCTGGATTCCCTCCCTCTGATGACTGAACCCTGGTAGATTACACCATTCCTTTCTCTCTTCCATCAGTGTTCCTGTTTTTCACACCAGTTTGAAGAAAACAAAATTATTTGGCTGTTAATCTCAAAGCTTTACATTCTGAGCCAGTTTTGCTCATCACCAGACCCTGTCTGCTGTACAGAACCTTAGCTCTGGAAATGCCAGAACCTCAGGAAGGGTATCCAACTCTTTTTAGCAAGACTCTTGCTTAGATTTAAAAAAAAAACCCATCAATTCTGTCAACTCCAGTGCTTCAAGTGCTTTACTTACAGGAGTGGAGATAAACATATGCTTAAATCCTTTGCTAAACTGGTGTCCCAGAGAGAAAGAGGATTAACACTCGTGTTTGTTGATTGCATTTGATTTTAAACTCTTTGTAGGTTCTCCTGGACTTTCTTATTAGGAAGCATATCAGGCCATTCCCTTTGAAGAGCATTCTTTATTTTATTTTATTTTATTTTATTTTATTTTATTTTATTTATCACAATGGAGATTTGTTTTTTTCAGTCAGTCCATGAAATCGAGCCTGAACCTCTACACAGACTCCACTCAGATTTCTCCATCTTTGAGATCACTGGTTTTCCATTTCCTTCAGGGGTAAATCTACCACTGAAGTCCAGCCTGGGGTGAAATTTTGGAAATTAGGAACTTTTGCAGGTCCCAGCTGAGGCAGTTTGTGTTCACACTGCTCCTTGGGTGGAAAGTGGCATCCTGAGCTGTCCAAGGTATTCCAGGGCTGCAGCACTGAGGTTAATTGAGTGTAATTGCAATGATTAAAATGCCTACTTAGCCATTCCTAATTGAATATGGAAATTACCAAACCTACATTACTATCTCAGCAATGTGTGATTCTGTACCCACTAGTGTTTATTTGCAGTTTGAACAGTTTGTTTCTGAGAGAAGAAGAAGAAAAAGAAATAATCTTTCAAGCTTGTCCATTAAATTATTCTACCAGCTGTCACCTTATTAAAAAGCCTGCAGTTATTAATAAAACTACTTTAAACCACTCACCAGCAACTGCAAATTTAAGGAGAAGCTCCCTTTCCCCAAGGCTTTCTTGGAAAGGTTCTGAAATTCACTGACAACCTCAAATCCATCTCTCTGCTCCTGCCAATATTCCTGCACGCAGCACAGCAGAACCTAACAGGGATAGAAATGCAGATTTTCAGACCTGAAGGTGAGGAGGAACAGGGTGGATTTATTCTGAGGTAAAAGCTGCCAAAACTCAGTAAAAAATTCTGACAAAAGCTGAAGTTCTAAATAAACATTTGTCTTCTTGTGCATTTTTAAACAAATGGTGTAAACTAAGAGATAAACCAGAAAGAAACAGAGAACATGATTTATAGGAGATGGAGGAAATGAAAGAGATTTGCAAAGCAGAAGATGGAGCCACCTTTTGTGCACCATAGTGCAAAATATCAAGATTTATCTGAAAATGTAATGTTAGGTCAAGTGGAGTCAAGAGAGTAAAAATTTATTACCAGCCTCCATCATCAAAGATCCTGAGCCAAAGAAAAAAACCCGAACAAATATTTACAAAACCAACAAAAATGACAACAGAAATCCCCTCTCACACACACAGGCAAACAAAAATAAACCCAGAAATAAGTTATGATGTTAAACTCATCAGTTCTGCGTCAGAAATAGAGAGGAATTGTGACACCAGGTTGGGAAGTTGATACAATTTAAGGTGCTGGACGGTTGTCAAAGCCCTGCAGGTGTGGATTTTGCTAACTCTGCACATGGAAGTGATTGGGTTACTGTCCAGAGCTCATCCAACTGGAATTGGCTCCATTTCTGTCCATTTGTTCAGAGCAGGAAACAGAAATGAAACCACTGCTGGATTTGAGCCATGACTGTCTCAAGTGTGGGGCAAATGAGGTAAAAATCAAAGCGAGACCCGGAACAGAAATGCTGTGGAAAGCCTGGAAATTGGGAAAGGAGACAAATTTTCACTTTGCACCACTGCTATCAGAAAGGAGGGGGAAAGCTGCTACACTTCTCCTATTTCTGAACTGGGAAAGCAGATCCTTGTGATCACAGTCACCGTGATTCTCTCCAGTTAAAAAAAAAAAAACCAAAAAAAAAAACCTGACAGCATTTCCTTGAAGGGAGAAAGACAGAAAGAAAGGAGAGGAAGCAGAGAGCGTTAGCACAGAAAATGTTTTTTTTGAGATGCCTCTGTGATTTTTGCCGGTGAAGAGAAAAATGTCTTTCCTCATCCCAAATGAGCAGTTCATCATGTCCATGTGGGAATAAAGGCAGTCCATCCACCAGCAGGCAGAGTGTTCATCTGTGTTTTCCACTAGACAGTGACAAATTTTTATTTGGTTTTATTTCAGCTTCCTGGTCATCCTTCACTTCTTACTAAACTCATCATGAAGTTCAAATTGCATTCAGCTGCTGCTGAAGAGGGCAAACAGCACTTCCAATCCTGTAAAAGCTGACAGTATTCTTGTTCCACCACTGCTTCCATCACTTCCCATAAAGAAAAGTGGCACCACCAGGATGGCATCAAAAAAGGATGTTCCATGTGGAAACCCAAACAGGAACAAAGGCATTCCATCCCACAGGGCAGGTCTCTGGGGTTTTTTTGGAACCACCAGCAGACTCCTCATGCATCTATTTTGGATTCCTTCTTCCAGCTTTATGTCAGATCAACTTCTTTGCTCTCTTTCCAACCAATTCCCACCAAAACTCAGTGTGGTGCTCTGTTTTGGTTTGAAAAGACAGGTGTCTGCTAAGGAAGGCAGGAGCCTCCCTTGAAATGGAAAATGTAAATCCTATCCCTCCAAATTGTTATAATTATTAAATTTAGAGGCTCTCAGGCAAACATATAGGAGTAGGAATATCAGTTCTTTATTAGGGAAAAAATAAAAATAAAAATGCAGGAATACAAAACACCACTGCCAGAGTCAGAGCAGGCCCTGGCAGGCTGTGGGTCAGGGTGGTGGCAGCAGTGCCATTCCATGGGGGCTCAGCCCTCCTGCAGTGCCAGCTGTGCTTCTGCTGGAGCAGGATCCTGGACAAGGCTGGAGTTTTCCTCTGAAGTTCCAGGGCTGCTGGAGATGGGCCTGGGCTTCCTCTGGGAATGCAGTGGGGCAGAAAGCTGCTCCTCTGGGAATGCAGTGGGGCAGAAAGCTGCTCCTCTGGGAATGCAGTGGGGCAGAAAGCTGCTCCTCTGGGAATGCAGTGGGCAGAGGCTGCTGTGGTGTTCCCCAGGTCAGATTGTATCCAGGTAGGAATGCCTGGCTCCTCCCCTGGGTGGAGCATCTCCCCATGGGATGATGGAATTTTCTCAGCCATGCAGGGACACTCACTGGCCATGAACAGAAGAGAATTAATAATTAATGGCCCATGGACAGAAGAGATCTCCTGGAGGGAGGATTGGCTGTGGGAGAGATAAAGAAAAAACTGCCCAGGGAACAGCAGAGAACTGCCCCAGCTCTGACAGATGGGAACAGAACACACATCCCCATTTCCAACCTAAGCTCTCATGCTGCTGCCCATTTTATCACAGCAATTTAATTCAGTGCTTTTAGAAACCACAAGAGTTCTGTGCTATCCTGCCTGCAAAAGTCTGAGATTCCTACTGACTGTCCCTGGACCATGAATCCACAGGAGGAATAACATTCCTTTTCCTCACATTCAGTCCTGAGTCTAATGAAAACATCTTCAAGAAATATTTAAGAGTAACCACAAGGCTGGAAACAGAATGAAAATCAAAACAAATCTGTATTTTGAGAGTAAAATTGATATTAAAAATGTCTTATTTGCAGAGCCACTGGCACCTTTAGACTCAACCAAAAAAGCCTCATTCAATATTCAGTTCAGTCCTGGGAAAACTGAATGAAAATCATTGTTTACATCTTTGTATTTTGTAAATCCTTACCTTGATACACTGCAAATATTTGAGCTCAATTAACTCTATTTTCTTTGCATGGTAATTCCGCTTGTTTGTCTCCAACCACTTCCTCCAATTTTAAATAGATTGATAAATGAAGAGAGTGGTGTCTGACAACCATTAAGCACTAATTGCTCATTTGCAGCACGGATCAACAACATTCAAATTCAGTCAGATCAGAGGGTGAAAGAGCTGCCAGGAAAAATGCGACAAGAAAACCAAAACCAACAAAAAAATACCCCACCAACCTCCCTGGGCAGCTCCTGCCAAGGCCTGAGCAGCCTTTCCATGGGGAAATTCCTGCTGCTGGCCAAGCTGAGCCTGCCCTGGCCCAGCCTGAGGCCGTTCCCTCTCCTCCTGTCCCTGTTCCCTGGGAGCAGAGCCCGACCCCCCCGGCTGTCCCCTCCTGGCAGGAGCTGTGCAGAGCCACAAGGTCCCCCCTGAGCCTCCTTTGCTCCAGGCTCAGCCCCTTCCCAGCTCCCTCAGGAATTCTCCAGCCCCTTCCCAGCTCCCTTCCCTGCCCTGGACACGCTCCAGCCCCTCCAGGTCTCTCCTGCAGGACCAGAACTGGACACAGCCCTCGAGGGGCCTCTCAGAGCCAGCCCAGAGGGACAATCCCTGCCCTGCTCCTGCTGGACACACAATTCCTCACCCAGCCCAGGTGCAAAGAGATGGGAGAATGAAGATGGAAGTTCTTTGCTGTGCTTTGGATTTGTGCTGGAATCAGTTGATAATTCGGGGATGTTTTCCTGGGCAGCACTTGCACAGAGCTGAGGCTGTTTCTGCCTCTCACTCCACTCCACCTGTGAGGAGATGAGGGTGCACTCAGGCTTGGGAGGGGACACAGCCAGGACAGCTGACCCCAAATCACCCAAGGGATATCCCACACTATATGGGATCAGAGTCTGGAGATGGGAGAAGAAGAAGGAAGGTGGGATGTTTGGGATGATGGCATTTGTCTGCCCAAGTCACTGTTAAATGTGATGGATCCCGCCTTTTTTGGGGATGGTTGAACACCTGCCTGTCCTGGGGAATGGATTCTGGGATTTGCTTTGCTTGTGAGTGTAGCTTTTTCTTTACCTATTAATCTGTCTTCACCTCAGCCCACAAATTCTCTCCCTTTTCCTCTCCTATTCTCTCCCCAGTCCCACTGGTGGGGACTGAGCGAGGGCTGGGTGGGGTCAGTTCCTGGCTGGAGTTCACCCCACTCAAAACAAGATCTTGCAAGGCCATGTCACAGTAATTCTGCAGGAAAAAAAACCAAAATATTACAGTTAAGACTGTTGGCTCACAGAGCCAACAGAACATAGAGCTTTGCTCATGTGCTGCTTTAATAGACATTAAATTTATAAAGAAATATGTGAATCAAAGTGTCTATTTTCCTACTAAACCCTTTTAATGGCAGAGAATCTGTCAGTCTGCAAAACTGAAAAGATTAGGCTTTCAATAGGCTAATAGAGAGTTTTTAATACACACAGACTATCTTTTTCAAAATGGCAAATCTAAAATTAGGCTTTTAAGCTAGCTTTCAAAAATAGTGGTGTGATTTATGGTTCTCGTGAGGTTCAAAATACATTCCCTAATTAAGAAGCGTAATTTGCTTCACTCTCATGACTTGCTGAAGTTATTAGAAAAGTGTTACCAGACAGATATGACTTGGGAAATGTTTATCAATCGCCTTTTTTTTAAAGATTTTTGATTCTTCACTGTCTTTTCCTGGCAAACATGAAACTGAGCAGTAAAGCAATTTATAGCAAAGTGGAAATTTTATTAATTAGTACAAATTTAACAGAATAGGTACAAGAAAATATTCCAAATATGTGATTTTAAAGTATGATTAAAAACATAGTGCTATCTATGCATATTAAAACTGATTTTTAAAAATTATGTGTACAGGCATGGAGGTTCTGCCAAAATTCGGTTCTACCAAGTCACAGAATTACAGAATGAGTGGAAGAACATTTTGTTAAAATGTTTTCCTTTGTTCCAGGTGTATTTTCTCTGGACTGAGCCAAGATTAAGTCAACAACATCTAATATTTTAATTAAGTAATTAAATTAAATAATTAGCACAATTAATTAAATAAAAAACAAACAGCTAAATAAATAATACTAAAGTAATAAATAACAATGAAATAAATTAACAAAATAATTTAATAAAATAATTAAATTAATTTATTTCTTTCATTTAAAGAAATGAAAATTTATTTAAATAAATAAAAAATAGAATAGAATAGAATAGAATAGAATAGAATAGAATAGAATAGAATAGAATGGAATAGAATGGAATAGAATGGAATGGAATGGAATGGAATGGAATAGAATAGAATAGAATAGAATAGAATAGAATAGAATAGAATAGAATAGAATAGAAAATTCTATCCATTATCAAGCCAAGCTTCAACATAACACAGTTTTTTTGCTTGCAGGTTATCATAAAATCTATTTTCATATATCTTCAGAGGGTGAAATAAGTTCAGTGCTGATCACATCTCTGTTGTAGAAGTGTTTTAGAGCAGGAGTGCACTCCCTGTGATCCAGGAAATCTGGTTCTCCAGAACAGGATGCTGACCTGGCAGGTATGGAGCCCGTGTGGATCCAAGTCTCACCTGCCTCCGAGGAGCTGCGTAAATGCTCCACGCTGGGACCACCCAGCTGGGACCCAGCTCCTTCATGACACATCCAATCTGTGCTGATAAAAGAATCAGGTCTAATTTAAGACACTTACACAACCAGGGAGAACAGAAAATAGGCTGGAGAGAAGATACAGAATGTCTTTGACGGCCTCTAAGTGAATTTTTTGTGGGTAACCTTTCCCTTGGTGGAAAGAGGAAGAAGGTTTGTGGGCTTTGTGTTTACCAAGACCTCATCTGAAAAGAAATGTTTGCATTCTGGTAGAAAACACAAACAGTGAGTGATCTGTGGGACTGGTGGGCTCAGTTCTTCCCTGTTGTCACATTGAATTAGCCTCAAAGGATCTGCCTTTGGCTTCCACACCTCAAAGGTACCCACAGGCTTCTCAGTGTATTTGCACAGGGAAAAAGACCTTTCTCCCCCTCCATATATGTCATCCTTTTTCTTTATTCTACACATCTAACATTTCCCTGCTTCCCAGTGGAATATACTGCAGAAACTTCCTTCTAATCCCACTTTAAAAGACTGACCAGCTGGGGAAGTCCTCAAGTTTGAAAATTGCATATTAAAAGCAAAGTGTTACTACAGAACAGCTTCTCAGTAATTTATCCTTGACAGGACTTTTTTCACAGGGGAAATTCCCAAATGTTTCCATGACAGTCTCAGGCAAGAGCTTCCTGACTTGGTCTGTGGCTTCTCTAAAAGGGTGTTGTGTAACTCAACTTGTCCAAAGAAAATCCAGCATTTTCTCCAAAGTCCATGGAAAACCAGGCACTACCAGAAGTCAACTCATCCTCCATGTGGATACAAGAAATTTATATCCACTCTGCATCATTTCTGTGGGCAGAACAACCAGGACACATTCTGGTTTAAATTTAAAATATTTAAATAAAATGTTGTAATGGAATTATAGAATGGTTTGGGTTGGAAGGAACTTTAAAAATCATCTTCTTTCAACCAAGGGACACTTTCCACCATCTCAGCTTGCTCCAAGCCCCATCCAAACTGACTTTGGACATTTCCAGGCATCCAGGGGCAGCCACAGCTTCTCTGGGCACCCTGTGCCATTACCTCAGTTACTATGGTGATGAAATCACCACTTTTGTTGTCATTCTTTATTCCCAATAATGCTTAGAAACTTCATGTCCAAGAAGTGACCTTGTCCAAGGACTTTTCAAGAAATCCTGGAGCCCCCAAATCTAAACACTGACAAAGAGAAAACAAAAGAATTGGATGCAGCCACCCATCCTCATAAGCAATGTCTTCATCATGAGTTTCACTGAGGTCACTTGGGAAGTTAGAAGGGCAGTAAATGGCAGTGACTGTGCTAAGATTTGTCCCCCATTTCCCACATTCACCATCAGAGCCCCACCTGAGAGATCCAGCAGCAGAGGGGACTCTGTTTCTGGAGCTCCCAGCCACCTCTGGGGCCACCTCCCCCTTGTACAGCCCAGGTTGAGGTCAAACCATGACAGATTGTTTAAGAAATGACTGAACAAACAACACATATCCTGAGAAATTCTTTACCCATGGCAGGATTTAATAGAGTTGACAAGATAAAATAATTGATCCTCGTTAAGAGAGGGCAATAATGTAATACAGAGATAAGCATATCTTTGACACAAGCCTTTTTATTTAGTGGCTTAATTTAATATTTTAGGAAACTAATTTAATATTCTTTGCTTCTGTTTTGTGGATCCATCATCATGTTTTCATTGTTCTGTTTGATTTTCCATTTTCCATTCATCTCTGTCAGAGTAGCACTGCTTGAGTAATCTAATCTGCTTGATTTTTTTCATTGTTGATTTATAATTTCAATTTAAAATTTGTTTTGTCCTTTAATAATTTAATCTGGTAAGTGATTTACGGTATTGCAGACAGATCTCTGTAACAGGAGACCACAACTTCCCTCTCTTCTCAGAAAGCACCTTCCAACCCTCTCAAAAACATTAGGAAAATTAATAAATTGAGGTTAATTTGTTTATTCTGAAATGAGCCCTCTGAATATCCACGAATTCCTAACACACTGATTATAAGGATTATGGAAGGATTATGAAAGTGCTTCATGTGGATCTCAGAGCCACAAGTCTTCAGCATCATCCTTTAAAACCATTCCCTTACTCTGGGCTTTTCCTAATGTGATTCACTCACAAAATCATCTCTTGCAAGCATAACAGAATCCCTGTGTCAGCTGATGTCAAATAAATACAATGAAAATTAATGCATTGGGCATCTAAAAATTGAGGTTCTTTGATAAAGATGCTGTTACAAAGCAAGGAGGAAATGGAGAACAGAAAAGTTTTGATTTGCCACTAATAAAATCATCTTGGCCATTGTAAGAAAACCTAATAAACTGAGTTTGGTCATATTTACCTCCATGGGGTTCTGCAACAAGCTTTAAATTGTTGTAATGACTGAATGCATCAGTCTTGCTGAGGCTCAGGATTCTGGGAATGCAACACTTGAAGAGAGCAGGAAAAGGAGCACTTTCCACAAGAGTTTGACATGGGCAGGGAGTTAAAGCTGCAAGTCTTTACTGCAATTTTCATTTCACCCACTTGCAGACAACAGAGTGGATTTTTACTTTCAAGTCAGGGCAAAATCATTGAATTAAAACCAGTTAATCTCTTGGGAAGGTTGTGCAGGACATCTTGAGAGGTGGTGCTACAATTTAGAAGACTAAATGACAACACAGAGGTGTCTAAAGACCAAGAAACAACAATTTCAGTGAGGTGACCTAGTAGTAGCTAAGATAATTTAGCCTGCATGAAAACTTCAGATGTCACAAAGTTCTACATCACAACAGTAACATTTGAAGTGCTTTCACTTTTTGTATGTCAAAGGAAACTCCTTAGAAAATGTCAGTATTTTTACTCTACTGCCAGAGGTTTGCATTGCAATCCCATGAGTTTTTCCATCAGGGATCCTTTGGCATCTCCCCTCACTCCCTCCTCAGAGCTGCTTCCAGTCCAAGCACAGATGTTGAGTGCTGGTACCATCCACCAGGCTCTTCATCCACTTTCAGTTCTTCCCACAGGTTTTAAATTTGATTTCATCAGTGGGCAATAGGTTCTAGGTGCTGGATTCAACTGAGGGCGTGTTCCTTCTCTCTCCAAAGGAAGACAGAGTAACCCCCAGGTGCCTGAAATTCCAGTTCCAGGAAAGATCCTGCTCAGCTGGAATGTGCTCATGGATATGCAATTGCAGAAGGATTCCTCTTGCTAAAATCTGTGTTTAAGTCCCAAGCACATGGGGTGAAGATTAACTTGAAGAAAAGGTTATTGGAGGTGTCACTGGAGTGAAAAACCCAAGTTTTTTCCTTGAGTCTCTTACAGAATACAAATTATTTCAGTAAGGGTCTCCTCTCTCCATCAAAAATCTCCACCTAAAGAACGTGCCTTTCATGAAAAGTTTCATCCAAGTGGAATTCAAGTTCAGTACAAAGATTGGAATTAAATACAAGTTCTTATGTGGGAAGTATTAAACAACCTGAATAACAGGGAATGGTTCCTCCTCTGCTAATAACACCAATTTACTTCCTTGCACTTGCAGAAGGAACTACACTATCCCCAGCAGCTTGCCAGGAAGATCAGGCTTTTATCAACACCAAATTCCTTATTTTTTTTTTCAAATGGAGAAACAGCTGAGAAACAATTGGGAATGTTCTGTTTGCTCATGAAAAAGAAAGCTCCATAAATCTCCTGGCTGTATTTGTGAACCAATATTGTTCTAGGTAGTTGGATCTAAAAATTAACTTTAGTGTCACATTTCCTACTGCATCTGCATAGGACAATCAAGTGTTGATTTATAATGACCTAAAAGAAGAAGTTTGGGACTTATCACTCAATGTATGTTAAAATTAATATTTTTTATTTCCTATATTCAGGCACTTTCTGTTGAAGTGTAGAAAAATTCATTTGTAGCACAAATGTTCTCAGAAGTAACAGCACATTTTACAAACTTTGTGTTTTGCAACACAAATTAGCTAATGAAGAACTTAATTAGTAATTCTTTAAACTCAAGCACTTAATAGGTGAAAAAAGGAATAAAAATGACTGCTAGCTAGACCTTCTGTGAAAAAAAAGTCAACACTGTATAAATAAATGCAAAAGAACCAATCACTGTAGAAAAGCAAGAGTTTTTATTTCTTAAAATGCAAACTGCAAATCCCCAAGTATCTGCACAGTTTAATGAAAGGTAAAAGCACCAATGCTATAAAGTGCAAGTAAAACATAATTCTGCAGAAATATGATGTTTATTCACAGCCCAAGGGATGTATTTGTACAGTTTCTTAACACTTGGCAGCCAACATGACTTCAGCTGTGACCTGTTTTTCCAAGGCATCATTAGAGACATAAATACCTTTCAATAATCCCAGTCCCTCTCTTTGGGAATGCAATTCACTAAATGAAAACCAGTGCCCAACAAGTCCTTCAATTCAGAGTTTGGAAATACCTTTGTGGACTAAAGTAAATCACTCAGCACATAAAGAAATCTATTTACATTTCAGAGAAATGAAGGGAAGTGCAAAATAAGTGTTCTGACCCTGGTCTGCACCCATGCAAACAAATGTGGTGTTTAAACAGCCTTTTGAATCTAAGGAACTATAAATGAACGTTTTTATGGTGGTTTGGCTACCATCCTTAAAGGGGAGTTCTAAACAACTCCTTCCTTTACCTCTCCACCACAACAACTCCCATTCAGCCTCTCTTGGCACCCCAAGCAGAATATCAACGATTTTGGAGACTCCATTCCTGCTCTCCCAGCAGTGAAAATCAAGGACAGGGGATATTCCCAGCCATGAGCAGTGGCCTCAGCCCACCAGCAGCTCAGTTCCTATGCCAGTCTCCATTAATGACACTCCTCTGTTTTTACAGAATCACAGAATTGTTAAGGTTAGAAAACACCTCCAAGATCATCGAGTCCATTCTTTGACCTCCCACCAGCCTGTCAATTGAGTGCCACATCCAGTCATTCCTTGGACACGTCCAGGGACAAGGACTCCAAACCTCCCTGGGCAGCCCCTGCCAAGGCCTGACCACCCCTTCCACGAAGAAAAAGCATTTAGATGCTACAGATTCCACACAATGTCACCATTCCCACAGGCACACTTGTTCCTTCTACAGGTCTGTCAAATCCCCAGATGTGAGGGTCACTCGTGGGGCAGCAGGCTGGAGATGTCCAGTCACATAACAGGACAGCATATCTGCTCCAAGAGCACTCAGCTGCCAGGGGGGAAAACAGGGATGTCTGGAGCAGCTGCTCCTCCTGGGAGCACCAGGCACAGTTGGGAACTGGAGGCAGAGCTGTTGGACAGGAGGGTGTGCAGGGGACACCTCAGGGAATGTGTCAGACATGGCATGGCAGTTATCCAAGGAGGAGACGGGTGTTAAAGGATCTCATCCTCACCACAGCACGCTCCACCAGCCTGCTTGACATCTGCAGATGTAGAGGAATAGCAGAAGGTGCTACAAATCCATCTGGGAGCCTGAGTGCAGTGGGGAGTTTTAGGTCAGACAAGGAGTGCCACAGGAAGGTCCAGCTCCAAGAATTCCAGCAGTCTGGTGATCTACAACTTGAATCACATCAACAAGACAGGAGTGGGGTGAGAGCCCTGCCCAGCTGTCTCTCCATGCACCTCCCACCTCCAGACACCTCATGCACGCATTGGCAGGTACAGAAGGCTCCTGCTACAAGGACAGGCAGCCAGTGCCACTGATTTCCAGTGCCACTGATTTCCAGGGTCACTGATCCGCAGTGTCACTGACTTCCAGGGTCACTGATCCCCAGTGTCACTGATTTCCAGGGTCACTGATCTCCAGTGCCACTGATTTCCAGGGTCACTGATCTCCAGTGTCACTGATCCCCAGTGCCACTGACTTTCAGTGTCACTGATCCCCGTTGCCACTGGCTTCCAGGGTCACTGATCCCCAGTGCCACTGAGCTCCAGTGTTCTACAGCTTCTGCACAGCCTCCAATTGGGTGGGCTGAGTAGGTAAAGAAAAATTCTGCTTTCTTCTGTCTTACAGGGACCTGAAAAGGTCCTAAGCAGCTTCCAAAACCAATTCCCAGCTGCAGGGTGCCAGCCCAGGGAGGAGCTGGAGCTGCTGCAGAGAGCCCAGAGGAGGCTCCAGGATGAGCAGAGGGCTGGAGCAGCTCTGCTGGGAGGAAAGGCTGGCACAGCTGGCATTGTTCACCTGCACAGGAGAAGCTTTGGGCTGAGCTCAGGGTGGCCTTGCAGGGCCTGGAGGAGCCCCAGGAAAGCTGGAGAGAGACAATTTCCAGGGGATGCAGGGACAGGACACAGGGAATGGCTCCCAGTGCCAGAGGGCAGGGCTGGATGGGAGATTGGGAATTGGGAATTGTTCCCTGGCAGGGTGGGCAGGGGCTGGGATGGAATTGCCAGAGCAGCTGTGGCTGCCCCTGGATCCCTGGCAGTGCCCAAGGCCAGGCTGGACACTGGGGCTGGAGCAGCCTGGGACAGTGGGAGGTGTCCCTGCCATGGCAGGGGGTGGAATGAGATGAGTTTTAAGATCCCATCCAATCCAAGTAATTCTATGATTCTGTGTCTCTCTTCATCCCATGTGTCCGTTCAGAGCTTCTCCCACATCTCTGCACTTCCTGGTGCCTTTTAAGCATTGCTAATTATCTCATAAATATTTAGTACCCTCCCCCAAACTATTAGAAAGAGGTTGTGACAGATCCATGGTCCTTTGTTTTATCTTCCTATTTGACACAATCTGAAAATTATTGGATTATGGAAATAACTTCTGCCCACTATCACATACCTGGGCATGACTCAGGCCAAAATAAAATTAAGCTCCAGAGGCTCAAGCCATCACTCCCTATTAAGGGACTGGGAAAGGAAAAATATTTTTAACATATTAAGAATTCCTGAAGCTTTAATATAATTTCTAGCTGTCAGAAAAAGCTAAAGTTGTAGCAGAAGATAACATATCTTCCTAAGTGAGCATTGGTGTTGCTGTAGAAGACTCTGTTCCTTTACACTTGAGATGTTTTTGATTACAAAACTATGGAGTAGTAAGGATCAGTAAAAATCAAGAAATCATTTAAAGACTCATTTACTTTCAGCTGAACACAGGGAAGAAAAAACCATTTTGGCTTGGAGGGGAAAACAAAACTTGAGGAAGGAAACAAAACTAGAAAACAGAAAAACATCATGTCACTGGAGATAAAAGTTTAGTTCCTGGCATCTCATTTATCTTCATAACTCAATAAAGGAATATAACGTATACTCATTTCTAAATTTATTTTATACATATTTGTTGATAAGGATGTGATCTTTTGACTTTTTCATAACCTACTGGAGATAAACATCCTTAAAAGAGGCCCTCCAGCACTTTCAGAAGCCAGCATCCATCTATAATTAACAGCGTTTTCTTCTTCTTCTCAGAGTTTTGATCTATTTTCTACGTGGATTTCAATAATACTTTTTATTAGGCTCTTTATTATGTCTAATATGTCAGACAGTCTGTCACAAACACAGCTTAAAATGCAATAATCAGGAAAGGAAAGTCACTGGTTTTATCAAGCAGTAACTCCCCAGTCACAGCCTGATTTGTGCGTACATTATTTCCTCACACAATCCAAACCAAGGAGATTGGCAAGGAGAAACAAAAACTTGCCAAATATTGCCAGAAACAGTTGAACAGAAATGATAATACAGTACATTACTTAATGTTTAAAGCTTCCCAAAAGTTTAAATGAGTGAGAACTGGCAAGGTTTCCAACTAAAGTGAAGATGGATATGAGAATTACACACCTGAATGCTACATTTTTTTCCTCTGATGGAGCAAATTTACAATATTTTTATTGTTTTACTGACTTGCAGGATGATTTCCCCGACAGATTTAAAATACATGAGAAGAGAGGGTTTGACTGTTAGATGTGTCACACCAGCCTCATTTATTTTGGAAGCCAGCCTGAGAAAAATAAATGCCACTTTCTTCTGATGGAATCCCTTGCTGGGACTCTGATATTTAATTTGAATATGGGACAGAAGTTCAATGGAAAGCAGGGGGAAGAGGGAGGATTGGTACAAATGGTTGGTGATGTTTAACACCCTTGCCCAGCAGGTGCTTTCTGCAGCTGGAAATGCTCTTAAGACAGAAATTTAGGCAGGATGAGTTCAGACTGGCTCCTGAAATTTGTCAACTCAGGATTTTGTTGCACACAGGGTGTCGGGACAGGTTTATATCCCAAAGCTTTAGCAGCTGAGCTGTGACATTCACATTGCCTGGACAGAGAGACATAATTCTGTCCCTCAGGAGAAGCACAGAGAGGAGAAGAGAAAACAATCTTTATCTCTGCTCCTTTGTTTTCCCCATGTGGAATGTGGTGTGGAGATTGTTCACCTGCAGTGATTGCTGGGTTGGATTCTGGTGAAGGTTGTTTGGGGTCAGTGACCAATGGATCAGCTGTGGCTCGGGCTCTCAGCAGAGTCACGAGTTTGAGTGAGTTAGAGAGGTAAGTAAGAAGTAAGTGTGTAGAATATGATAGTCTCTCTTTAAATAGTATATTAATATAATATAGTATAGTTTTAATAAAGACATCCTTCAACCTTCTGATCTGGAGCCAAACATCAGCATTTCTTCCCTGGATCTGGGGTTCGCCACATTTTCACTATACTGAGCCCACAGTTGTTGGCAGATACTGCTTCCCACAAAGGGCCACCAAAACAGGATCTGGGCTTGCAAGGCCCTCGAGGTCGCAACACGGGGACAACAGCATCAGACCCACCAGGGGAAGATTTCTGCCACCAAATCTCTGGGGAAAACTGCCAGAGAAGAGCAGCTGAAAGGGTGCAGGGCCTCAAGCAGAGGGTGGGCTGCAGGTTCACAAGTGGAAAGTCTCCGGGGCTTAACTCACCCACGGAACTCTGCAGCACATGGAGCTGTTCACATCTCACTTGCCATTTGTGGAGGTTGCTCAGAGCATTTCAGGGCATGAAAGTCAGTAAACAAACCCAAAGTCTATTATTGTGTTCTGAGGCATTGTCTGCTCCCCCGCAGCATAAATCAGTGTCAGGAACAGCGAGTGCAGAGCAGCTGCAAGGGCTGAGCACTCTGAGCTTTCTCCTTCCCTGAGCACTGATTTTAAGGGCTAATGGTGTCCTGGGGATCATTGCCAGCAGGTCAGGGGTGACCCTGCCCCTGTGCCCAGCCCTGGAGGCACCTCTGGGTGCTGTGTCCAGCTCTGGCTCCTCAGCACAGCAGGGACAGGAGCTCCTGGAGCTGAGCAAGGGCCTGGAGCATCTCCGTGCCCAGGAAAGGCTGAGGGAGCTGGGGCTGCTCAGCCTGGAGAGGAGCCCCAGTGAGAGGGGCCTCAGCCCTGGCTGTCCCTGTGTGTCCCTGTGTGTCCCTGTGTGTCCCTGTGTGTCCCAGTCTGTCCCAGTCTATCCCAGTCTATCCCAGTCTGTCTGTCCCAGTCTGTCCCTGTGTGCAGGAGGGCAGAGCAGCCCCAGGCTCTGCTCCAGGCCCAGCAATGGCCCCAGAGCCACGGGCAGGGGCTGAGCCCAGCAATTCCCTGCACAGGAGGCACAACTTCTGCCCTGGGCAGTGCCCAGCCCTGAGCAGAGCCAGAGAGGCTCTGGGCTCTCCTCCCTGGGATATTCCAGAGCCATCTGGACACAGCCCTGTGCCCTGGGCTCTGGGATGGCCCTGCTGGAGCAGGGAGGTGGCACCAGTGACCCTCTGTGGTCCCTTCCAGCCTGACCATTCTGTAAAACCAACTCAAACACCTTGGAGAGCACGAGTGCCCTTCAGCACTTCAGCTTTGGTCAGCTCCACGTGAAGCCTGCCGGCTTCCACCCTCTGTCAGCCCCCTCCAGTTTTAGCTGAATTTCGTGATGTGGTCACAGATTTAGGTCAGCAATCAGTATCTGTCAGGTGGCAACAAAGCCTTTTATACACCAGCCATGAAGAAATAAATAGTGTAACTCACTAGAATTGTCACAGAACTGAGGGAAAAATTGCTGCCTTTTCTCACAGAAGAAGCATACCACCATTTCCCTGTCCATGAAGGTGAAGGTGAGGCTGCTGAAGGCTCTCCTTGACTGGAAATGAAAAGAAATGTGATACCAGCTATGTATAGGATGGGCAAGTGCCAAAAGAGCAAGTCTGGTGTCAAAGGTCTACATATCTCACTTTCTTTCTCAGAGGTCTAGAAAAACCAGATGAGCCAAGTAAAGGAGAAAACTATTGATGTGCCTCCCTCCTAAATCCACCTGCATTTATGTCCCAGTTAGACTCATCCTTTTCACAGCCAGGTCAACAGGACACCTGCAGCACTTCATTTCTGACAAGGAAAATATTTGAAAATGTTAACAGCCTTGGATGATCACTTTCTAATGAGAGAAGACCCTTAGAAATCATAAGGGGGGTAATTTTAAACTTACAGGAGGATGCAGGCTGGGAGGATTCTCCTCTCACCCCACACTGCAATTCATGAAACATTTAAGGATTTTTTACCCAGTCACCTGCCAAGCACAGGGATGACCAACACTTCATCCCTCACACAGTTACTACATCCATATCCCATAACCATTTCCCATTCTGCTGCTTTATTAATCCCTAGGAGCACATCAAGAACTTGCCTTGAATCCCTTCCTGAAGAAGGATTCTGGCTGCCAAGAGGATCCCCACACATATGGGGCTGCAGGCCCCCCACACTCGTGTTCCCACCTGTCCCCTGAATCCAAAAACCCAGAAAAAAGTGGGCAGATTCTGCTGAGGCTCTTCTGCTCAGCTGCATTTGTTGGGGTTAGAATTACAGATTTATTTTAAAAGCACCTACACTGGGATTTAAATTCATTTTCTTCTGGCAGCAAAGTTAATGGGGGATTTTTTTTTCCTCACAGAGCTGTAGGCTTCTCACCCTCAACAGTCAGCAAACATGAGACAGGTTGCCAGGTAAATTGTTTTCCCACACATTCAGCTCTCCCTCTGCCTCACATTCTCACAGACTTCAGGCTTCAGGAGAGAAAAGGGTAGAATTCTTTAGCAGATTCCATTTGGGGCACTTTGACCCTCTCAAAACATTAATCCCATGTTATTGTCACCAAATCTACTGCACAAATTATATAAAAACATGATATAGATGGATATTACATAACTCCAGCCATGGGCAGTGTATTTTCTCTTACTGTGAGAAGCAAAGTGGAGATTTTCTGATCATAATTTCACATTTTAATCCAGGACTAAGACTGAACTATTCTACACTCAAAGACACACACATACAAGGCTGATAATTAATTTCATTTGCTCCTTGTCATCAAAAATTCTGAAGGGAACAACAACAAGACCTGAAGAGGTTTCAGTGATTTCTTAAGGACATTTTAGTACAAAATGTTTTCTGATGAAACTTGTCAGTTTGGGACCAGCTGAAAGTGTTTTCCTTGCATGACTAGATCTTTTGAGATTTCAAATTCCTGTCTTTCCTCTGCCAGATAGAGTGCAGCAATTTAAAAAACAACTCCAAAAATGAAAAAAAAATGTTGACTTGACTCCCATTGTCATAATTACAAGAATTACAATTTCTCCCATAATTTCTGAATTATAAGAATACATATTTTTCTTAATGTTATTGATTTTTTTTTCTTTTTAGTTAGTGCTTGAAACTTTTTTAAGGGGAAAAATGCAAAGTAGTCACCAAAAATGAAGTTTTATAGATCAAAATAGTAAAATACTATTTTGTATTTGCCCAGAGGGGCTGTGGGAACACCTCCATTCCTGAAAATGTTCAAGAACAGGCTGGAAGGGATTCTGAGCAACCTGGTCTTGTGGAAGGTGTCCCTGCCCATGGCAGGAGGTTGGAACTGGATCTTTAAGGTCCCTCCCAACCCAAATAATCCTGTGATTCTGTGATAAAAATTGTACTGACAATTTTGAAAACTTTTTCCAAACCATCTACAGCCAGGCTACTCATTGTCATCATTTCTACTTTCTACTGAGTTTGGAATATTTGAGGAAAAATCCCACCAGAATTCCAAAATAAACAAAAAAATATAAAAGGAAATACAAGCTTTTCAATTAATTGCTGACAACCTCTATTTGAAATAGCCAAACCCCAACATCTGAATGTTTTCTGCATCACATCCCCTGAATATCCTGCAGCCAAACCTGCCCATTTCTACAGTGCTACAAGGAGAGTATTTCCATGAGAGCAATTTGAACTATGGGTCATAGAGAAACCAGACCAAAAATACAAAAAAAAAAAAAAAAAAAAAAAGGGATACAAACAACCAAGCTAGTAGAAGATAACTCTGAGCTGAAACTTTTTCAAAAAGGTGTCAGGAAAGTATGTTTTCCTCAGGAGTCTTTATAAATACTGGGAATAATTTTCTAGTATATAAGAATTTAACTTCTTGTATATAAGTATTTATCTTCTACAACTATTGGGAATAATCTAATTCCAGGTGGAGTCCAACACAAATCCATGTCCAGCACTCACTCAAAATTGAGGAAATGCACTTTGCTGCTAGCTCAGCTGAAATTGAGACTGCCCAGTTGGTGCCTTGTCCAGTGTGAAGGAGGGAATGGTTATTCCAGGCTGAGAGAGTGAAAATGTGAGGGAATTTCTCACGTTCTGTGCCTCGTTGCAGAGCAGATAATTTTAATAAAATGCACCCGAGTGCTCCAGCACGCTGCCAAATCCCAAGCTGAATATTTTGAAGTACCTGTCTAATGACTAAAGACAGAAATGAATTCACAAGTTCTGTGCCCAGCAGTGCAACAACAACAATAACAAAAAAAAAAAACCAACTAGTGTGGACGGCTGACAAAATTATTCCCTTTTCCCCTTTGCAAAAATCGGGGAGTGAAGAATCTTCCTTCCCCTGTTCATTCCCTGAATGTGAAATGACAATGGAGGATTTTCACTGCCATGCTCCAGGCAGATTTCAAAGAGAAATCTGCATGTTCCCCTTGGGAAAAAATGCACAATTTCCAGGCCAGGAGAGTCTGGGAGCGGGGCACACACGCACAAGGTTGGAAAACAAGATCCGAGTGAAATGCAAAGTGTGGAGAAGACGGAGGGGACAGTTTAAAGGAAAACCTGTGAAAATAGGGGAAATATTTTCAAAAACAAGCCTTGGTTTTTTTTTTTTTTTTTTTTTGCTTTGTGGCTGTGTGACAGCTGCTTTCCTTCCCCTTGTGACTGCAGCAGGCTGGAAGTGGTGCAGGAGGAATTCTGGACCCCAGGATCTGGCAAGAGTCCCCAGATCTTTGCCACACAAAGGGAAAGGAGCAGGGCATTAAACATCATTCCAAATTGCCAGGAATGCAAAAGAAATTATTTTTGGTTTGTGTTTGCTGTCCTGGCAGGGGTGCAGCTCCAGAACAGAGACAGGGTACAGGAGATGAACAAAATCCTGGGACACTGGTGCCTGGTGTGAGAAAATCCATGGCACCACAACACTGGGAACAGGGAATGGAGTCAGAGTTTTAAATATCTCCTGGGAAATCAGGGCCACCCAAGATGCATCTTTTGGTGTATTCCATGCCTGTGGCACAGCTAAATATCATCAATTTGCAGTGACTGGACACAATTTTGATGGGATCCTATGGATATTTTGGATGTGAAACCACTGGGGGGAGGGGAAGGGTTTTTTTAACAATTAATGGGTTTTCCCATAGTTTCGTTAAGAAAAATGAAATTATACAACCTGTCTTCTTGTCTCATCCTTCTGCCCAATTGTTTTTGAACCTTTCACATGAGATCAGCATATTTGGAAGCACTGGGCAGGTGAAGAGGGCATCTGTGCTGGTGGGATAACCCTGTGTCCCTGCAGCAGGAGCAGGGAATTCCAGGAGCCTGTAACACAGAGAGGTTGTTTTTGTCAGGTTAGACTCCACTACCATCAAAACTCTCCTGAACACCATCACACCAAGCATGCAGAGAGTTTCCTGTCAGCTCTCCACCCACCTGTACCTGCACAGAGCTCTGCCAATGTTTTGCCAGCATAAATCCAGCATAATTCTATCATAGCATCCTACAACCAGCAGCACAGGAAAAATCCCTGACATTACTTCGGGCACTCTGAGCTGAAAAATGACAAGAAATCTGACATTTGATTCTTTGTGCTCTGTCTTTCCCATTCAAGAAGGAATGTGTCAATGAATAACCACAGAGCTGCAACAATCAAATGCTGCAAATCATAATGATGTCCATAAGAGAGGAGAAGGGGATTGAGAGCATTTTGGGGGTGCTCTGAAGTGACTGAGTTGCTACTGCAGAATTCCTTGCAGGCATTTTGTGCTCAGGGTTTAGCCCTGAGCTTTGCCACCCTCATGCTCTTTACAGACCACATTCACCAGCAGGACAAACCACATCAGTCAGCTTTGGCAAAAAGAGATGATCTGTGCGACACCTAAATGACATAAAGTCCCAAAATACACTATTACCCAATTTATCAGCACATAATTACCTCAGTGGCTCCTCAAAGTAACTGGTGGCCTCTTGTCTCAGTGAAATCATTATTATTTCCTATTTGCATCTCCATAATAATTTATTGAACAAGGTTTCCAGCAGAGATGTCCTGTTGAGCAGGTGTGAGCTGAAGCTTTTGCATACCACAGCCTGTGCCAGAGGGGAGAGGTGATGGGGTTTGACTCATTTACCCAAGGCAGGGTACAAACTTGCAGCTCCCCAGGGAATTTTTTTCCTGCCAGCCCACAATCTGTGTTAATTTCTTTAAATGTGATATTAAAAACACAGCAAATATGTAATATCTGCTGGAGCAATGGTTGGAATAAACAGGAGACCTGCTGGAATTTACAAATTGTCTGTGACAAGTGAACACAGCACCATGTTTCATGGAAACAGTGAATTGGACACTTGCCTGATTCAGCAAAGAAGCTGTCTTTATAATTTGCATTTCACTTCAATTTTATCTGTCCCCCTAGTTTTATTTCCAAGAACTTGGCTTTCATTAGACTGGAGTTTTTTTCCACCCTCTCTAAATTTCATTTCCCTTGAAATAATCTTTTAAACTAGATTTTTTTATTTACTGGTCATCAAGCACAGAAACTAACTTGATTCATCATCAAACATAATCATGATCCAGAACAAAGCTGAAGGATTCAATCAGTAGTGAAAGCTGACCAGCCAGTCTTCAATTCACATTAAAAAAAAACGATGAAACTTTCCAGTCTACTGAAAGTAGAGCTGGCATTTGGGCATGAAAGGCACGCAAGGAAGGGCCTATTTTTAAAAGGAATTATCATGAGTCAAAACCTTCAAAAATAAGAAATTGCTTGTGAAAGTCAAATCCACAGGGAAAAAATCCAAGCCCTCAGTGTATTCCACCTGGGAATGCTGGAAAGGAAGAGGGGGTGGTGGCAGGGGGAAATGTTTTGAGTATGATTGCATCTATTGGCCAAATTCTCTTTATATGGGTGGCCTCTGTCTCCACATTTCTCCCTGATTAGGGTCAAATGACAGTTGTGTGCAGTCACTGGGCTGCTTATTCCAGGGGTATTCATCTGAAGTGAAAGCCTGGTAAAGTTTTGCAGCTGCTTTTCAGGGCTGGAATGTTGGCAGAGCTGGTCTGGAGGACAGGGAGATGTTCTGTTTGCTCCCACATTTATCTGGCTCATTCACTGAGCAATGCAAAGATGCAGTTTTTGTAACGCATGGACACATCTGAAACCACACAAAGCCTGGTGGGCTCTGGTTAAATGGAACAGCTAAGAGGAAGAAATCATGGAATCATGGAATGGTTTGGGTTGGAAGGAACTTTGAAGATCATCTCATCCCACCCCTGCCATGGCAGGGACACCTCCCACTGTCCCAGGCTGCTCCAGCCCCAGTGTCCAACCTGGCCTTGGGCACTGCCAGGGATCCAGGGGCAGCCACAGCTGCTCTGGCAATTCCATCCCAGCCCCTGCCCACCCTGCCAGGGAACAATTCCCAATTCCCAATCTCCCACCCAGCCCTGCCCTCTGGCAGTGGGAGCCATTCCCTGTGTCCTGTCCCTGCATCCCCTGGAAATTGTCTCTCTCCAGCTTTCCTGGGGCTCCTCCAGGCCCTGCAAGGCCACCCTGAGCTCAGCCCAAAGCTTCTCCTGTGCAGGTGAACAATGCCAGCTGTGCCAGCCTTTCCTCCCAGCAGAGCTGCTCCAGCCCTCTGCTCATCCTGGAGCCTCCTCTGGGCTCTCTGCAGCAGCTCCAGCTCCTCCCTGGGCTGGGACAGGGCTGGGGCAGCTCTGCAGGTGGGCTCTCACCTCTGGGGGCACAGGGGCACAATCCCCCCCTCACTGTGGGGTTCTGGTCCAGCTCTCACCCCCAAATCCTTCTCCCAGGGCTGCTCCATCTGCTCATCCCAGCCTGGGTTGATCCCAGGGGTTGCCCCAAGCCAGGGGCAGCATCAGCCCTTGGGGCTGTTAAACCTCACGAGATTCCCATGGGACACCCCTGGAGCTTGCCCAGGTCCCTCTGGACGGCCCCATGGTTCAGTTCAGACATTTCTCCTTCACCTTCCACATCTCCTGTTGGGAATGGAGCAGCTTTAGCAGGAATTGTTTGGGAGAGAACAGAACCGGCTTTGATTCCACTCCATAGTGTTTAAAAAGTGGTTGTTATAAAAATTCCAGTGCCTGCTGCAGATTCCTGACAGTCCAGCAGGGAATACAGTCCTTGGCAACAAGGATGGGAGATACATTTGGGACTGATTAGAAGTGGTTGAAAGGTTTCTTATTTGTTCCTAGAAAATAACTGTGGATTAGAGCAGCAAATGAGAAAGAAAAATTAAAAAATAAAACAAACACCCCCCCCCACAAAACCAAAACCAGGCTTCAGAAAAGTCCTAAAAATGGCTGTGTTTTACATGAAGAGGGATTTTATTTAATCAAAAATGAAAACTCTTGGTGGTTTAATATCCTAAAATTAAATATTGGGCTTCATGAAATTGCAACTAAAGAAAAATGACAGCAATATTTTTACTCTAGCAAGTGGAAAAAATAGAGAGAGCTGACACTCTCAAAAAGTATTTGCATAGTGCAATTTCTTCAATTCACTGAGTCTTAAGGAGAAAATAGGAAAAAATTTAATGAAAACTAAATAATAAATCTAGGCCTAGCTGGTGGACAAGGCTATTACACCATGTCTGGATGAATCCCTGCATGAAAAATGAATCTGTGACAGATGAAGTTAAAGCTACAGGAACGCTTGGGACAAATTACAACACAGAAGAATTTTGAGTAATGTGGGCCAGAATTTTAATCAAACAAATAAAGTGTGCAAATACCTCAAAATCCATTCTGCTCGAGCCTGATTTCAAACCAGTTTTGATCACGAGGAAGGTAACAGTGGATTTTGTGGCAGGGAAGAGGATACCAGGATGGGGGTTTGAAACAGTATTAATCCTAAATTTGGATAACATTCCCTTTTCAGATCTTTTGCTCACACAGTAACTCAGATGTGCCCTCTTCAAAATACACATTGTCATTGCTGAAATCCATTTTTCTCTTTTAGGGGAGGACACTTGTGAGCTGTGCTGGGATGTCAGCACCACAGGACAGACTCAACAAAAGACAAAACACAAATCCCTCTTTTCCACAGGCCTTTCAGAGATGTGAGAAGGTGAATTTCCAGCTTCTGTCCAAATGTAAAGTGATTATTCCATGAACTCCCTGGGATCTGAAGGGCAGGGTTCATCCCAAAGCGTATTTTACAGGCTCTCATTAGATCAGAGAGCTTTGCAAATTATCATTTCCCTTTCCTGCAGCTTGCAGAAACAGTTGGTGACAAGAATTGGTAATAAACTGGGCCAACATCCATTCATTTCCTTAAAATGATATAACAGCATTTTATGCCACTTTAATAGGAAAATATTAAAGCAACAGCAAGTTTTATAGAACATTAATTTTTCTGGACTAGGAAGCAACTCTGGCTTTGTTTCATAATGCTCAAATGGGTAATGTGAGAAAAACTTCATCAGTACCAGACTAAATGGGAGAGCTGATGCTTTCCTAGTGCCTCTCATGTTTCCTAAGTTTGCTGCTCATCAGCCTTTCAGGTTTCCATATTTACCAGTAATTTTACCTCATTGTGATAGAACAATTTACTTCAGGTACTCATATCTATCTCTCAGTCACTCTTCTTTTTTCCCTCTGTGTCTTCCTCCACACTCAAAATAAGACATCAGGTTCCAACTTTGACATGGTTAAATCAGCCACAAAATCAGTTGTTACAACTCACACACTGCTGCCTGTAACCCTTGATATTTAACTCTTCCTAGACACTCAAGCAGTGAAAAAATAATATATTCATATTTTGAAAGGGGGTGAGGAAAATACTGAGGCTGCAAAATTAGTCCTTATGTACAAGGAAACAACAGAGCTGCTGTTTCCTGTGTAATTCCAATTAAGCCTTTGTGTGTGCATGGGTGATGATAATTACCTGAGAGGTATTCCTTTCTTCCCCAGGGGATCCCTATTTCATTCCACGAACAAAAAGAAGGACAATGACCCAAAAGGTTGCTCTGTGATTTTTGACTGCTGTAATTCGGTCTTTGGCCCAGCCCACCCTGGAAAATCATGACTGAAGACTGAGTTGTTGCCTTTCTGATTGGTTTATGTGTGGGGCTCATGGCAGTTGTGTGAAAGTCTCTCTCCAGCAAGAAAAAACAGCCTTTGAAGCACTCTGAGCATTGTCTGTGCTTTACACATGAACATCTGGGACAAATAAATGCTTGGAGGGGTTTTCCTCTCTCCTCTGCCTAAACAGGCAGCAGATATGACAAGGATAATTTTTAGTAGCCTAATATTAGGCAAGATTTATTGATCTGACCACACCATGGTGCTAATTCTGTGATTTGCACAGGGAGAAGTAACAGCTCTCCTGTGCAACCCTTTACAAAAAGAGAAAAAACTTCTCTTCAGGCTCTCCCCATTCTCATTGAATGCTCAGCTCTCAATTTTGTCTGCCAGAGAAGTGCCCCCTTGCAAAGATGCCCTTTACAACCCGCCCCATGCATGGTCAGGATCCGTGGTGCATCAGGAGCTGATTCTCCCTCTGTGTCCGCTCACTCTCTGCTCATCACTGCCAACCCCTCAGAACTGCAAAATTAGCCAAACATGGATTAAGATGTGAAATTCCAGGTCCCAGCTGCAGCAGCAGTAATACCTGAGGATGTCAGTCACGGGGACAGCCCTGCAGATCTGCCAAGGCATTTCCTTTCATCATGGTGCCCACTAAAGCATTTAAGCCACCTGCTTTAAATCCACTTACTTAATGTTGTACTTTAGAGGACCGTGACACTTAGCTGCTGTCACAAATACATTTCAAACTCTTGCCCTGGAATTATTGGGTGGGAAGGATTTGGAACTGCCATCAGCAAGAGCTGAGGTGGTGCTTGCACCCCACAAAGTCAAAATACAGGAGAAGGAGAAGAGACAGCAGTTAAATGTAGGATTCTGTCTCTAAGGATGACAGACTTATACCCTTTTCACGGAATCATTTAGGTTGGAAAAGATCTCCAAGGTCATCAAGTCCAACCTCATATCTGTCTCTACATCAAATAATAAGATCATGCCTTTTTCTCAGCGTTGCAAGAGGGCAGATTCCTCCAAAACCTGTGGCAGCATTTGCAATATTGTGCAGATCAACAAGTCTGGCGTTTGAGCAGGGGGAAAAAAAAAATGACATTGTCATGAATTACTCAGGTAGGGCTTTACAGATGCTGCTTCAGTTGCTATCATTTACTTTTTGGCTGAAATCCACTGTTGTGCAACTCACTGTGAAAATCCTGTGTACTCCTGGAGCATGTAAGCCTGGAGGGTAACTGGGGAGGAGACATTGTACTTGTACTTTACACAACAGCAAATGTCATCCCATGGGCATTGGCTGCTGTGCCTTGAATGTTCAAAACAGATGGTAACAGAACCCTTTTTCTAACAGTCTTCTCTGGATTTCAGTGAAAGGGCAAAAATATGATATCCCTTTGGCTCAGAACACTACCAAACAGCAGAAACATTTCTTATAATAATTCACCACTGTCCTTGTTATCATAATCCTGATTTGAAATGAGGACTGTGGTCAGGCGACACAGACCTTTGAAATTACTCTTTACAAGGAAAAATTCACCTTTTTTTTTTCCTGTTGCCACTCTTAAAGCGTGCATTTTCTGCAGCAGACTCACTGAAAAAGACCAGAAAACATGTGAGAATAAACCTTCATATTTGAATGAAAGTGACAGATTAATAAGTGATGGATAGCTTCTGTCTGTTTTCTATTTTAGAATCAAGTTATCTATAAGATATATAAGATATATATCTATACTATCCATGATAATATAAAAAGATAATATCAAAAAATATATCCATGATAATATAAAAAGAAATCCATGATAATATTAAAAAATATTTTCTGCAGCAGACCCACTGCAAAAGATTGGAAAACACATGAGAAGTACACCTTCATATTTGAAAGAAAATGATAGATTAATGAGTGGTGGATAACTTCTATCTGGTTTCTATTTTAGAATCAAGCTATCTATAAGATCTATAAGATATTTATCTATATATCCATACTATCCATGATAATATAAATGTGTTTTCAGAGCAGGAAAGGCCTCAGCAACAAAGGAAGCAAAATAAAACAACTCAGGCTGTAGCCAAGGCCACATTTTACAACTCACTCAACATGAGGAAAACAAGGATTTGGTTGATTTGGGAAAAGGACAGGATAGAGCACACAAAGTCCAGCAGACAGCAATGAACAAAGGGCCTACATTGAGTGAAAAATGTGACAAACCTGACAAATCTGAGGAGGTTTCTCCATTGTAATGAGATGCTTGTGTGCTGGAGAGCTGGTGGATCACTGGCACTTGTAGGAGGTGCGTGACTGCAAAACCCGTGTAGCTGATCACTTAAAATACATCACTTAACAAGTCCTTGGCATTTTTCTGTGCTTGGCAGAGATACACGGATAGATACAGCAAAGCCTGGCCCAGCATCTCTGCCTTGTGGCTTTGCTCGTTTTCAGCCTGTTAAACTCAGAGCGAGAAAACAAAAATTCACTTTTGTGAAACTCTGGTTTCCCTCTCTGACCTTCATGTGCTGCACTGAGAGCATCACAGCACACTTGTCTTTAAGAATATGAGGAATCAGTTGTGTCAGTTCACCTGTTCCAGTGATCTTCCCATGTTTGTACTGCACGGAGTAGTGTGAGCAGCTTCCAGTTCCAGACAAAGGGCTTGAAATTTTCTCTGTAATTTTCTCTATCTCTACCCAGAAAAAAAGGAACAGAAATGCTTCTCAAAGCCTAGGATGAAAATATAAAATGTCTCCTCCTATGTTGGACCAGGACTGTATTCAAAGTGCTTTTCATACCTGATACAGTTTCACTGACAAATTCTGAGATTCTCTTTCAATTAATCATAGAGGTGTTTCAGCAGCCAAATGTGAATTTATTCACATTATTTCCTTCTGACATTTAGATCCATGAGTGTTTGCTTAACAGGGATTTCTTATAAAATGGTGCAAATCTCCATGTTAAAACCATTGAGCAGAAACATTTTGGCAGGAAGAAAGTTAAATACAGAGGTGTGGCAAGGGGCAGTGCAATGGTGAGTGCTCCTGGTCGGAGAGAATCTGTGCCAGAGTTGCTGCAGGGTTTCTGTGCAATCCTCTTCTTCCCTCAGTATCTTCCCTATAAAACAAGGACAAAACCAGGCTCAAGTGGACAGAAACAAAGAAAGCAATCCGTGTTCTACAGTCCAGGAAAGAAAGGAAACACTTCACACAAATCTGTGAGAGAAGGGAAATCTGCTCCTGCTCTTTGCAGGGGAAGAGAGGAGAGCTTTTCTTTCCCTCCCACTCTCTCCTCCCTGCCCCTCTGAGGACTACAACATATTTACTCACAGGAAATGTTCTGCAAGGCTTAGGTAGTGAATATTTGCACAAAATTTGGCTCCTGGAGAGCACCATGCAGCAATTAGCATTCTGTGGCAAAGCTGACTGTAAATGTTACCCACAGCAAGTGGCACAACCCAAAAACTTCAGGATGGGATGTGACTCACATGCCTGTAATGATAGCCCTGGAAATTCTGCTGCTTTCAAACACCAGCATCAGATTCCAGATCGAGATTAATAATTGCAGCCCAGTTTTAGTGAGCACAGAAACTCAGAGTGACTCGTGTGTGCCAGTAGAGGAATCAAGAGTCAGCATTGCCATAGATGTCCCCAAAATAATCCCAAATCATTAAGATTTTCTGATCACTTCCCACCAAGCATAAACAATTCACAGAGTTAAAACAAATGTTATACAAACAAACAAATGTTGAGGTTTTTGGGGTTTTTTTAAGATGTAATGATGGGTTGTTCACAAACACATTCAGGCTGTGCTAGAGGATACTGGCTGAGAATATAAAATATGTTGCTTATTTACATAAAGAGACATCTTTAGCTTGAATTTTAAATCCATTCAAGTCAGTGATAGCTGCCAATTTTAGAAGGAGTCCAGTCAGGCCTTGCCAGAGAAGCAAATATTGTCCTGCCTGGGATACCAAGAAATAATAAATTTGGTCTGCATCTGCTGGTCTCCTTTTCTCTTACATGTGCATTGCAGACAGGAAAGGAAAGGTAACTTGAGTTTACTCAACCAACTTTCATCGGAAAAAAAACCATTTGCATAAATCACATCCAGTTCTGCAGGGGAAATACAGGGCAACCACAAAGCACACACGAGTTGCCATCCTGTATCAGCTGTTGTGTGAAGGGCTCTTACCCTGTGATAACCTGGTTTTCTGTGCCCTCTGTGAATAAACCACACCTGAGCTTAATGTGGTGGAAAATCTCTCACCAGCTCCTCCACCTTTGCTCAAATGCAGTTATTTAATACAAACACAAAGGGTGTTCCTATATAAAATATAAAGGTGAGTGCAAGAGAGGGTATTTCTTGTTGGGACTCAGGTGTTTATTAGTTCTTATCTCTGTCACAGTCTCACAAACCCTGAGTTCTGCAGCACTTCACTCCAACAAACTAAAAATGGAGCCCATCTCTCTCTCTCTACAAGGCCTTTTAAGGATAAACTGTGCAATTCAGAAATGACACCTCAATTATTTTCACTTTTAACCCAATACCCAACCACCCGTGCCTGCAATGGGGACTTTTTGATCCAATTGCACAAAACCACCCAAACCCAGGGAGAAGGAGGTGAAGAAGAAGGAGCAGCCTCCACCCTAAAACCTCCACCTTGCTTTCTATCTATTCCTGCATTCCAAACCCTTCAACTCTGAGTTTCCCACCCTGTGCTATCACACACTTCTATTCTAACTCCACACCTATAATCTCAGTTTTATTATTGAATTTTGGAAGCTTCTCCAGGGCCTCAGGTCAATGCAGTGTTCTCCTGGGGTCAGTGCCTGGCAGCACAGAAAGTCCCAAATTCTCAGCACCCAGGGCTCCAACAGGTGAGTTTGGAGGAGCTGGGGTTGGGTCTGTGAGCAGGAATCACAGCCCAGCAGCTGTACAGTGTGTTGCAGCAGGCGATTTGTATTTCACAACAATGAAAGAAAAATTATCTTTGTGGCCCTTTATGGAAATACTTCAGTGACCTCACATCTCCACCAGGAACTGAACAGTGAAAATAAGAGAAATTTGTTTATTTTGCTCACTGTCATTGTCTGCTGCTGCTTCAGAATAAATGGGAATTCAGTTCCAAGGAGCCAGCTTTTCCAACATGGAGCCATTTGAGTGACTTCTTACACTTCTCTTTCACAACACTAATATTTAATTTTTTTTTAGTTTGTGAGTCTGTCTTACAGCATCTACCCACTGTCTTGAAAAAATATACTACAAGAAATCTTGTCGCTGCAGTTATTCAGCTTTGGAGTGATCTAATTGTGGCTTTCCAATACCTGAAGGAGCTGAGAAGAAACTATTAAAGAAATTATTTTCAAGGGATGGAGTGGACAAGGGGGAATGGCTTCAAACTGCCAGAGGGCAGGGCTGGATGGGAGATTGGGAATTAAGAATTGTTCCCTGGGAGGGTGGGCAGGAGCTGGGATGGAATTCCCAGAGCAGCTGGGGCTGCCCCTGGATCCCTGGCAGTGCCCAAGGCCAGGTTGGACACTGGGGCTGGAGCAGCCTGGCACAGTGGGAGGTGTCCCTGCCATGGCAGGAGTTGGAATTGGATGAGCTTTAAATTCCCTTGCAACACAAACCATTCTGTGATTTCATGATTCAGAGAGAAGCTCAAGACTGGAGTCTCCAAAAAGTAAATTATCTCAGTGATGGTAGATGGGGCTAAGAAACAAGCATGGACTGATCATGAACGTGAGCTGAGCAGGAACAGGTGAACCAGCTGACAATATTCTAATTAAAACTTTCTGGATACAAAATTATCTGAAGAATTATCTCTGCGTAGAACTGCTGAATTGCTACATTTCCCCTAGGAAAGAATGCCCCAAAATGCAGTTCTATAGATTTTTGGGGATTCATGTCGAGTGTGCAGTGGTGAGGGTAAAGGCCACTTTGTTTGCTACTGGGTAAAAAACATCATTTGATTGGACACCTCGGTGCTGAGATAAGGCCCAGATTTAGGATTTAGCGTTTCCAAACAAACATGCAAAATAGTCCTTTTATAGCTTCATTTTGATAAGGCTTCGCTCTCCTAATCAGTCGCATTGTTGGAGTGGCACTTAAAAGGAGCTGGAGCTGGCAATCTAACAATAGCAAGACCCAGATAGGTCATTGAATCACCAACTTTCTGTGAGTCACCCTCAGAACAGCATAAATTATCCAAGGTAGCGTTTGTTAAACGATTTGTTTTTGACAGGGAGACATATGCTGCACTGCTGGTTCATTAGGAGGTGTTTTAATTGTTAGACTTTAGTCTGGTGTCTGCTCATTGCCTTTTCCAGCTCATGCTCTGTTGAATCAGCTGAACAGAGTAGCAGGACTTCCAGTGATCAGCTCTCAGCCCAGGGGCTGGTTATTTTTGAAATAAATCCTGTCTCCAGTCTTCTAATCCTATGCACAGACATAGGTCTCTTTGTTTTCCTCTCTGCTAGGGAATAAAAAATGCTATATTTAGTTTGGAGGATGGTTTTGCATAGAACCCAGACAAAAGGTGCTACAGTTTTCAAACTAATTTTTCCTTAATGGGTTGGTGGAAAATCTACATAGATTTTGAGCTGGTTTAACTGTAGACTGGTTTTTAAATTAAAATGTTAAGGGCTGGACTCTGGAGGCACAGAATGCAGCTAAGTCCCGCGGAAAATGAGCAGGATTTGGGTGTTTCATTCCCCTACATGACATTAAACATCTCCCACTACACACCTTCCTATTAAGCACCAAAAAATCCCTTTTGTTTTCTGAACTTTAATTTCCTACCTGAGTCTTCTCTCACAAAATGAGTTGAGAACCTTGCTCCAAGTGTTGGAGATTTTTCATGGAAACTGTAAAAGGGAAAAAAAAAATCAACAAAGGCTTGATACGTAGCTGGTGGCCATCAGTTTGTGATAAAACTTTTGAAGGAGGTCTAGCACCTGGATAAGAGTCATCCCTGGATTTTTTTTTTTTTTTTTTTGTTATTTTCCTGGTTCCCAGCTGGATAACAGTCATCCCTGGAATTTTTTGGTTATTTTCCTGGTTCCCAGCTGGATAAGGGTCATCCCTCGAATTTTTTTTTGGTTATTTTTCGGGTTCCCAGCTGGATAAGGGTCATCCCTGGAATTTTTTGGTTATTTTCCTGGTTCCCAGCTGGATAAGGGTCATCCCTGGAATTTTTTGGTTATTTTCCTGGTTCCCAGCTGGATAAGGGTCATCTCTGGAATTTTTTGGTTATTTTCCTGGTTCCCAGCTGGATAAGGGTCATCCCTGTAATTTTTTGGTTATTTTCCTGGTTCCCAGCTGGATAAGAGTCATCCCTGGAATTTTTTGGTTTTTTTCCTGTTTCCCAGCTGGATAAGGGTCATCCCTGGAATTTTTTGGTTATTTTCCTGGTTCCCAGCCTTTCTGATTTCTCCTGGGACCTCCCTGTGAGTGGGAATTGGCTCCCTCAGGAGATCCTGAGAGTCCAAGCTCCCCTCCAAGAGCAGAGACATTCCAAGCACCTCACACTTCCCAGACTGAGCTCAGCAAATGCCAGAAAACAAACTTGAGTCTGTGTCCATCCCTACATTCCCTGCCACACCTGTATGTATCCAATTGGATTCTCATCCCAGAGCAGGACTCTTCATCCTCCTCCACATGGGACATTTATGACACATTTGGTAACATTGCAAAGAGATTTTCTACTCAACTGGAGCAGGAATGGGAATGGTCTTCTGCTCTGCTTTGCAGGGACATTGTGTTTTCGTTCCAAATGCACTTTTTTACCCCTTAGAAATCACTCTTTTCCTCAATAAATCAGTGCAGTTCTGGCCAACTTGTTCATGGGGAGAGACAGAGGAGAGGGAAGTTGGCCACCTTGATTTAATTTCCTCTCTGAAGTGGAGCATATTTTGATTAAGGGAGCCACGAGGAGACATTCTCTATAGGGACTCAATATTTGAAATTTAATTTCCTTCTCACTGAGCTGGATGTTGTTGTTGTTGGAATCAAGAGACAGAACAGCTGACCAAGTGATGAAAGGACCTACCAGAAGGTGCTGGGAATGCAGTTTTCATTTGAAAATTCCTGCTAACGTGTCATGGCCTTTGTGCCAAAGACTTGCAGAATTTATTACGCAGTAATTTTTAATTAAAACACATGAAGTCTATTTTTAAATACCTCAGACAAGCTACCTGTGCAGAGTAAATTGTGCAGCGCTGCAGGAATGTGAAAATTCCACATCTGGGGGTTTAAATTTCATTTACTGTTACAAAGCAGACTTTTGGAGCCACAGTTGCTCCTAATTGAAAATAGGGAAGTATTTTGACCATGAAATGGACGCACACAACCCTCTTTTATTTTCATTTAGCCCACACAGCTACATTTTCCTCCTTTCCCTCCCTCTATGGCAGCTGTTAATTAATGAAGTTAATTAGTAATTAGTGAGTTATGCTTGACAATGACATATATTGGGAGCTTTCATGTCCAGATTCTGGAAGGAATTTGCACAGTTACTGGAATAGAAGTTTGCTCTTTTAAACTTTAATCAAATAAACAATGTAAGATGTGTAAAATTTTTAATTCAATGAAATCACTTTTACACTTCAGTGTCTGGCCAGGGTGTAGTTATGAGTCTTGTTAAATTCCATTTGTCTTAATGGGATTGAAGGAAAACAAAAATACCATTCAAAAACTTAACAGGAAGTTTGACATCAGCATTTTAATAAAATGTCCTCAATTTTGCCAAAAATTTCAAGATTTGAAAAAGCAGAGGAAGAAAGCATTACAAATTGTAAAACATGCAAGTAGAAAATGAGGTATATTGAGTCAAGAATATAAAACTTGGTTATTTAAATAACTGAATGACAGGGATTTGTGTGGATACTCATCTTTTTAACACCTAAAAAAATCAGTTAATTAATACAAAGGAAGGCTAACACTGAGCTTTACCACATTTCCCAACAATGATTCTGTGATTTTTATGACATCTTCCCTTTGGCTGCTTTGTACATGAAGGAATTAATTGTTTTTTTCCATTTCCCCTTTCTTCTAGCAGGGAAACTAAATGTAAAGGCAATCCTTGAACAGATTTTCCCTTAAGGCTCATAAAATAAAAACAATACTCAGGACAGATCTTAAAGTACATCCACAACTTCCATGCTTATGTTTTTTTTTCTGGTTATGTGCATAGTAAAGGCACATATTGGACAATTGACTGTTCAATATTCTCTTTCATATTGCAAGGAAATGCAGCAAAGAGACAAAATCCTAGCAGTAATTCACATTAATGGTTGGCAGATGAATTGTGAATTACCACGGGCTGCAAATTGATGAATAATCAAAGACGAGCAATAAGCAAGCTTAAAGCTTCTCATAATATACTTTGTTCATTATCCTGAAGATCCCTCAGTTGTGTTAATAATTTGGGGGATTTTCCTAATAAATGAAACGTAGTAAATTTGGTAGCAAATCCCACAGTCCAAATAATAAGACTTCACCACAATGTCTCACTCAGTATATTTTTCAAAACTGCCAGATTCTTGCTGTTCAAGGCAGTTTCACTTGCATTTTAAAAAAACTTTCCTCCTTTTTTTCCCTAAAAAACCTCAAAATTGCTCCAAATCATCTCCAGAATAACATTGTCCTCTCAAACCTGAATAGGTGAGCCCAGAGGGCAAACCTGGTAATTGTAAAGAAGTTTTTACAATTTAAAAAAATAAAACTCTGCCTAAGAAGGCCAGGTCAGTCTATCATGCTACTGGCTTTTGAAAGGGTAGAATTTGGGGTTTTTTAATCACACACTGGAAAATCCTTGGTTTCCCTCCAAGGTTTTCACATTTCCCACTGCACAGAAATTAAAAGATTCTTTCTCTTACTTTCTTAAGCATTCATTTTTTAATTTTTCCACCTTTCACCTCAGAAGCTCTGCCTCTTGCTACTCTGACCTGCCTTTATTAAAACCAGATTTAAAGATTTTAAAGATTTCAGCTGGCTCTTTGGAAGACACTGGGTGTGAGTGCACATTCATAAAACAGGGCTTCCACCTCTGATCACAAAGATTAATTTTTAAAAAAAAAGGGTTGTTCCAGGTTTTGAAATCTCAGTCTTAAGGCAAAAAAACTCCAATTGCATCTCGGCATTTTTCCACAGTGACCAAATATTGAATGTGCCTATGTGCCAGCATTCATTTTAAAGATTATACAATAAAAATGGAAAACTCTCTGAAGGGTCCAAGTTTTTATCTTGTTAAGCAGATATTTTATTAAGAGAGCTAAGATATTTTATTAAGAGAACACAGTTGTACAGGACCACAAATTAACCCAGCTTGTTTAGGTTATTTAATTTCCATTATTTAATTATTGGCCTCAGCGACCTTGGAGCTCTTTTTCAAAGAGCTGAATCATTCTGTGATCCCATGAAGGTGGGATTAAATAATTAAAAATTATTTACTTTTCCAATATTTAATGATTGCTGTGTTATTCCTTGTCCTTAACATCTCAAAGAGGATCGATATAAGCATGTTTTAATCTTTGTAAGGCTTGAGGTTCTGGAAGGAGCTTTTGGGATTTTATTTTGCTTTTTAAGGACTTTTAGGAAACGCAAGTTGCCTTTCTTCATTCAGAAGAATTAGCAGTGGGTGTGATATGGAAGAGTGCAGAAGTTGTGTGGTTGTGGCACTGGGGGATGTGGTTTAGGGGGAACACAATGGCCCTGGCTTAACAGGACTTGATGTCCTTAGAGGCTTTTCCCAACCTTAATAAATCCATGAGAATAAAGATCATTCAGACAGGGGAGATGAAAATGTGTGACATCTGTTATCTCTGTCCTTAAAAACGAACCAAAAACAAGCTGGGCAGTGCATCCCGAGCTTCCACTTTGGGAATATCGGATCGAGAGACCCAGCAAAGCACCTGAATGTCAGACAATACTCCTTTCTGACCCAGAGATGGGGCAGCTGAGAGGTGTTTTAAAAACTTTTATTCAATTTTCAGTCTCATGTGAAGGGTGAGACAATACAGATGTTATAATTCACGCCATCACAATCAGAAGCCAACTATTTCCTAATTACAACACACAATATTGTGTTTTAATTACACTCTAGGTGTTTCTTGGCCTATCAGCTTTAGCCACACCATGCTGTAAATGCCTCAAAGCCAATTATCTAAAATTACCCCTCCTGGGTCCCACTGCAGGGCATCTTTCATAGTTCTGTTTCTCCAAAGGATCCAGTCTTGTTTGCAAGGCCATCCTCTGAAACTTGGATTTCTCTCTCAGCAATGTCTGTCCTATTCCATGGAATTTCTAAGTTACCATTTCTGATCTCAAGGTTTGCACACAGGTGCACACTGTGTGAGCCTTCTGTCAGGCCCTGAGAGCTCTCTACAAACCCATTTCCCACATTTCCCCCTCTCTCTTGGATAGAAAAAAACTTCTTTGGTGTTTTTGTTTATTATTTGTTGTGTACAGTGAAGTATACAAGGTACTATTACTAACATTGTTATGATAATAATTAATGTATTTTTACATTACAAATACAAATCCATTTTGTCTACAAATTTCGACACATTTCCTCTACAAATCATTTTTCTCTCTGCAAATCCATTTCCCACACCTCAACCTGCTGCATAAACTCTGGGCCACCAGTTCTGATCACCAAGCCAAGGAAACTTTGCTTTGAGTGGAAGTTCTTTGCTGGAAGAGCTCAACTCCTGCCTGCACATCTTGACTTTGCCAATCTCTCCATGTCAGCAAAGATCCCATACAATTATGAGCTCCAGCAATTTCTTCCCTGCCTAAAAATACTCTGATATTCCTACCTTCTGGGAAAAAAATAATTCTGCTGGAAGCTTGCACTGTAAAACTGTGATTTTAATTAGCTCTCCGAAGTTTTGTACTGAATAAATTATTGTTATCCACAGGAAACATTTAACATAAATTTCTGTTTACTAGATAATGAATTTAATCCCCTTCACTCACTCTCTCCCCCTCTTTACCTTCTCCAAACTTGAAGGCTGTACAAACTGCTGTGAGAATACTTCTGCCTGAGAGAATAGCCAAGAAATTCTCCAGAACAATCCCTGTGCCTGTGACAACTCATTGAAAGCTTTCTCTAAAGCAGGAGAAATGGCAAACAACAATTTTCAATATGCATGAGGCACTAAACAGCAGGCAGTGAACGGTGTAGGTGGGTTTAGACAGGAAAGGGCTTCAGCATCACTCATCTCCTCCTCAGGTAGACATTTAAAATAGATTTAAAACAGCAGAATCCCTCCCAGGAAAGCTGCAGCTGTCTGCACTGACTCCACAGAGTCCCGGGTGAATTGTACAGCTGCTGATGTCTGCTTGGGATCTGTCTGAAGTTAAGCGAGGGAAATCCCACCCTGAGGGCTTACACGACTGTGGGATAAAATAATTGCACCAACCTCCCCCAGAAGAATTTACAAAACCAAAGAGAGGATTGTCACTCTAAGGGATGCAAGTCCTTGGAAAAGCTCCAGGATTCATCCATTTAAATTATCAGGATCCAAAGTCTGCTGTGAAATCACAGCTCCTCTTGGACCTGGTGTTAGTGGCTGGAGGTTCCCTTTTCCTTCACTGTGCCCCTTCCAAGCCCTGCCCCCATCACTCTGCAAAAGCCATTTGTTTTCCCAATAGTTTATTCTCCTCTTCCCTTCTGACAAGGGGCTCCCTTCCTCTCCAAATGATCCATTTTTCCACTCCCCAACCTGATGCATTGAGCTGCTGCTAACCAAGTTTTCTGACTCTGCTGACCCTCCAGCTTTTTCTCTCATATTTCCATAATCATTTGGAGCTACACGTTGCAAGAAAGCCTCAGAGTGCTTTGGAGCTTTCTGGATTTCAAACTGCTCTGGCACCAGACCACACCTTGCAGCTTCTGAAACTCAAACAAACCTGGTGCTGGGTCAGCTGCTCTCTGTGAGGGTCCGTGCTGAGCAACTCCTGAAAACTTCTAAAATGCCAGACTGCAACCACAGAGCTGAGAAGTCTCCTTCACAAGATACCCAACACCTTAATGGGATCACAGAATTATTTAGGTTGGAAAAGAGCTCCAAGGTCACCGAGGCCAAGCTGTGCCCCATGCCCACCTTGTCCCCTGCCCAGAGCTCTGAGTGCCACCTCCAGGGGACACCTGCAGGGATGGGCACTGCAAAGCTCCCTGGGCAGCCCCTGCCAAGGCCTGAGTAGCCTTTCCATGGAGAAAATCCTGCTGCTGGCCAAGCTGAGCCTGCCCTGGCCCAGCCTGAGGTCGTTCCCTCTCCTCCTGTCCCTGTTCCCTGGAGCAGAGCCCGACCCCCCCGGCTGTCCCCTCCTGGCAGGAGCTGTGCAGAGCCACAAGGTCCCCCCTGAGCCTCCTTTTCTCCAGGCTCAGCCCCTTCCCAGCTCCCTCAGGAATTCTCCAGCCCCTTCCCAGTTCCCTCAGCCCCTCCTGGGGCTCCAGTCAGCCAAAAGCTATATTGAAGAAACCCCAACATTTTAGAGATACAGGCAGAATAATAGACTGCATGTGCAGCTAGTGCATATTGAGTATGAGCTAAATTGTCCCAGGCACTGGAAAGGGTGTGCTCACTGTGTGACAATGTGCCTGTCTGCAGAGGGTGGAACAGGCACTCTGGTTCCTGCCCCTTCCCAGCTCCAGTTCCCAGAGGAACTTCTGGTTCCTCGTCCAGCCCCTTCCCAGCTCCCTTCCCTGCCCTGGACACGCTCCAGCCCCTCCAGGTCTCTCCTGCAGGACCAGAATTGGACACAGCCCTCGAGGGGCCTCTCAGAGCCAGCCCAGAGGGACAATCCCTGCCCTGCTCCTGCTGGACACACAATTCCTCACCCAGCCCTGCTGCCAGCAGCCTCCTTGGCTACCTGAGCACACATTGGCTCTCCTCTTGTCAGCCCCAGTTTGAACAGGCTACCCACCTTGAAGAAAATGGCCTTGTTTTTCTCCTTTCACATTCCCTTAATGCAGTTATTTTTAACAGCTTCCCCAAGCAAATCCCAAAATATATATTTTGAAATCTCTTGATTTTTCCATAAATGACAATGCACGCTGTGATTGAATATGAAATGGGCTCCAAAACGAATGCTGTGATGAATTCTTTTTCTTGCCTCAGGCTTTGGTACCTGCATGTAGCAAACATTTAAATACCAAGCTGCTGAAATCCCTGGTTAGAGCCTTTCCGTGTCAGCTCCACTGTAAATATTAGGCTTTTGCTGATGCTAAATAGTCTAAACCCTGAGTCAGCTATCAAAACTCTGCAGCTCATAAGGGATCAGGCTGTACTTAGGATCTCAAGATTTGTATCTGAGTTGACTTCCAGCTCACATTAAGTAAATATATTCTCAGCTCAGCCCATCACACTCTGTTAAGAAGCACGGAAGCAGCAATGAACCTGTGCAGTAACTTTAGCTTTGTTCATCATCTGGCTTATTTACTGTTGCTAGGTAAAGCCATTTCCTGAAAGACTGAGTGAAAAATCACCCCTCCAATTCCTGAGGAACGAATCTTGCATGCAGGGAAATGCAGAGGGACGGGATGAGTCAGGGGAGCAGTGTGAAAATCTTCTGCAGCTGTGCCAGCAATGTATGATGTTGTTCCCAGGCCAGCAGAGAATTTTTATTATGCTGTTCTCTTAAAGATTGGCAAGTTTTGGTTCACTGATCTTTAAAAAAAAAAGGTGGCTGAGGGCACCCTCTGTCACAGATTAACAGCCTTAGTTAAAACTCAGGTAGTGAACAATTTATCCCTGCAAACATAAATGGTGCCTCCAAGTAAAGCTGCCAGGGAAGCACAGAAAAGATGGATTTTTGCTTTTATTTGTCCAAAATGGGTAGGGTTTATAGGTCTGATCCTCATGCACCCAAACAGGCTGTGAATTACAACATCCCCAGCTGAAGCTGAAAAATAATTTCATACCAACAAGACAAGAATTTCCATGCCAACCTTTCAACTTCTACATTTGCAAGCTTGAGGAGGAAAAAAAAAAAAAAAAAAAACCCAAAACAAGAAGAAAACCAGTCCTGTTTGTAGCCAAGTTAACGAATTCTACCATGCATCTTTCATTTGCATTTGGTGATATGAAGTTTAAAAAATACATCAACTTCAATTATCCTGCAGGCAATATGGACACATAGGAATCCTACTCCCACACAACTCATTTGGAGGCCAGCAATATTTATGACTAAAAAAACCTTAGCAGAATTTAAACAAACACAGGCTTTTCTGGGTGAAACTTCACATCTATTTTTGTTTTCTGATAAATTAACCTCAGCAGCAACAAGAGATTCAGTGAGCTGAGGGCTCAGCTGTTGGAAATGAAGCCCACGGACTAAAGCAATTTCAGTGACCTAAACTTGTGGCTCTGGGAGGTAATTCCTTCAAATCAAGAACCACTTTATATTAGATAGATACTGCCAGGTAAAATCTACCAAAATGAGACATCTGTATTTTGAAAAATCAAATTTCTTCTTACTAAAGAGAGCACTGCTCTTTTCAGGTCAGGATTTTATAGTATTTACTCAAAGCATTGTTTCTTTTGCCACCTTAGGATCTTCTGTGAGTCCATTAAAGCAGAAAAATCACCACCACTGCAGTATGAAAAAATCCTGCTCAGGCTTTCACCCTTCCTAGAGAAGAAAGAAATTGGTCATGGATCCAACACTTCCTTTACTTAGTAGAAAAATTGTATTTTTATTTCCAAGAAAGCTTCCTGTATTGTGTGGATACTCTGTCACATGAAGAAAAATCACCACTATTCTTGTTTTTCTCAACATATCCACCTCTCATAAAATAATATTAAAATCAGGAACCTCCAAGTCAACTTTAAATTGATTTAAAAGGATTCATTAGTTAACAAACCACCAAAAATCCCATCCCAATGTTCTTTCTCATTATTTATCCTTTCGTTCAAAGGTTTTGTTCTCAGTAGAAGTCAGGAACAAGGAAAACATAACAGATTTTTTATCAGAACCTCAGTCATAACCTGATACATAAAAACTTAAAGGGATGTGCACAATCCCCAAATCTGTCCCCTCACAAATGAAAATTCCAGGATGGATATTGACCATGATGCTTCCCATTAAATACCTGGAGCTGTGTTATTTATCACTGCATAAAATGCATTTAAAATCTAATTCAGAGAACATAACTTACGAGTTCCTCACATAAGCCTACTAAAATATGTGCACTTATATATATATGTAAATATTTTATGTATTTAAATATATATAGAGAAATTAGAGGTTTGAATAAATATGGGGAGTGAATGTAAGACTTCCTTATCAGGTTCAGGTAAATATCTACAAATATTTGTGCATGCATGAAAAAAAACAATTCTATAAATATGTTGGATGTTCAGCTTCTCTCTTCATCTCATATTTTTATCTTCTTCGTCTGTTTGCCCCTTAAAAAGCTGTGCTCAAGTTAAATAAATATATGGAAATACAACTATAGAATGGTCTGGATTGAAGGGATGTTAAAGCTCATCCAGTTCAAACCAAATATTTTCCACTAGCCCAGGTGTCTCCCAGCAAGTTACAGAAAATCCTCTGGAAATACAGATTCCAGTCTGATACAACATGGGAAAAAATCAGTTTGGAATAACAACAGAAAACTCTCTCAGGGCTCGTTTTAAAACATAAAGAGCAAGATGAAATTGTACCCAGCATAAACTGCAGGGATATCTGGGTTCAGTAATTGTTTGATTACTGAGGGACATGAGGCAGAACATGATGCTGCAAATTCCAGCACCCAGAAAAAATCCCCGTGAAGCCCAAAATGTTTTCATCAACACCAGCTTCCACCAGCTCCTTTTCATGATGAACTTCAAGCTTTGCCACTTCTGTAGAAAATAATTCCACCTCTATTTTGATGTAGTGTCACGTGTCAGGGATGATGCCCAGCAGACACATAATTAAAATTAATGGATTAAAATTAAAACCCACAAAGAGAGTAGGAGGAAGGTCAAGAAGCTGCATTTCAGGAGTGATGCTGAAAAGTCCCTTTTGGTCCATCTTTATGCCTTCAATGAACACTGCCTCACATTTTAAAGAGATGCACACGCTGTGAAATCTGCAGAGATATTTTTTATGGGCCTAATGAAAAGTATTATTAGTTTACAGTCTAATCTTTACTAAGTATTTTAGGAACACAATCTAATGAATAGCAGAGACGGCTGTGTTTTCACACCATAATTGCATTATGTGTAATTCAACCCTGTTGTCTCCTCACCAGATGGTGCCCTGGTAGAATTTAGTGGGTATATAAATGATGGATTTGGACTGAAATAAAATCAACCTTCGCTTGTGGAGTGCAATTTACATTCCAGCACTGATTTCAGGACAAAACCCTGGAGTGTAAAAGCTGGAAAATCAGCAGAGGGAAATAATAAAGGTGTGTTACAAATGAATCATTGCAATTCAGGCTCTTCATACAAGACACTTTTCTGCCTGCTCAGCTCTCACTGATGTGGAGATGTAAAATTACTATTTATGAAATTTGTGGAGGGCACAATGAGTGGCAAATAACGTGGAGGACTGAGCAGTTAGACAAAGCCACCTGATTTGCCTGTTGAGCTGAACATATTGAGGAATTCTGCAGGTAAAGGTGGAAAAAGCAAAGTTGTAGGAGCAAAACTCATATTATTCTGCCAGGAAAACTTAGACCTCAGGAACAGACAGTGGCAGAGCTTGTGCAACAGTCTCAAAGTCACAGGAGTCACAGAGCTCAACAAAAAAAAAAATGTTAAAATTATAATATCTTTGTGTTTCCATGGAGAGAAGCAGCAAAAAAGGTGATTTCACAGTGGCAGTAGTGATATGGGTTTGTTATGATCAGCCCCATGGTCCACATTCCAAAAGGGGAAAATGAAAAGTGAGAGAGTGCTACAGGAAAAATAAATTTACCCAATGGCTGGAAAAACAACTGCACCGTGTAAGATGTGGGTACTTGGCAGGACCATCTGTGTTTGATAAATCAAGGGACCCAGCTAATGTTTCTGAATACCCTGGGGATGAGAAAATAATTGATAATAAAGGGAACTTCAGTCTGGTGCAAATGGGTCTTATGAACGGTGTATAAATAAATTGGCAGCAGATTTAAGAGGTTTTTTTTTAACAGAAGTGTGATCAGTCCCATGTGGAAAACAACGTGATGCCTTCCATTCACAAGAAGATGAGGGGAATTATTTGGAATAGATGCTTTAATCGAAGATTCTTTTCTGAAGGATGCAATATTCGATTTTTTGGGTGACCTTTTTAAACCTTAAAATCTCAACATGGACCAAAAGTAACAGACATAATTATCTTGTAGAGATAGAAATCATGGCAAAGATGTTGCTTTTTTTTAAGCAGATGGACTGGGCCACATTTGGATCCCTTAGATTCCCCAGAGACAGGAAATGTATGAGTTTTCCCAATTTTATGACGTTCAAACCCCATTTTTTTTCCCATAAAGGTAAATATTAGGGAGTGCTTACAACTTTTTCTCCCTTAGTTATTATTCACACAGCCACCTCCAGGGAAATCTCTGTAATTTGAACCACAAAAGGTGTTCAGCACTGAAGCTGTTAAAGGGAATGAGGATTTTTAGTAGGGTGCAGCCCCGGATTCCCCTAAACACGAGAAAGGCTGGAGCATTGGGCTGTTAATCCTGGGGAGTGACAGCCACAAAAAAAAAGGCTGACTCATCTCCCCAGTCCATCCATGAAAGCCCCATCAGGCTGTTGTCCCTGGGAACACAACTGTGGGGGCTGTGCATGTGCAAATGAGCACGAAAGCACAGCTGGCATTTCTAATTCCATCCAGCCCAGGAGATACATGATCTCAGAAGGATCTGAGTTAATTACACCGACTACACCAAACCCAAATACTGAATTCTCAAGTGAAAAATAAATAAATCAATAATTCTGTACTGTGTGTCATGTAGAAGTAGTGAAACATTTACTTTCCATCTGGGTACTCTCTAATTTTTCTCATCTTATTCTCATTATGAATAATGCTCAGAACCCAACACGTGTTTACACCTCTTCACTGTTCCAAACCCTGCTGAGAGAGTACAACTTGGTTTGCTCTCAACTTGTGATTTCAGAAGAAATAAACCCAATAATGATTCTGTAGCACAAAGGACATGGCCAAAATATATCTTCTGTGAGTAGAAGGAATAAAATTGCTTTCTGAATAAGTGGTTTGCCACCCGGTTTGCCACCACTGAGGAAAAACATCACTTTCCTCCCATATTGTGTGTCAAGACAAACTCCATTCATGGAATTGTTCTAATTCCAGCTTTAAATCCTGGCTGGAGGTGCTTTTGTTCCAGCGAATGTTACTCACAATAATTTTGAAAACAGTGACAGTGAGGAAAGCTCTTTTCTAACAATCCAGCATTTAATTGTTCCACAGTGCAGAATGCAGAGGCTTGCCAGCAGAAGAGGGACTTGGAGAGCCTCGTGTGTGTGAGAAGAGGAATTCAAGGCTGTGGAGATGGAAGGAAAGGCTAAAAAGCTGTGGCACAGTGTTTACCAATTGCATCGCTGGAATTCTGTTTATATTGCATGAAACCCTGCGAGCAATTGACTCACGAGGAGCTCTCATGTTATATGCAATAAGTAATTAACAGGAGAAAAACAGGCTGAACATAAATTCCTCCAGAATTCAAGTTGTGGAAATATCAAGCCCAGTGCTGAGCAGAATTAGCACAGTTTATTTTTCCTACATTCATGCTTCAATTGATTTTAATATTTTTTTCAATTTATAAACCATCGATTTTTAATTTTTTTGTTAATCCTATGCCAAGCAGGCTGTTCTCTGAAGGTATATAGAATAGTATGGGACAAAAATTCTGCACATACCTGATTATCAGCTGTGGTAGCTGTGATACTGCAAAAACACCAGTGGATAATATATTTATTTATTTATTTCTATTTATACACTTGTTTTTTCCAAGTCACAATCAGAAGTGAGCGAACAAAATGCTGACCTCCAAGTGACTCACTCCAGCTGCTGCTGGATCACTTTAACCCCCAGTCAGGGCTCATTTGACCCTGAGAAACCCACACAGGTCTCTTTGAAAGAGCAGGAGGAGTCCCTGAGCTCGAGTGTTTGGCTGTAGGACTTTATTTGTAACCAGCCCTGAGAAGTGAAATGATTCCATGGGTTACACTGCTCACATTTTTCTCTCCATGTGCATTCCACCAGGCAGGGAGAAGAACTCTCTTGTTTAGCACCTCTAAATAAAGATGCTGAATAAGTGACAGCTTATTTATGAAATATTGTATCGTTTGGTACAACTACAGCTGGCACCAAAATCCCCTAAACATATGTGATTGTTTGCAAACGTGTCCAGTGAAGGTGAAAACAATAATATGCTTTGCCTTTAACCTTTTGCACCAGAAAATGTTGGATAAAAAGCAGGAAGTTTTGCGAGTTATGGGATTTTTTTTTTCAAATACTCTGCTTAAAATAGGCAGAGAAAAATTTATTATAAGCACACACGTAAGCGGTTTTCACTTCACTGCCTGTTTTGTAAGCGAGAGATGTTCATACAAGTGCTTGAGATCAGAGAATCATGGAATTATAGAGTGGTTTGGGGAAGGGGAAGGAAAAGGAGAAAGGTTTTTGGAAGGGGACCTTGAAGATCATCCTTTTCCAGGGTGGGACAGGGACAGGGACACCTCCCTCTGTGCCAGGCTGCTCCCAGCCCCAGTGTCCAACCTGGCCTTGGGCACTGCCAGGGATCCAGGGGCAGCCCCAGCTGCTCTGGGAATTCCATCCCAGCCCCTGCCCACCCTGCCAGGGAACAATTCCTAATTCCCAATATCCCATCTAACCCCACTCTCTGTCAGCCTGAGGCCATTCCCTTTGTCCTGTCACTGCATTTCCAGGGCTCTGCCTCTGTGGTCACTTCAAAGTGGCTTCAGGGCCAGAAAGAGCTGAAAGGCAAATTGCTAAACCATAAACAATCCATTTGCCCTTAGAAACACGTTCAGGGACAAATGAAGGACAGCTTGGAAGGCTGAGGGACAAACTCCAGCCCAGAGCAGCCCAAAGGTGCTCCGTGAGCTTTTCCCAAGCCATCCATCTGCAGCACATCCCACCTGCTGTCCCAGAGTTGTCACACCAGAGCCTGACACCCAGAAAATGGGGGTTGTTGGCCCTCCCAGCTGGCTGCTGCTGGCAGAGCAGATGGGATTTGTCTCCAGCCCCAGCCTGTGTAGAACCACCTGCCTGACAAAGCCAGGCCTGGGGGGGTTCAGCACCATCTGAGGCTAAAGCTGAGCCTCAGCCTGCAGCACCAGCCAGACTCTCTTCTGGCTGAGCAATTGCTTTGCAAAAGGTGCAGTTTTCCCATGGTCAGGCATCAAATGAGTGGCAGAGCTGGAAACAGAGCCCAGGAACCCCAGAAAATCCCAGAAGGGGCGAGACTGGGAGGGACCACAGTGCTCCAAACCCCATCCTAGAGCACATAGCTGGGACATCCCAGATCAAAGAATCCTGATTTATAACCAACAGGGTCAGAAAGCCACCACAGCAGGGTGAAGGTGCCTCTGCCAGCCTTCAGGGAAAGAGCCTTGCTGACAAAGAGCAGGATTTCGCTGCTCAGTGTAAGAGCTTGACTTCTAAATGAACAGAGTCTCTGAGAAATGGTGACTTGAGACTCCCTCAACCTTTGCACATCTCCTGTCTCCACGTCCCCAGCAGTTCAGCACGTCACCAGAACTCTGCTGATCTTAGTGACTGGTTGCCAGAAAATGGTACAACCAGGAGAAAACCAGGAGCTGGCTGCGCTGAGTAAGCTGCCATCATTTACTCACAGAGTAGACACAGAGTCACAAGCACAAAAGGTGCACAAGTTCAGGCTGTCTCCCTCCATCTTCCAAGCCAGTGCTTTGTTTTTAACATTATTTGGACACCTCAAGTCTCAGCAGTAAGTCTGAAGTGGCAAACAGTCAGCATTTTCAGGGTGCAAAAGCCCAAAGCCATGTAGGAAACAAAATGTCTAATACTGAAATAAAAGTGATGCTGCAAACGCCAGCAGCAGGAAATCAGAGTTGGAAGAACTGAGAGCTGGGCTTGAACCTACAAAGTTTCAAAGAGAATCAAAGATGTAACTGCTTATATAAACAGGAGGTGGGGATTTTATATATCTGTGTATCAGTATGCAAGTACATGCTGCAATTATAATTTTATGTATATTAACATTTAATAACTTGTGCTATTCAGTTTATGTACCTAAACCATATTTTAATACAGTACCATATTTTCATGACATCCCTATATTAAGCAGTTCTTCCTTTCTGTACCAGGAATAAAGGACAGATGAACTTCTGAACCCATTTTGCTGCTGTCAGCTTAGAGGGACAAAAAACACCTTATGGACAGTCAAGATCCAGTGGCCTGAGAAGTTTCCCCCATCAACAATCAAGAGCATTTCAGAGATGATAAAATACTTCATAAATCTTCCCAAGGAACTGATAAAAAAAAAAAAAGAGCAAGGTCATAAATCCTTAACATTTAACTCATCTCAACCCCACTGAAGAAACACTTTATCAAAGGGAGTTAAATATAGCCAACCAGTAAAAGGAATCGATATAAACCATAAAAGAGACGATCACACAGGGGTGAGGGGAAATTCTGACAGTTCACAAAAAGGAGACAGAGAAAAGGAGGAACTGCAAAGTTCTGCTGAACTCCCCGGGCCAGCAGGAAGGTCTCTGCTAACAGGTTTTTATCCCCAGCTAATTAGGAGAGTTAATATGTTCCCAGCAATGAATGTGAGTTGAAAAGCCCCATAAATTGACAATCAGCCTCTTTTTTTTTTTTTTTTTTTTTCCCTGCTGTGTGCAAACCAAGTGGTCTGGTGTGATACAGATGACCTGCAGAGCAGGCCGTGCAGCTGTACCCAAACATTCCCTCGTTAGCAGCAGCCATTAACCCTCGGCCTGCGGGCTCTGGGGGCAGCCCTGGGGATTTCTGATCTCCCCAAATCCCACCCAGAGGGACCCCCAATCAAAGGAGTTTCCTGCTCAACCACAGAGCCTTGTACAAAGTTAAGGGCAATTAAAACTCAGCTGGAACGGCACAGTTGGCCTGTCCACAGACCGAGCTGGGCTTTTGGGTCAGATGGAGATAAAATAAAACTGTCTCAACGTGTTCAAATCCTGGTTTTCTGCAGGAAATTTGGAGGTTGATTATTCCCTCTCCTCCTGTCCCTGTTCCCTGGGAGCAGAGCCCGACCCCCCCGGCTGTCCCCTCCTGGCAGGAGCTGTGCAGAGCCACAAGGTCCCCCCTGAGCCTCCTTTTCTCCAGGCTCAGCCCCTTCCCAGCTCCCTCAGGAATTCTCCAGCCCCTTCCCAGCTCCCTTCCCTGCCCTGGACACGCTCCAGCCCCTCCAGGTCTCTCCTGCAGGAGCAGAACTGGACACAGCCCTCGAGGGGCCTCTCAGAGCCAGCCCAGAGGGACAATCCCTGCCCTGCTCCTGCTGGACACACAATTCCTCACCCAGCCCTGCTGCCAGTGGCCTCTTGCCCCCCTGGGCACCCCTGGGCTCGTGTCCAGCCCCTGGCACCAGCACCCCCAGGGCCTTTCCCAGCTTTCCAGCCCCTCTGCCCAGCCCGGAGCTCCCCAGGGTTTTTGTGACCCAAGGGCAGGACTCAACACTTGACCTCATTGACCCTCACACCGTTTTCCTCAGCCCATGGATCCAGCCTGTCCTGATCCCTCAGAAACTCAGGACATGCTGTTGAGACAGAAAAGTGAAAAATTCCCTCTCAAAACCATCAGAAATCTCACAGGACCTGATTCAAACCTATTGAGGAAATGAGACTCTTTCTATTAACTTTCTATTTCTATTCAACTGGCTTTCCATTTAATCCCACACACCAAGAGGGAAATTGTCTTTCTTTAAAAAAAATAGTTTGAATTAAAAAGCATTTCCAGTGAAAGGGCCTTCATGCTCTCATATTTCAGAAGTTTTACTGCTGCAATTCAAGCAGAAATCCTGAGAGTTTAGTTCAGTGTAGTGCATTTCCCCCCTTCCTAAATTCTTTAAACGTTTTGGGGGACAGAGGGGAGTGCAGAAGTGATAGTTTCTGCTTTGCTTGAAAACAAACTGTTGGTTTTTCAGCACTTGAGCTGCAGCAGCAGGGAAGTAATTTAGACCCTGGCAAATCAGGAAGAATCCACCAAATTATTGTCAGCTTAAACTGCAAAGTGCTGGAGAAGCCCAGACTGCTTCAGGCCACTGGCCAGCATTTGGAAGGGTTACCAGAGGACTGTTAACTCAGAACTATCCTGGATTTTGGTGGGGTTTTTTGGTGTTTTGGTTTTTTGGTTTTTCTTTTCAATAAGACTTTACAGGCTTCCCTCTGATGGGTGAGGATGCTGGAAAAAACAAAGCCAGGGCTCAATACCAGAGGGAGAGAACATCCAGCAGAGGAGCAGCAGAGAAGGTAAGGAGAAAAAGCATTCAGAAATTGATTTTTTAGGTTGGAAAAGAGCTCTAAGACCATCGAGTCCGAGCTGTGCCTGATGCCCACCTTGTCCCCAGCCCAGAGCACTGAGTGCCACCTCCAGGTGACACCTGCAGGGATGGGCACTCCAAAGCTCTTTCCAATGCCTGGCCACCAACATGGACTGGCTTTGACCCAGTGAATTAGCAGCAAAAATATTTCCAGCTTGTTTTCTAATTCCTTCCAACCAGCTGCTTCTCCCATGGAAACATTATCTATTATGTATTACCTTACATTAAGTCCTGGAGAGGCACTTGATTAAAAAAAACAACACCAACCTTCTCATTCCTCTGCAATACAAAATAGAACTGGCAAACTTGGCTGCCTCCTGTTTTCATTTTACACTGAGAGGGCAATCTCACACTGATGCTGCAGGATTTCCACACCCACTTTTTCCCTGTTTACTTCTTTTAACTCAGCTTATGACAGATATAACATGAGAGCACTCATTGAAAATGCCCTCTGCATGCATTTTTGTTTTGTGATGGCATCGATCTGCCCACAAAACCAGGTCAGCTCTGTGGCTGGCCCAGATGAGGCAGCAGGGATCCGTGCCTTGGCCTGTCCCTGCTGCTGGGCAGCCCAGCTGTGGCTGTGCCCCTGCCCAGGTGACCACTGGCTCCACGTGTGGCTGTAGTTCTGATCCTGCTGACCCTGGCAGGATGCTCTGACCCAGCTGCTCTGCTCTGGGAATGTGGTCAAGCAACTCAAAAATGTCCTGGTTTCAAATCCATCAGGGTGGGCTGAGAGGTGGCAGTGCGTTGTTTTGGTTTTGAACTATGATAAAATTCAATCTGGCAATTAACCCCGAATGAACATTCTGATAATCAGGCAAAGATTTGGTAAAGGTTTGGCAGATGAGCTGCTAAACTCACCTTGAGACCTTCCACTCAACCACTATGGAAGCCCAGCCCACTTTCCTTCTGGAGGGTTCTTCTAACATATTCCTTCTTGGAATGTGGAGATGTCTCCCTTGGGACTCCAGGGATAGTCCTGGAGGTTAAGAAAAGAACTGCCATGATTGTTGTTATGGATGAGTTGCATCAATCTCGACTCAATAAAAGTTTCTACTTTCCTAGCTTTAATAGAACTGTTTTCATGTAGTTTTAGCTTTTATACTGTGTAGGAAATTATTCTGATGGAGTCTTTTTCATTTAATCATTTGTCAAAATAAAGAACTCATTTGTACAGGATATATCTGATTTGCCATCATTAAAACCTGCAGGACAAAGTTGCAAAACTTAAACTGGTGACAAACTCTGGGGCTGGGACTGGGTCCAGCCCCTCCAGGCTCCCCTCTGAGAAGTTTAGAAATCCAGTGGGGGCCTTTCAGCACTCGTGACTCAGTGGCTGGGATTCTTTAATAAACTTTTTCTGAAGCTCCCACTCCACCCACATCACTAAAGCAGCCACTTCCACCAGGAGACGTGCACAAATCTCTCAGGTTTGGAGAGCTTTTGGATCTGTGGTTATTCAGGTTTCTATTTAGGAGTCTGTGGTGCAATGAAAAAAGTGTGCTCAGGGAAAAAGAGTTGCTTTTCCCTGTTATTGCTGTGACAGAAATTAAATTATAAGCCCTCATCACCACTTAGGAGTGGGAAGTGAGGGAGGGTAGAAACCTCCTGGGTGAAGCCTTAACCCCCTGGAAACAAAGGCAAAATTACTAGTGACATTTGTAAAACCAGGATCTCACTCTGTATATTATTGTGCATTTGAGTGGTTTGCATTTTCACAGAGAGTCAGGATTATTTATTAACTGACTGCCCCCAGCATGATCAAAACTCATGGAAATGTTCCTCCATCCTTCCTCCCTCTGAAAATGCCTGAGCAAGCCAAAGAGGAATTTCCCAAACCCAGCAATGTGGTTTTGGGTAGACAGATTTTATTTGTGAAATGGAGAGTGATTACATGCTTTTTGTTGTTTTCTGAGGTTCATATTCATTTGTGAAAATGAAAGTAGGAGTGTGTTACACTGTGTTTGATTAAATCCCATTAGTTCCTGAATTTTAAGTGGCCTTCTCTGTTGGAAGTAAATCTCACAGCACTGGCTAGTGAGTTTTGGCTGTAGACACTGTACAAAAGCAAACTGGCTGTGAATGCTTTATTTTTATGCAGCATTTTATTATTTTGGATGTATAATTCCTGCCTTCCCCAGAAGCAGGATGTACACAGCTTTCTGTTGTTTCTCAAGCAAAAATAAAAATGTAAATTTTGTGCTGTGATCATTTTTAACTCATCCATTTGCTTGTTCTGACATCTCCATGGAACTGGATCTGTGAATTTGATGAAATTCAGCTGTCTGGCTTTTTTTTTTTTTTTTTTTTTTTTTTTTTTTTTTTGCCTGAGCACTTTCTGGCAAAGGCAGATCTTCCAGTGATGCTAATGACTACAGATCCTTTGGCATACATGGAATAGAACAAGTAACTCCACTGGAAATCTCTTCCAGGTAACCAAAATTCTGGTTTTCTTCACATCTGTGAACTTTCCCATTAAGTTGTAGCTGGGTACAAAACAATAAAAATAATTGATTTTTTTTTTTTTAAGTAAAAGCTCTGAATTTAGATCTTCCCATTTCTCTGTCATTTATATCTGAATAAATGAATATATCTTGTTCTCACCAGAATCCTCTCCAGTTTGGTTTTAGCTTTCTCCTGAGTGCCACCCCTTCGCTGACTTTTATCGTTTTTCTCACTGGTGAGGGTCAAGCACAGGGAACAGGGACAGGAGGAGAGGGAACAGCCTCAGGCTGGGCCAGGGCAGGCTCAGCTTGGCCAGCAGCAGGAATTTCCCCATGGAAAGGCTGCTCAGGCCTTGGCAGGGAGGTTGTGGAGTCACCACCATGTCCTACCTCCCTTGAACCTAGGGCAGGAGCCAAAAAAAATCAGGGCAGCTGTTTCTTACCTGCCCAAATTCAACAGAATGAAACTTCCTTTCATCTTTTTTTTTTTTTTTTTTACCTCAGAGGACACAAATATATCCATTACAATCTACAAGACCTTTTCACTAAATTACCAGCAGCTTCTTGAGTTTATTTTCTGCACTCATGTTTGCTGTTATTCACAGAGATCTTTAACTCCTTAAATACAACATCGGATTACCTGTGCTCCTTGGAGAAGTCACCTGCAGTGACCCAAATGGCAGCTGTCAGGCTAAGATTTAACACATTTATAAGTACCTGAAGCCCCTTGAACACCTCAAGAGGTACAGAACAGGCAGAGGCAACATCAGATCTCTCCATTTAGGGCAAGGGCTCCTTCCTTGCTATGCTGAATCAGCCTGAAGTGCACCATGTCTCAAAATATTTTTATTTTGTGGGAGCATAAGGCTTTTAAACCAGTTATTATAACTCTCTGGAGTTTTACCAAAGACACCAACCCCCAGATAAAATTGTAATAAACAGTGGTAGGGAGAAAAGTAGCTACTGCAAAGCCTAATTAAGTATTTTGATTAGTTTGTACTTGCTGCATTTTGGCTGCTGTTTATAATTAATTTTATTATCTAATATCTGTCAGTGCTGGGGTTTTTATAACTACTTCTTTGTTTACTTAATTGAGCCATTTATAATCATCACTTTGGAGGAGCGAGTTCTCCTGTTTGCTTTTATAACTGATGGTGTTCACTAAGCCTTTCTGCCCTTTCAGCTCCCTTACCCTTCACAGCAGTAACTCCAAGCAAGAATCCAGATTTCCAGGCACAATAAAGGGTGCTGGGCATCATTTCTTACACACAGTCAAACACCAGCCTTCCTTTCAGTCAGCTTTTCCTGCAAGGTACAACCTATTCCTCTCTAACACCAGCTGGAGATGGGAATAGTGAATTATTGAAGATGTGCAGGAATCCATGGAACAGCCAGTCAGTCCTGCCATGGAACAACTGCAGAATTGGAGCCAGGAGCACAAAATCACACTGATTTTACAGCAGGAAGGAGCCACCATCTCCTGTGAGAAAAGGCTGAGAGAACTGGCATTGTTCACCTGCACAGGAGAAGCTTTGGGCTGAGCTCAGGGTGGCCTTGCAGGGCCTGGAGGAGCCCCAGGAAAGCTGGAGAGAGACAATTTCCAGGGGATGCAGGGACAGGACACAGGGAATGGCTCCCACTGCCAGAGGGCAGGGCTGGATGGGATACTGGGAATTAGGAATTGTTCCCTGGGAAGGTGGGCAGGGTCTGGGATGGAATTCCCAGAGAATCCCCTGGATCCCTGGCAGTGTCCAAGGCCAGGTTGGATTTTTTCTTGGAGCAGCCTGGGACAGTGGAAGGTGTCCCTGTCCTATCCTGGAACTCGATGATCTTTAACCCAATCTGTGGGAAATGGATTTGTAGGGAATTCTCCAAGCCTGGCAGAAGGCTCACACAGTGTGCAAACCTTGAGATCAGAAATGCTGACTTAGAAATGCCATGGAATAGGACAGACATTGCTGAGAGAGAAATCCAAGTTTCAGAGGATGGCCTTGCAAACAAGACTGGATCCTTTGGAGAAACAGAACTATGAAAGATGCCCTGCAGTGGGACCCAGGAGGGGTAATTTTAGATAATTGGCTTTGAGGCATTTATAGCATGGTGTGGCTAAAGCTGATAGGCCAAGAAACACTTAGAGTGTAATTAAAACACAATATTGTGTAATTAGGAAATAGTCAGCTTCTGATTGTGATGGCGTGAATCATAACATCTGTATTGTCTCACCCTTCACATGAGACTGGAATAAAATGAAAATGGAATAAAAGTTTTTAAAACACCTCTCAGCTGCCCCATCTCTGGGTCAGGAAAAGGCTATTGTCCAACATCAATCTATGATTCTGTGATTTTCAGTGCCTCGCTTTCAATTTTCAACACCTTGCTTTGGATTTGGAGCAAGGAGACTCCTCATGTTTTTTAGCTTCTGCCTCTGCAGTTTTCTCCATTGTCCAATTTAAACAATAACTCAATTAAAAGGGAATGGGGCATGTGGCCAAAACCACTTTATATTTCAGAGTGGCTCTGAAATGTGTCCATTACCCAAATGGAGGTAACAGGAAGATTGGGAATATCCCAGTCTTGAGCATGACCTTGAAAACTGGAGTCAAGCAATAGGTCTGGCATGGACCTTAATAGGACAAAGTGCAGAGTCAGGAATTAAAGAGAAATTCCTGCCCTCAGTTATGAACATGATTCGACTGACAAGGGAAGAGAAGGAATTGACTTTTTCTCCCTCAGTCAGAGGAGAGCAGAGCCGTGAGTTCAATGCAACTGCAAAGGAGTAAATGTGATCCTACATCTCATCAGCTGGGAACGCTCCTGTAGGGAAAGGGGAATATTGTTCCTGCTGGACATGACACTGATGAGCCCTTTGCAGGGATACTGTCACAGTCCTGGTCCCTTCTGCACCAGGAAGATGAATTTGAGCTGATGCTGAGCTGAGGAAGACCAGCAGGATAATATGGAGAGCTCGTGGCTCAATGGAAAAATAGCAAGGATTGGTCCAGTTGAACTCTAGGAAAATAAAGGTGAAGAGGGGATGAAGTTGTTCACTCTAAATTTATCAGATCAGATAAAGGAGAGGGAGAAAATGAGGTAATCATGGTTTTAAACTAGTGGGAAAATCACCACAGGGGGAAAAAAACCAAATAAATAAGCAAAGTTCTATGTCAAAGGGAATTTCGAAACATCAGAGAAATGAGTAATTATTCAGGAGCTGTAGCAGGAATTTAAAAACAAACAAACAAATCCACAAGACCCAAACAACAAGAAAACAACAAGAAAAAAAAAAAAAACATAAATAACCAGATTAGGTCTATGGTAACAGAAATCACAGATATTTCTGTAGAAAAGGAACTGTACAGCCCGGTGCAGACATGACCCCATCACCCTGCACGTTGTTTCTGGATCTGTGCTCCTAATTCAGGACAGCACAACAGAGCTGAGAGGTTTTATGAATGAATTTTCAGGAAATGGGAGGCTGGAATAGAAATAGGAGGAAGAGGAAACAGAGAGGAAAGAGCAGATGCAGTGACAGAGAAACAGTGACAGACTAGACTGGGCTCTTTGGGGGTTTGACTGGATCTCCAGAGGTCCCTTCCAACCCCAAGTATTCTGTGGTTCTGGGATTCTGTGACTGCTTTGTAATATATAAAATTAAGACCACAAATTCAATGTTTAACCTGGCCCACATTACAAAAACTTACCTGTTAAAAATTAAATTTTACCATTGCTTAAGAAATGGCAGCCAAAGAAGAGAGCTGAAGGGAACCACTTGGGATTTAAAGAGTTGAAATGAATACTCACAAGAGGAGTGGAGGGGGATTAAAATAAACAGAAATTAATTGATTAAATTTAATGTGAGGAAACAGAAAAGCTTCACATGTTTGGTACCTGCCCTGCAGGTGGCAAAGGAAGAGGAATACTGAGAAAACACAAAGTTCCATTATCAGGGAAGTTTTTTTGCACAGCAAATGGGATACTGGGAGAAAGATGGGGAGATTTTGCTCCTGCGTGCAGCAAAATTCCAGGCTTGCCATTGAGTCTCTGCTTGCAAAACAGCTTTACATAAGCAGCTTTTATAATGCTCCATGAAGATCAATAGCTTTAGGTTGACTTATTTGTTTTGTTTTGTTCCCCTGTTACCAAAGTACTCAATTGCAGGCTGGAAAGTTGCTTTGTTGTGTCAGATTCTACCCAAAAATATCAGGAAAGATAGACCTAGACTTGCAAAATACAGGAGAGAGAGAAAGGGCAAAGGGGAGAAGGTTATTGCCAACCTCTCCATAACTAATTTTGGCAGCTGTGACACCTAACTCTGTATTTATAGCCATTCCCTAGCCTGGCATCCAGAAATGGGAAGGTTAGCAAGTGAAAGAGGAGCTTTTGCAGAGGAAAGCAACCTTAAACATCCGGCAGCTTTTCAGAACATCTGCACCAGGTTTGCCAGATTGCACCATGGAAATGTTAGACACCAAAAAATCAGGCCTTGATGTGCAAATAAGGGGGGAAAAAAAAATGGGGGTGGTAGGCTGGGAAAGAGAATTCCCTCTGGTATTCTTCCTGCCAGAAAACAAAACCAGACAGCTTCCACCCACTGGTCTCTCCTTATCTTCCCTTCAGCTCCTAATGGCTTGCTCTGCAAAATTTCCCCAGCTCCAGCACACCAAAAACCCTCCCAGGGATTTAAAATTCCCCTCAGATTAGCAAATGCTGACCCTCTGACAACATTATCAGCTTGTGTGAACCAAAACTGTTTGAGCTGATCTTTAAGCAGACATTTCCAACCACATCTTCCCTTGCTGCTGTGCTAGGGAAAAAAAAGAAAAAAAAAAAAAAAAAAAAAAGCTTTCAGTGTTGCCATATGGGCTGAGGCAATATCTAGACTTACACTTTTTAGGCCAGGCAGGGAAAGTGTAATAACAAGAGGAGGAGCAAAGGTGGCTCTAGGCAAGGCTCCTCCCAAGCTGCCAGATGATTTGTTCCCTTTGCAGATCAAAACACCCCCGGGCCTGATCACAAACTCACAGAATCCTTTAGGTTGGAAAAGACCTCCAAGGGCGGGTCCAGCTTTTCATTTTCAGGAGGTTTTGGTTTATGGTGGCGCCTAAAGAGCCACAGGTCAGGATCAGGCAGCCCCAGGACTGTCAAAGTGCACATCTTAATCATAAAACCAGATGATTTTTGATGTGCTCATGAGTTATTTTGGTATCTCCAGATAAATGCTGTAGTTTTGGAAAATTCTTGGCTTGCAGATAAACAGGGATCCTTTGAGACAGGATAAAAACTCAGACTCTTTAAAATAATTAAAACTTAGAGTTTATGTATCAAACACTATTCTGTGGCCAAAATTCTGCAGACACATTTTGGATTTCACTACTTTTCTACTACTATTTACTAGTTGTAGTAGTAACTCCAACTTTTTAACTACTTATCCCTTTCAGAGGTAAGGAGGAATGTACACCAATAAGAGTCAACATTTCAGAACTTGAAGTGAAGAACCAATGCCTCTGGCCCAATTTCATGAGTCCAAATGCTTTTTTTTTTTTTTTTTTTTTCTGTGTTGGATTCATTTTCCCAGGGAGGTTTGGAGTCCCCATCCTTGGAGGGGTCCACGGAAGGCCTGGAGGTGGCACTCAGAGCTCTGGGCTGGGGACGAGGTGGGGATGGGGCACAGCTTGGATTTGATGACTTTAGAGCTCTTTTCCAACCTCAGTGATCCTGAATTAAATCACACCAACATGAACCTGCACAGACTGCAGGATAAGGTCATGGGAATATTACCTGCATTCCCATTTTGCCCTGGGAGCTGCGGGTTCACTGAAATACCAGTGGCAAATATCCCCAAAAATCCCTCCTCAAGATGTGGTGGTGAGAGATCTCTCTGTGTATAAATGCTCTGTTGTTTTGGCAAAATGAAAACTGGAGGGGGATAAGGATGTGCCAGAGCCTGGTTTAGGCAGTTTGTCTCCATAAAATCTCTCTGCACAACCCCCAGAGAATGAACAGGAGGTGAGGGAGAGCAAAACCCTCCAGAGGGCACATCAGAACTGAAGTTTCTTTTAGGTGCACTGACCTTGGTGGGATCCTCTCCTCAATGGCCTAAGTGGAGCAGACTCCTCATTTAAAACCCAAAGTCAGGCATTTAAAGTAGATGTGCCCATCCCCTCCCATCAAGCCATTCCTCAGCTTTTCCCATTGTTTAACCCTCAAAAACCAATTCCAAAATCCTCAAGCTGATACTGATGCATTGTGCAGGCTGAGCTAGAGCAGAGGCTGGGCAGAGCTGAAGAATAAAGCAGGGATTTATGAAAAGGATCTCCTCCACGGATCCACCTTGGGCAGCAGCAGAGCCCAGCCAGGGCTGCACCCAAGAGGAACCAAAATGGTCCCAAAATGCACGAGCGCTCCCGGGGGCTCTCACTGGGATCAGCTCTGCTCCATTTGCACCTTGCAGTTCATTGTCCCATTCCAGCTTTAGCCCAGGCACTCCCATCCTGCTTGTTTTTCTCTCTCCAGCCCACGCTGTTTGTGCTCCTGGGCCTGAGCTTTGGATCATTTGTCCTTGGTGCCCAGCTGGAGAAGGAATTGTTTTGTCTCCCTGCTCTGTGCACAGAGCTCACCATCCCATAATATGAAGCTCAAACTCACACACTAAAGCAGCACAGAATGTGAAACATGGAAAAGCTCACACCTGAGGCATCAATACAAACTTTGCTTCCTGACATAAACTCTTCCCTCAGGCACGGCACAAGCCTGGGGAGCTCAAGCTGTTTCTGGGACTGTGTGCCCAAAGGGAGCTGGAAGGGAACAGAGTCAAAGCCCATTAACTGGAATCACCCTGAACCAGCAGATTTAGGCACTGCCAGTTCAGGTTCTGCCTTGACCTTCGACTGGAATGGAAAAGGAAAGGAAATCTCAGCAGCTCACCAGTCAGGCACTTACCTGGGACCTTCAGAAAGCAGCAGGGATCCTTTCAGTGTGTCTTAGCACGAGCATTAATTCACCCTGAGAGGCTCTGCAGGGAGATTCGTGGAGCTGACACTGAGTAAGCTGCAACTGAGACAAATAGATCGAAGGGGGACAGCAGGCTAAGTATAAAATAATTATTTGTGCACCTGTTCCAGAGCCATTTCAGGTTTTGTGCCCCAAGAGAAAAAGCTCCATTTGGAAAGCACGAGGGTTTGTGTAATTAAATGATGCTGTTACGGTTCCAAGCTCAACCTAACAACTCATTTGCTGCTTCTCCTGAAATATTTAACAATTAATAGAGTTAAAAGGGCCTATAACCCATCCAATTGTGTCAGGATGGTGAAGGCAGAAAGGATAAGATCCTACATATCCTCATTTCACATAAACCCATTCTCCATTTTGAATGTGCCCAGTTTTCCTGCTCTGTTGGCAAATGAAAGCAGGAAAAATGAGTAACAAGTAGAGCAGACTCTAGAAAAGCAACTTTAGCTTGGAGAACAGCTCCTGTTCCAGGAGATTTGGTCCTAGCACAAGAGAAGAGATTTAAAGAGCAGTAGTTTGCAGGAAGAAATTAAGAGTTGTGCAAATCTTCCAGGAAAAAGAGGCCTTATGCTGCTCTTTTCAGCCAGGTTCCCTTTTATGGGAAAAGCTGAAGGAACAAGAATGCAGCCATTTTTTAACCTAACATGATATAATAACACATCCACCACACAATTGCATGGACTCAAATGAAATTTCAGAGAGAAAAAAAAAAAGAAATTATTCCCAGAAAGTACATTAGGAAATGTAGGAAGGTGTAAAGAAAGGGTGAGGTGAGAAAGGAAATGCAAATAAGGAGATTTTACAAGCTAAAGTGGTGCTGGTTTGAAGTATTACTTTTTTTTCTCAGAAGGAAAAAAATAAAAATTAGATCACTGATGATCCATGGTCAGAGAGCACAGATGGGGTGTGGAGCTGGGCTTGCTGCTAATCTAAGACAAAAAATGACAGAGAAACTGATAGGACTTTTGAAAATGCAAATTGTTATCATTTACTTTACCTGAAAATCCACAATCCCATTCTGCTTCCCTCTGACTAGGGGCAAAAGTTTGGAATATGGGTAATTTATCACAGTGCAGACAGAAAAGGTGAAGCATTTCATCTTTTCAGCAGGTGGAGTGGTCTGGAAAGGATGATGCTGATGATGTCTGGAAAGGACTTCTGGGCTCTACTTTCCAGCCAGATTTTCTCAACAAAGAAGGTTGAAGTAAAGTATCTGTTGATGTCTGGAGGTGTGTGCACCTGCCCGTTTGCCTGGCAGCTGTTCCAACCAGGAATGTGGGATCTGTTGGCCAATTTCAGCCGAGCCTGAGAGTGGGAGAGCAATGCCAAAGGCTCCGTCAGTGAGGAGGGGGGTAAAGGTCTGGGAAGTGCCCCAAAGGGGATGGGGATTTGTTCGTGCTGTGAGATCAGCCCTAGTTATGCACCAGAGAGCTGCGGGACACAAACCCTGCTGTTCCCTGGATGCACCTCTGGTTCTCTTTGCTGTGGGGGCAGTGAGGCCCTGGCACAGGGTGCCCAGAGCAGCTGTGGCTGCCGCTGGAAGTGCCCAAAGCCAGGCTGGATGGAGCTCTGAGCAAACGGGGCTAGCGCAATGTGTCCCTGCCCACGGCCGGGGGGATGGCACTAACTGATATTTAAGGTCCCTTCCAACCCAACCCATCCCACGATTCCGCGATTCCTGCGCGGGGAGGGCGCCGCCGGGGTAGGCGGGACGCTCCCGAGGCAGCCGCATCCCGGCGGGAGGGACAGCGCGGGGTCCCCGCGCTCCGCCGCGCTCCGCACCCCCATCCAAACCCGCGGAGCGCCGCGCTCCCTTCCAGCGGGGGCGGCGCAGGCGGAGCGGGGCCGCCCCCGCGGAAGGAGCGCGCCGCCCCCGCCGCCCCGCGCCGCCCGCAGAGGGCGCTGCCGCCGCCCGCGCTGCGCTCCGCGCTCCGCTCCGCGCCCGCCGGGCCAGCGCAGCCCCCGGCGCAGCCCCCGCGCGTCCGCCCGCGGCCGCTCCGCGGGGCCGCGCCTCCCCCGCCCGCCTCGCCCGGACCCGCGCAGCGGCCGCGCACAGCCGCGCACAGCGGCCGCCCGCTCGCCCCCCGCTCCGGCGGAGCCCCGCGGCCGGCGGGTGCCGCTGCCCCCCGGGGGTGCGCGGCTGGCGGGAGGTGGGCGAGCGGGCGTGGGGAATGGAGACGCCCGACAGCATCCTCGGGGCCGTGTGACAGCGAGCGGCGCTCAGACGCGCGCACGGAGCCGGAGCCGGAGCCCCGCAGCCGGCGCAGCGCCGGGCAGAGCCGCCCTGCCCCGTCCCGTCCCGCGGGGAGCCGGCATGGAGTGACAGCAGCCGCCAGGTAAGCGGGGCTGCCCTACCCGAGGGGACGCTGCGCAGGCGATGGATCGGGGCTCGCGGGTTTGCTGCCTGTGCCCTCTCGGCTCGTTGCCGCCGCGTTTCTCCGTCTCCCCCCCCCCCCCGCCCCCCAAAAACGCCCTTCCTCGAGCCCCCCGAGCAGCCGCGGCGGCCGCGCCGAGGGATGCGGGGCGCGTTACTTATGTAACCCGGGGGCGAGCAGCCACGGCCGCTTCCCCTGGGCGAGGGGCGAAGCGGCAGCGGCGAAACCGCGGCCGCGGGGGGCACGGCGGGGCGGCCCCGAGGTCCCCGCTTCCAGCTGCCGTCGCGGGAGCCTCCCGCCTTCGATCCCCATCCCCACGCCCTCGGGCAAAAGCGCCGCCGCCGCCGCGACGGGGCCGGGGATGCGCCGGCCTCCCCCGGCTCCGGGGCTCGGCACCGGGCACCGCGGGCCGGGGCCACCGGGCACCGCGTCCCGCCCGGCCGCCCCCTCCCCAGCGGCGCTCCAGCGGCGGTGCCCGAGCCGGGAAGAACTTCAGAGCGGGGAGGAGGCGAGGAGCGGGGGGACCGTGCTGTTTTGGCTGCGCCCGTCTTACTTCTCCGCCGGGAGGGCAGCGCGGGGAGGATGCGCTGCGCGGAGCTGGGCTGGCTGCGGGCAGCCGGGGCGAGGCTGAGGGGAGCCGGGGTAGCCCTGGAGGCAGCCGGGGCCCGGCGGAGAGGAGCCCGAGCCGGGATGAGGGGGCTGGGCGGACAGGGAGGGGACAGCCTCCCCCGGGGGACACGGGTGGCGGAGGGGACGGGGGTGTTCACGGAGGGGTGCCCGTCTCCTCTTGTTCGGAGGGAGAGCGAGCTCGGTATCACCATGGCGACCTGAGGGAGGAAAGAGCTAAATAAATAAATAAGTAAGGGATAACTCCCCCCTTCTTCCACTCCCCCCGGCCCTCGCCGTCCCTTCCAGGCCAGGTCCGGTGCCAAAGGTGGGGAGAAAGATACCACGGACAAAACTTTCCTCTCGTGGTAAAAGCGGGCGGCGAAGGACCGGGGCACCGCGGTGGGGAAGGGACCGCGGTTTCGGGGAGCCGGGGACTCCCGGATGGCCGTGACCGGAGAGCATCTTCTCCGGGAAGCTGCCTCGGGGCTTGCTCCTCACGGCTGCTTAGGATGCTTAGGATGCTTTCCTTTCCCCCCCTGCTCCTCGAGCCCTCCGACAGCCCCGGGGCTCTGCCTTTGGCTGCCGGACCGGTCCGGCCCCGCTCCAGCACCGCGGACAGCGCGGGATGCGCGGGGACAGCGCGGCTCGGGGGTTTTGAAACGGGAATTCTGCGCTGGGAAATCGGGAGAAGCCCCCAGCCGTGTCCCTGCTGTTAGAATCCCCCCCTCCGCCCCGATCCACTCCCTGCTGGGCGCCAGGAGCCTGAGGAAGACTCACGCAGGGCCACTAAACTTTCCTGAGCCGAAGGAATGCAGGAGCTGGGAGCAAAGGCATTAAAAAACGACGTCTTTTCCACCAGCTCCAGCTCGAGGTTGTTTTTTTAGGGCTGTTTTGCAGCGGTTCTCTGTAAGGTGTTACAGGTACCTGCATCCCCCAGCAGGACCGTTCACACACACAACACCCGTGCAGAAATCGTGAGAAATGCCTGCCCGCGGCTGCTTTGCCTGCAGGAAACTCGTGGAGAAACAGCACTTGGAAGGAATTGCACTCCTAGCTCAGGGAGCCGTCCCACTGCTGAGGGGCACGATTGCACAGGTGGAGTTTGTGCTGGCCAGCCGTGGTCAGCTCATTGCAAAAACCCCTCCTGACAGAGCCCTCTGCTCCCCAGACAGCCGGTGACCATTTTAAATAAACAGAAAAAGCGAGGGGGAAAGAAGTGTTGGGTTAGTGATAATGCACCAACAGCCAGGATACATTTCTTGCTCGGATGGGTTGTAAATCATTGGCCCAGCTCACCTATACCTGTCTCATTCTAGCAGTTACATATGCAGTCATTACCTCAGACTAGGAAAAAATTAGTCTAGGAAAGCAAACAACATAATTAATACTATTCACTGGGGGAGATGGAGATGGATTAGTCACTTTTGGGCTGTTCACTGTGTCAGGATGTTCGTTTTTCATTAAGCAAACGAAATTTATTTGATCTTGCCTCGGTGCTGATAGGCAGTAAACTATAGGTACATGGAGAGTTATTGGTTTGGAATCCAGATCCCTGGCCTCTCTGGGCTGTGCTTTAACTATCAGCAATCTATCAAATCACACCAGGACTGGTTTCCTGCTCTGCCTGCCTTCCTTCTTGCTTATAAATTCTCTGTTTCAAAGAATTCTGGAAGAGACAAACACATATGTGAGTCCTAGTCAAGTGTGAGAGTTAATTGGGGTTTTTATTTATTCCTGAGATGCCCAGGGTGGGCATTCCTGGGTGGGGCTCTAGTGGAAGGTGTCCCTGATGATCCTAAAGGTCCCTTTTAACCCAAATCAGCCTGTGATTCCCTGCAGAGACTCCTTGCTGAGAATAACAAATCCTCTTTCTTATAAATCCACATTTTGCCCTAACTCCACTTCTGGAGTGAACTAATGAGTTAAGCCTTTATGGAAATGGAGACCTGGATATTTGAATGCTGTGCCTCCCATTTCCAAGCCTATCTCCCAGGGAATATGGGGATAAAGGCCTGAGCTGTAACTACAAGCTGGGGAACTCATTACTTTCCTGTGGGAAAATGAGAAGTAACAGAAGCCAACTCTTCTTGAGGGCAGTTACCAAAGCATTTGCAATACTTGAAGTTATTGATTTCCTTACATAAGGCAGGGCTCCTGCAGCATCACAACAGTGCTGGCAGATCATTACCAAATGATTTTGCCTCATAAGCAAATAAGGAAAGAATTAATGATAGCAACACCAACCCAAAGCCCCACAACCACAGCCTCAATTAGTAAAAGGCTCAATTCTTTGTGGGATTTCTGCCAGTGCATTTGCACCACATTCCGTTTGAGCTTCCCAAGATTCTTAATTTCACTGCAGAAAAGACTTGTTTTTCACAAGCATGTGTTTGGAGCCTTGTTTTGTAGTCATTTTTGTTGAAACGTGGTACTTTGGAAGGAAAATAAGATCTCTCCTTCAAACTATGTAAGAGAAATAGAATTTCATTTACATTTTCATGAAATCCCCATCACAAGGCATATATTCAAATATTTCACAATAGGTTTAGGTATAAACTTTATGTTCTTTCTTTCACCTCTCAGGAACTCTGGACACTGTTGGTGTAGGATTACTGTGTTTGTCATGATCTTCTCATGGTATTTTTACATATAAAACCAGTTTTATTCAGGATTTGTCTATATCCTTCTATGAAAGCAAGAAGTAAAATAATTCATATTAATGCTCTCCCAAATAAATTAATTTATGTCTTAAGCAGCAGTGCTTGATGCACTGTAAAGATCCCATTTCTATCGTATAATTTCTTTGATTTTCATTGCTGTTTAAAGCTTTGCACCTCTGTTCAGTGCTTCCATCACCTTCTTGCTCCAGGATGTTACTTTTTATGTGGGACAATGAAGCCCTGGCAGTTTTAAAAAAGATATAAGGTTTAGGTTCATGTTTTATATTTATGTGAATGTACAATTTTTACTGGGGGAGGCAATTTGATATTAGAAAACAATAGTCCCAATATATTAAGTATTAATATTTATGTATTGATTGTGCAGAATGTGATGTTTCTGAACAAACCCCTGATTTACCAAACACCAAAACCAAGGGAAAAGTTTTAATCTCATTCCCTCTTGACTTTCTGGAAGATTTTTTTGGCTTTCAGTTGCTTGGCTTTTGGAGGTTTTCTCCAGATCCTTTTCTGGAATGCTGCTGATGTTGAAAATACAATTTTTATGTTTTATTAATAGCTGGAATGGAAGTATTGAACAATTGGAGGTTATTGAATCCAGTTTTTCCACACAGCACTGCAATTTTTAATGATGCCCAAGGACTCCTGACAGAGCCTCATGACTATGTCGTGGAGTCTCTGCCAAAAGGGCATCCCAAACCAGCCCATCCCAACCCCACACTCTGCAGGACATCCATGGGATCAGTCCTGTCCATGCAGGTTCTGGAGGAGAAAAACCTCTGTGACCAAAATTCTTGTGAAGAGACTGGAATTTTTCTGTCCTTAGCAAGGCAGGTATGGATCCTGTCCACCAGGAGGCTCAGAGCACCTTTAACTCCTCCTTGAACTCATCTCCTCCTCCTCATTTAACTCCTCACCCATGATCTGCCTCGCAGAATATCACCCAGGGCCAGGGGAATTTGGCAGCTGAGGAAACACACCTTGCTTCCATTTGGAAAGCTCATTAAAGTGGATTTTTTGCAGTCTATTCACGAGCTCCTGCATATGGCCAGCAGAACATCATGTCCTCAGCCACAGGACAAAAAAAAAAAAAAAAAAAAAAACAAACAAACAAAACAAAACAAAACAAAACAAAACAAAACAAAGCAGGGAGATTTTCAAGTTCTTCAAAAACAGGCAATTTCTACCCTCAGAGTCTCACAATGCCCAGCAAAATTGAAGAATTATGGGGTCAAAGAATGGTTTGGATTGGAAAGGACCTTAAAAACCATCTTGTTCCAGCCCCCTGGACCTTCCCCTAGAGCCCCATCCAGCCTGGCCTTGAACACCCATTGAAAATCTTCATGAGTGCAAGGGCTCTCCACAGCCCTGACTGCAGAAACCCAAATTTATGCCAGAGGTTGCACAAGAAGCTTTAACATAAGTGCCAAGGGCTGGTCAGAGAAGTTTTTTTTTTTTTTTCTGGAGTATTACTCCAGAGAGCTTTGAATTAAAAAATAGCCACAAGGCAAAAGCCCATTCTGCTGCTATTTTCCAGTTGCAACCTCAGGTTAGACATTAATGGTAGCTGGAAGTCTATATCCACAATATCCACCAATCTTCAGCTGGAAATTATTTACTTCCAGGTATTTACTTTCTTGTCTCACTCTGGAGGGAAAATAACAGAGTCTATCCAAGGGCAGAGCCTGCCTTGCAGTCAGAAAACCCTTAACATTTGCACACACAGCTTGCAATCCACAGGAGTAAATTATGATTCCACAGAGATTTAAGGATTTTTTTTTTTTTTTGAAGCATCTGCATTGATAATTCTGTGTGTCAGTGCAGACAGTGAAGGCTCAAATACTTAAACCAGGGAGCCTCTTATTAATCCTGACTGCCAGTGACCTCCCCACCCTTTCTGGCCATGTCCATAGTGGGGGAGCTCAGCTTCAGACTCTGACACCTCTGTGGACATCCACGCCCTCAGAAAAACCTTTCAGCCACAGGAAGCCTCTGAATCATCCTAAAACGGAGGAACAGGGTGTCCAGAGCAGCTGTGGCTGCACCTGGAACTTGGAAGTGGCCAAGGCCAGGTTGGACACTGGGGCCTGGAGCAGCCTGGGGCAGTGGGAGGTGTCCCTGCCATGGCACTGGATGATTTTAAGGTCCCATCCAACCCAAATCATTCTGGTGATGCCTTGTGAAGGCTGAGCTAGAGCAGAGGCTGGGCAGAGCTAAAGAATAAAGCAGGGATTTATTAAAGGATCTCCTCCATGGATCCCCCTTGGGCAGCAGCAGAGCCCAGCCAGGGCTGCAGCCAAGAGGAACCAAAATGGTCCCAAAATGCACGAGCGCTCCCGGGGGCTCTCACTGGGATCAGCTCTGCTCCATTTGCACCTTGCAGTTCATTGTCCCATTCCAGCTTTAGCCCAGGCACTCCCATCCTGCTTGTTTTTCTCTCTCCAGCCCACGCTGTTTGTGCTCCTGGGCCTGAGCTTTGGATCATTTGTCCTTGGTGCCCAGCTGGAGCAGGAATTGTTTTGTCTCCCTGCTCTGTGCAGAGAGCTCACCATCCCATAATATGAAGCTCAGACCCACACACTAAAGCAGCACAGAATCTGAAACATAGAAAAGCTCAAACCTGAGGCATCACTGGGATTTTATGAGTTTGGGGTAAAATGTAAATGTAAACTTTGCCATCTGGCTTTGAGGCCTGATCCTCATGTGCCCCATGGCTAAAGGAGGTTAGAGACAGTTTGGGTGAGCAGAGGTTCTCCCACACACCCTAGGATAGGGTTCCACAACCCATCACAGGCCTGCAGAAACTGCCTCAGTCTTGACTTCATTTCATTTCATACCCTTTGACCTGTGTAGGGTCTTTAAATTCAGCTGTGCCTTCAGGAAGAGCAGTCCCAGGTCTGATTGCTGCTGCCACGGCAGTGATGGCATTTCAGAGACAAACACTGGGGATCAGAGGTTTGTACAGCTGGTCTGGATTATCCCACATTCCTCTCCTCTGTAGATACTGTTGGAGGCTGACCTGAGGAAGCCAGGATTTTTTTTTGGGACTCTCTGGAGCAGAACACTGGGGCTTGTTTCCTGATGACAGCAAAGTGCTGGCATTTGTGCTGATTTCTCAAAAAAAAAAAAAAAAAAAAAAACCAAAAAAACACCCACAAAAAAACCTCCAAAACACTTCTGGACAAGAAAACAATGATGTGCAGATTGAAAGGGTGAAACAGGAGGCTGAGGGAACGAGTGGCATGATGAGAGCCTGCACGAGAGCATCGTTAATTCAGTGCTCTAATCAACTGTGTTCTGCAGTGCTTTATCACAACCATCCCTGCTCCAGCCTCTCCAGCTCAGAGCACTTTGCAGCATTGCAGGAAATCCTCTGCTTTTTGCTTCCCATTTTAAAAAATAATTTCATTGTGTCTTGTCAATACAGACAACTTTGTCAATGAAAGCAAAGGAGAAATTATCCTGTAATTTTGTATTTACCATAATCAAGAGCAGGGGTTCATTAGAACAATGAGCAATTGTCAAATTATTTCTCAGAGTAGTTATCTGAAGAATGAGAAAAGGGTATTTCCTGCCTTACTGCTTTTTCTCCCACCATCTCCTGCAGACACACAGAGTCTGCAGTTTCTATCAGCCTGCCAGATCAATTTCCCATCCCTGAAAAGAAGCATTTATGTTAAATGATTGTAATTAAGAAGCTCCTTACAGCTCAATAGCTGTCTGGACACGCAGAGGTAATTCCCCATCGATTCCCATGGGGCCAGGTTTCCACAGGAAGATCTTCAAAAGGCACTGCCTGCTTTGGGAGTGCAGCTTCCCTGGGCTTCTTAGAGAATCTTAGAGTGGAATCATGGAATCATTAAGGCTGGAAAAGACCTCAAAAATCATCATGTCCAAGCAGTGACTGGTCTGCACCTTGTCACCCAGCCCAGAGCTCTGAGTGTCACATCCAGGCCTTCCTTGGACACCTCCAGGGATGGGCACTCCAAACCCCCCTGGGCAGCCCCCTTTCCATGGGGAAATTCCTGCTGCTGTCCAAGCTGAGCCTGCCCTGCCACAGCTTGAAGCCATTTCCCCTTGTTCTGTCCCTGTTCCCTGGGAGAACTTCCCCCTCCTGTCAGGGAGCTGTGCAGAGCAATGAGGTCTGCCCTTACAGCATCAATGAAAAGAGCTGGGCAACTCCAAAGGGAAACTCCAAAAAAGTAATTTTATTCCATCAAAAGACCTCAGGAGGCTTCTAGAGATGCCACAGTTTGGTCCCTCAAGTTTCATGGGATGCCTCTCTAGTAATTAAATCAACGTGGCCATCTACAGGTGTGGGAGACAAATCCCTGTCTTCAGAGCTCCCTCTCAGAACTGTGCCCACTAAACTTCCTTGTGCTGTCCTGCATCACTCTCCTCCTGTCTGGCTTATCAAAACATCAAGTTTATGTAGAAGTCAGGCTTATTTTTATCTCACATTGCTCCTGACACTCTCCAGCTGCAGCCTGAAGTGGCTCAGTGCCCCCTGGTCCCAGAGGTGGCCTTGGACTCTCAGAGCTGGAACCAAGAGCAGGGGCAGGGAGGACACAGGTGGGCAAGGAAATGGAAGGAGTCATTTTAAACTAATTAAAACCAGAGGATGTTTAATGATCTCAGGATTGCCATCAACTGCAGCTGGCTGTGGATCAGTGTCAGTGCAGAGAGGGAAGGGGAAGGGGAAGGGGAAGGGAAGGGGAAAGGGAAAGGGAAGGGAAGGGAAGGAAAGGGAAAGGAAAGGGAAAGGAAAGGGAAAGGGAAAGAAAGGAAAGGGAAAGGGAAAGGGAAAGGGAAAGGGAAAGGGAAAGGGAAAGGGAAAGGGAAAGGGAAAGGGAAAGGGAAAGGAAAGGAAAAAGGGGAAGGAGCTATGCCAGTTTTGGTGTGTTCCTCAGTGTGCTGCTGGCTTTGGTACAAGTGCAGGAGAGCAGAACTGTTGGATGAGAAATAAATAAAATATCTCATTTAGTTTTTCATTGAATAGGAGCTGGGGATTGCCAAACCTTCAGCCAGCAGCACTTGTAGAGGGGAGCAGGGAGAAGGAGGCAGCTGGATCCCAGCCCATCAGTGCCACCAGTGTCCAGCAAACTGGGCATGTCCCACCAAACCCACTGTCTCTCCAGGCATCTCCAAATCCAGGGCTGGTGTGACTTACTGCACAGGAATTCCAACCCTTCAGGTAGTTAATCATGTTCAATAAACTAGATACATGTTTATCTCAGCCAAGTATTCCACAGGGATGTGAGCAATCCTTGGGAAGCTGCTGGATTCTATCTATGAGGCATAATTACATTAAAGCATAAAGTGCATCCCAAGCCTTCCGTGATTACAAACAAAGCAGTGGTAATCCACTTCCCCCAAATACACCAAAGTTACCACTAAAAGCTGCAAGAGAAACAAGCAGAACATTGTAGTGATCAAAAAAATGTTCCAACAATATCTGGAATATTCTAGGTGGCTGTAATTATGTGTTGGATGTTTACCATGTAATTTTTTGTTTGTTTGTTTTTGTTGGTAAGGATTGACTTACTCTAGATGTTCTCCACACATTCACCACCACTAAACTTTTCCCTAAAACAGGACTTAAAGATTTAAAGGTGACCCTAAACTCCTGCTGCAGTTCCAAATTCTGGGTCTGGCTGAGTTCTTCATTTCTAGCCAGAGGAAGGAAAGCTATATCAAAATATAAGGTGGTTAAAATTTGGAAGGGGTGGAAAGGAGAAGAGCTTAAAAGAGAAGGCAAAATGACATAAAAAAAAAAAAAAAAAGCCCTAGAATTGGATCATAAAGACTCCCATATTTGGAACAGTCCATTCCACAGCTCTGGGATGGCTCCCTGGAATTTAGGTGACCTGCAACGTCTGGATGTTGTGGATCACTATTTTCTACCCCTTGCAAGTGGCAAATTTGTGGTCTAAGCTACAGCAGTGAATTCACTGACCCAATACCACCAAAGCATTTGCCTTCTGGATATACAGAAAATGTTTTCCCTTGAGTAATTATTCTTAATAAACTCTCTAGAAAAGAAAGAGGACTCTCTGTGTATAAGCAGCAAATGCCTGATATTGACACACTGCATTCCAGCAGTGTTTGCTGCAGGAAAGAGCTTTGCTCTTCCAAGGAGTAAGACACAAGGACAGCAGATATGAAACCAATTTACCTCCAGAACTTCAACAGAAACACTATATAAAATCAAAGAAAATAATAATAATAATAATAATAATAATAATAATAATAATAATAATAATAATGTTTCTAAAGAGCAGAACTCATGGTTTGTTTGTTTTGTTTTTAATTCCAGCTGCTTTCAGAAGCCAGACTGGTGGGTTTGGGCACAACTGAAATATTAGCAGATAATTAGGCAGGAAAATCAGGTAGGGCCTTAGAATTACAGCAGAGGAAAGATTTATCATATTAACATGAGCAGAAATAATAATAACAAAAGAAAGTGGAGGAAGCCTTGCAGGAAATGCTCAGGAATAGTAAAACCCACCAAGCTGCTACAGAAATAGAATCACAGAAAATATGAGATCTGCTAAGTGCATTTTAGTCAAAGAGCATTAAAGTCTCTCCGTTCACTTCAAGGGGTTTCGTATCAGACCTTAAATGTAAATTTATTTTAAACAGGCTGGTATGTAGGAGAGAGAGGTCTGACATGCAGCTTCCTTAGCACATCCCAGGATGACTTCATTCCTCCAGCCTGCCATCAGAAATATTTGTGCAATCCAGCCTCAACTTTGCTCCTGTTTGTGCTTGGTCGGTGTAAAAGCAGAGCCAGCAGAGCCAGGGAAGGTGATCCAACAGCACATTCCAGAAACCTCTACAAACACTCCAAATCCTTTCCCACTGTGATGATTTTAGATGGAGTTTCTCACCTTTGGCCACAACACCAGCACATGGTGCTCCCATGGGAGTTCTGCAGCTCCCCAGGATTTCAGAGCCCGTTTTCAACAGAGGTGGATGCACATCAACACAAACATTTACCAGGAGCTGCAGGCTGAGTGTTTCTGCAGGATCTTCAATTAAGATCAGCCTGCCTTAGGTCCAAAGCATGGATTTGGGAGTAAACACAAAAACAGATTTCAAAGCAGCTTATTTTAAAATTAATGGCTGTTGGCACCTGCGTGGAACGTCAGTCAAGAGTGGTCGAGGTGAGCACAGCTGAAATGGTGAAATAAAAATATTAAGCCATCTGTTATGTTTTACATATTATTTTTAGAAATGCAGAATAAAGACAGATTTATTCCTACTTCCCCTTAATGAAGTTTTACAGAAATAAGTAGTGCACTAACAGGCTCTTGACAATTTATGGCAATAACCAGTCCAGAAAAAGCCCATTAAAAGGCCAAGTGATGTTCAAACCATTAAATGTGTAGGCAGGGCCACCCCATAATTTTCAAGACAAAAAACCAGCCCAGGAGCTGGGCTGTGCAGTTGGAAAAGGTGGGAGCAAACAGTGGCAACTGAAATGGCAAGAAAAATCTTCATTTTGTTCTTGAAAACAACGCCTCAGGCACTCTCCTTATGAGCAGAAGGGGGAGAAAAATCCAACTTCACTGTCTGCAAATTACACAGAGGAAGGACTTCACATTTCCACAACAATTTCTGGCTTCAGGTGAATTTCCCATTCCAGTGAAATCTGAAGCTGAGTGAGGCTGGACCCAAAGCACATACTCCACATTTCATCATACTCACAGTCAAAAAACTGCATTTTTGTGAGTTGACCTGAGATGAATTGACCATCATTAGTGAAGATGAATCATCAGGAAAAACCACAAGCATAAATCAAAACAAAACACCCCACAAAAAAAACCCCAAAAACCTAAATTTCAAACCTAACTCTCCAGTTCTAATTGTAATTATCAAAGCCATACTCAGTAAAATAGAATTAGCACTTCTGCTCAATCTCACACACCAATGTGGGAGGCAAAAAGGAGGGGATCAGTGTAGATTGATGCAGCTGGATAAACATGAATTAATGATTAGTGGAGAGGTCAAAATTAGAACTGTTAGAACTAAAGGTTAAAAGAAAAGTTTTAGAAGTTTCTCTCCTCAGATAGAAATGTTCATAAAATTAATTGGAAAATCAAGTGCTTTACCTTTATACTGCCTGTGATTCCTTCCCCTAAGCCAATAATCAAGGATTTAATTAGGTACAAGGACATTATCTCGTGTGCCTTCCCAATTTCCAGGATTTTGGTGCATGTGGAAAGATTCTTGTCCAGTGTATGTGCATTTGTTACTCTAATTTAACACCTGTCATGGATCTTAAATGAACTCAGGGAAAAAAAAAAAAAAAACAACTAATAAAATACAAATACAAGAATTATTATATAATTTCACAGAATCATAGGAAAATAGATTAGGAGTTTTGGAGTCCTTCACAGATGCCAAGAAGATGGAATAATCCCATTCCTCAGCCGTTTGTTCCCAAACCATCCCAGTGCACGTCCAGCCTTCCCTGCTGGAGGTTGCACAGCTGATCCACGTGAAGCTGGATGTTGGTGCAGCTCCCAGATTTTATCCCAGGGTGGGTTGGTTCCCAGCCTGGACTGATGCATGGGCTGCTCTTTTCCAGGTGCAGGACTTGGTGTTTTTCCTGTTTCAACTTCATGAGGTTCTCGAGAGCCATTTTTTTCTTTTTTGGCCGAGTGACATCCCTGGGCATCCTCTGCTCCTCCCAGTTTGGAGTCAGCTGGAGGCTGAGATTCCTTTGGTGCCCCAAAAGGAATCAAAAGGGGCATCAGGAGCTGTGAGATTTTAATCTGCAGACCCTTCAAAGGCCAAGCCCACTTCCCACTCCTCCTTACAGTCCATCCATCCACTCCATTTGTCCTTTTCTTGGCCAGCAAAACTGTAGGGATAATGCTGAAAGTCTTGCTAAAAACGGGCTGCTCTCCCCTCACCCACAGATCCAGACATTTTGTGGTAAAAATCTGTCAGGTTGGCCAGCCATGGGTAAATTTATTGCCTGCAGAGGTTGTGGAATCCCCATCCCTGGAAGTGTCCACGGCCAGGTTGGATTTTTTCTTGGAGCAACCTGGGAGAGTGGAAGGTGTCCCTGCTCGTGGCAGAGGTGGAACTGGATGAGCTGTAAGGTCCCTTCCATCCCAAAACATTCCATTATTCTACATTCTACACTTCTAAATCCAAGCTGGCTGTTCCTGACCATGTTCTTGTATTTCATCTTCTAGAAATAGCTTTTTTTTGGAGAACATATTCACTAGTTTTCCCAAGGAGTTCAGGAAAGTTAATCAGCCTGTTGTTCCCTAAATCCACCTTCTTATTTTCCTTAAAAGGACAATAAATCATTTCCCTCTTACAGCCGTAGGGGAATTTTTTAAATGTAGTTTGATTTTAAATGTTCATTATTCTAATCTTTAGATTTCATATTCCTTCCACTTAGGAAGGAATCCACTTAGATTTTCAATTCCTTCCACTTGGAACATCCTTTAGTCTCTTGGTGCTAACTTGGCTGATTCTCAGGGTATAACTTGATTTTCTGTGTGAACAGTCCATCACTGGATGATTTCTTGGCAATCTTTTTCAGATCTGTGTCACATTTCTGGAAGGTTTATATTTCATTTCTAAACCCCAGTCCAGGAATGGGTTTGGAATTTTCCTTTGTGAAGTGTTATATTTATGAAATTCCTGCCCTCACTAAATATTTTAATTCTGTCCTCTCCATGTGCACCTGCACTGGAATAGGAGTCATTTGAGAAACTTTCAAGACATTTGCAACAAAATAAAGGTCAATAAAAGATTTTAATCATTCAATTGGCAAATATTTGTTGTGTGAGCAGCCAGAGCCCACAGAGAACACGCAGTTCTCCAGGAATTTTGCTTTAGTTACTTCTGAGCCCTCCTTGTTTGCTTCTGATATTTCCAAGTGGATATTTTTGATCTCAGCCAAACATAAAAGGTGGCGGCTGCTTTTGAAGTGCCTGAGAGTTTCCCAACTCATTTCAGTGGGAATAAATTGAAACCCTTAATTACATTTTGTCATCTCTATCAATCTTTGTGGAAGAACTTCAGCACAGTGGTATTTTCCTCATAGGCATATCCTTGTGGGATAATAATTGAAAATGTGAATTAACTGCATTAACTATCACATAATCAGGGGTTTTTTTTTTCTAACACAGTCAAATTTCTGATTGACTTACACTGCTACAGCAGTGACTTGAATTAAACAGCTGCCATTTTGCCATTAAAAGCAGAGCAAGAGGATTACAAGGAATTCTGAAACAAACAAATCCTCGCTCCACTCTGCTGTTGTGCAAACTGTTTTCTCCAGTTTCTGTCTCAGCTTCATGACTGCAGACATCTCTAGACTATACCCAAAGCCACCAGAGCTGTTTCAGGTGCTGAAATAAACTGAATATTCATTATTTATTCCCCCTCAAGTGGCTGATCTTTGCCTCACCTTCTTTTCCCTCTGCTTCTTCTCCTGCTTCTTATATCTGTAGCAAAATAAAAAGAAAAAAAAAAAAAAAAAGGAAAGGAAAAAAATCTTTTTTTTTTTTCATTCAGTTTTTCAAGGCTGCTGAACAAAGCCTTTTATCCCCACTGTACCTCTGAAAATGTGCCATAGTTACTTTCCACACTTGGATGGATTTCCCACATCCCTCCTGAAGGTGTTCTTCCCTTTTGCTCAAGAAATATTAATGACAAAGCTCAGGCTTATAAAAGTATGTTGACAAGTGGCTGAATTATCCTGTTGGAGGAGAATTTTAATTTGCTCAGATTAGAAGGGAGTAAATTCCATTCTTTAGCACAAACCCTCACCTGTTCTGGAATGGTTGTTGCTTCCCCATTGGATATTTATTCTGTCTTCTACTGGAGTGATAAATTTTGTCCTCAAAATACGAGGACAGGCTAAGAAGTGCTGAAGGTGCTGAAGTGCTGAAAACCCTTCAGAACACAAAGCACAGGCAGGCAGAAAATGCCATTTTCTAAACAAAAAAAAAAGCAATTAACCCTAATTAACCTGTGCCCCTTCTACAGGCAAGGGGCCAAGATGAAAGAACAGAGTCCTTACTAAGAAATAAAACCACAAAGAGAGTTTATTTTAGGGAAGAAACCTGTGGCATCAGGACAGGGACCTGGAGGGTGACACTGCAGGGCTCTGTTTACCCTCCCTCAGATCCATCAAAGTCTCGGAGCCCTCAGTGGACACACATTCAGTGCAAAATCAAATAATGGTTCTCTGCTAATTTCCAGCATTTTGAACTCTTAAGTAGCATCTGAAAGAGGAGCTTTTCTCCTGCCTCTAGCAACTCCCACAGAAAGAGGAACATTTGGAGCTTAGCAGGGCTCCAGTAGATGCAGCACACAGCATCTCTCAGCTCCACAGCAGGGACAGGGCCAGAAAAAGAAGATCTGATGGAAAGAGATGCAAGAAGAATTCCACGGCCAGCTCGTGTAAATAGTCACCTATTTGCACCAAACAAGAATCTCATGCTTAGTACCCAGTTCTCCATGTTTTTATCAGGTCACTGGATGAAATCCTTGGGCTGCAGCAGCTCATTACACACACACAGAGATGGACACTGTGCCTGGCACAGCTATCCTCTCATCTGAATAATCCCCATTAAAGAACTTTGTCCTTTTAGCTGCCACAAGCTGAGGCTGTTCACCTTCCTGGTGGAATTCAGTGCTCCACGCCACTGTCACTCTCCTCATCGAGCAGTTCCTGTCTCTCCACGCTGCTGCAGCATTACATAACCACCCCTGTGCAAAAGCTGGAGGGAAACCCAGCTCAGGAGCCCAGCAGAGCACAGCCACGTCCAGGTGTCTCCTTGGAGAAAGGCACAAACTCGGAGCTGACCAATTCCCACTGGAATTGCAGTGCTGGGATGGAGAGGGGGGAGAGTGATGTGCAAACAGCAGAGTCCAAGAGAATACAGCACCTTTCTAAACCTGCTCATATTCCAGGGAAGCATTTCTGTCTTTCCTTCAGTAAGGGTGTGGATTTCTCCCAAGGTGCCTGAACAGGGATTAATAGAAAACATTAATTGAGTAGCAATATTTATTATTTATTAAAATCCCACTATTCAACATGCACATAAGGCCTTCAGCTCCGTTCTGGGCATACAGAGCATGGAATAAATGCAGTGCTAAAACTTAATTTATTCCCAAACTTCAATGTGGCGCTGTTTCCTGGGGAATTATTCCCACCAAGATCCAGGATGGATTTCCCACATCCCTCCTGAAGGCGTTCTTCCCTTTTCCTCAAGAAATATTAATGACAAAGCTCAGGCTTATAAAAGTATGTTGACAAGAGGCTGAATTAGCCTGTTTCAAGGACTAGGCAAATTTTAATTTGCTCAGATTAGAAGGGAGTAAATTCCATTCTTTAGCACAAACCCTCACCTGTTCTGGAATGGTTGTTGTTTTGCCACTGGATATATATTCTGTCTCCTACTGGAATGATAAATTTTGTCCTCAGAATATTCCAGACACAGGAAAACACTCACAGTAACACTGCTGTGCATCTTTCAGAGCCCAAGGTAGCAATTTTCTACAAGAAAATGTCCCACCTTTAATTCACCCCAGGATTCAGTGTCTGCCTTAGAACAAAGCAGCAGAATTCATTTGGGATAACTGTTCAGTAAGGCACTGCCTCAGCAGCTGCCAAAAGCTACAGAATACAAGTTACAGGATGGAGTTTTAAATACAACATAGAATCACAAAATCACAGAATCCCAGAATCACAAGGTTGGGAGACCTCCAAGACCATCGAGTCCAACCCAGCCCCAGCATCTCAACTCAGCCCTGGCACCCAGTGCCACATCCAGGCTTTGTTAAACACACCCAGGGATGGTGACTGCACCTCCTCCCCGGGCAGCCACTCCAGTATAAACATGTTTTATTTAAGTTAAGAGCATCACAATGTACATAACCAAGAGCATGAACATTTTAACACAGCACGCCTCAAAGACCAAGCAGTACATCATGGAATGATAGAATCCCAGAATCCCAGAATGGTTTGGGCGGGAAGGAACCTTAAAGTTCATCCAGTGAGCAGGAACACCTGCCATGGCAAGGACACCTTCCACTGTCCCAGGCTGCTCCAAGCCCCGGTGTCCAACCTGGCCTTGGGCACTGCCAGGGATCCAGGGGCAGCCCCAGCTGCTCTGGGCACCCTGTGCCAGGGCCTGCCCACCCTCACAGAGAAAAATTCCTTCCCAATATCTGATCTGAACCGATTTGAAGCCATTCCCTGTTGTCCTGTCACTCCAGGCCATCATGAAAAGTATCTCTCCAACTTTCTCTCAGGCCCCCTTTGTCATCTTCAGATGATTGCAAAGCTTTTGCCACAGAACCGGTGTCAGCACAGAGAAAGAGGAGGGATGAAGTTGGGCATCTTCATCTTTGAGACACTTTGATGTGGCACCTGGGGACGTGGGTTCGTGGTGGCCTTGGCACTGGTTGGTTGGGAATGGTTGGGCTAGGTGATTAGAGCATCTTTCCTAAGGCAAACGAGTCTGAGTTTCCAGGTGTGTGCAAACACCAGGGACTTTGGGAAGGGCCTGGAATCAAAGCCATGCTTAGAATCATTCATGAAAAGGTTCTAAGTGGGATGAAAATCCATTGAACAAATCTGATTATTCCCAGAATTCCCAAAACTCACAGAATGACAAGGTTGGAAGAGGCCTTCAAGATCATCAAGTCCAACCCAGCCCCAACACCTCAACCTTATTCCCCTTTATTTCCTGTATTTTTGCATCAGCACAGACAACAGCTGAGGTCATCAGGATAACAAGCTCCTGGTGCAACTCCTGTGCACAGAAAGTTTGTCCAGTGCTTTTCCAGACATGTTTTGCACAGGGAAGGACTCGACACAAGTGCCAGGCAGTGACAGGAGAGGAGAGGAACAAAGTGCTAATACACCCTGGGGATTGAAAATAGATCACTCACCTAAAAGGATCAGAAAATCAAATTTCTTGTGAGCAATTGGAAGAATCCCACAGATTCCAGGAGCTGTCAGTTGTAGGGATTTGGGGGAATTTTGTAGAAAACTGCAGCAGTTTGGGAAAGCTGTCCTCCAGAGAAAGGGCACACCCAGAGAAATCCATATCAAGTATTAAAAGATAAGAGATTCACTGAGCGAAGTGGAGAATTTCACACTGACCTCACAGGAACAAAGCACACAGAGACTGTGCCATAACATCAGAGATAATTTCTGAAGGAAATAGGGGTTAACACTGTAAGCCAAGAAACAAAGAGAAGTTCAGCCTGGAAGAGGCAACAGTAATAGCAAGAAATTAATCTGTGAGGAGATCAGCAGCAAGAGGAAGTGCTGGGAGAGTTTCATCCCACTTCTCAACAGAAAGGAAAGATACAGATGACATTTAGTAGGATAAAGAGTATTTTTCGTGGATTTTTGCACTGGAAAGGCCTGTGGTGAGAAAGGAGCTACTCAACCCAAGAGGGACGATCCTCCCCTATAACTGGATAGCACATAACATAAATCTTGATGTTCTCAAATCAATTAAACCTGAAGAATGCACTAAAAGCCAGCCTGAGACAACATCAAGTCTATCTCAGAATTCATGGAGAATGAGGGGAATTCCAACAGGCTGGAGAGAACACATGTGGTGCCTGTCTTAAATGTGAAGGATGTTTGGCAGGAAAAGGAAAAGAAACTGGTGAATTATGGACCACTCACCTTAAATTAAGCTCTCTGAAAAATAAAACCTGCTTTAAGCACCAGGAAATATAAGCCAAAATGGCTTTATCAACAGCACATTGCATCAAAGCTGCCTCATTTCATTCCACAGTAGATCAACACAGGCTAAGAAAGAAGCTGAGGAGGGTCATATATTTTGATTTTATTAAGATGTTACACCATCTGCCACAGTGTTCTAATCAGGAAGCGGGCAAAGCTGTTCTAGGAGAAATTACCTTCTCATGGCTATAAAATTAATTGTGAAACATGCCAAGGAGGAGTTACCAGGGGTGCACTGTCAGCATGGAAGGATGTGGCCAGTTGGGTCTGCCCAATTCTGTCAGGTAAAATAATGTTTTTTGTGTTTTAGAGGGTAAAGTTAGCATCCAAAATGATCTCGGCAAAATGAAGAAAAGGTGTGAAAAACCAGGTTCAACTCCAATAGCCACACAGACTATTGCCCTAAAACAGGACTAATTGGCTACAAAAACAAAGAAAAAACAAACCCAGAAATAATTGGCTACAATTACAAAGGACTGGAAACAGCCAGAGAACAAAATTCCCAAACATGCTCTAGATCTCACATATTCCACCCTGGAATGTGTGAATCAGGCCCAGGAGAAGCAGAGCATCCCACTCCTGAGAACAAGGATCCAACCCCTGCCTTGCTTTGTGCCTGATGACTCCACCACCACAGAGCCTCCACTTTAAATTCTTCCAAAGTTGTTTGATGTTGCTCTGAGCCAAACATTTCCTCAAGGTGTTCAGCATTTCAGGGACGCAGGGCAGATGTTTTACCCAGCTCCTTGTGGGTTCCAACAGCCTGGTTGTGTCTGCCAGGAGCAGATCCTGAGCAAGAATAAAACTTTTGGCTGCCTCGCTGAGACATTTGGAGGAGGAGGAGGAGGAGGAGGAGGAGAAGGAGGAGGAGGAGGAGGAGGAGGAGGTGAGAGGCCTTTCCCAAGGAAGGCTCCAGAGCTCTGGCTGAGTCACCCTGGGCTCAGGACTGTTGCCCTGATTTTTAAAAGTGTTAAGTTTTCTTTTATAGGTCTTTTGAAAGTTTTAAAGTTCTCATAAAACTTCTTTAGCCTTCTGATAATGTTTACATATTTGAGAGTCAGAGTTCCCACGCAATTTCATGTACAAATAGAATAGTTCACGTAGTTCTCTGTGGGTGGAGAAAAATGATTGACTGATCTTTGGACCAGTGCAGTTGGAGAGGTGGTAATTCCATCCTCCAATCCACGGTCACCTTTGGAATGATATAAATATCAGATGTTTGAACAAAACTGGCTCTTTTTCTCTTTTGAACTTACCAAGCTTCTGTGTACTCATTTCGTGTCCAATAGTGACACAGGACCCCAGGAGCAGTTAGGACTGGGGAAGTGTTAGGAATAGATGTGGGGGTTTAGATAAGTCCCTGCCTTTTGCCCAGGCCCCTGGCAGCAGGCAGGAGTTTTATTGAGGTGGCCAGCACCCCAAAAACCCACTCTCATTCACAAGTTGTTCAATAATGGCTGATTTGTTTTATTGTAGAATGAATTATTTATATAATGGCTGATTTGGTCTATTGTAGAATGAATTATTTATTTAATAGACACAAAACTAACAGATGTAAGACTTAAACTAAATACAACACAGGAGTAAAGACAAAAAAAAAAATACTAGTAGGTAAACACAGCACGAGGTTAAAGTTACCTATTAATGTTACAGCTAGCAAAGAAATACTATAACTCAGAGAAATCCATGAAATTCCTTCCCTCACTAAATATTTTAATTCTATCCTTTCCATGTGCACCTGCACTGGAATAGAAGTAATTTGAGAAAGTTTCAAGTCATTTGCAACAAAATAAAGGTCAATAAAAGAGTTTAATCATACAATTAGCAAATGTATTTTACTGTCCAGTTGTTGGTGGGGCACACATTGAGATCATTTCCCTCAATTCCTAAGACATTAACCAGGGAATCTGTGCCCAAACTCTGGGGAGAAGTCTTGAACCCTTCAGGGTGTGTGTAGAAGGCTTCTGCCTCTGTGATAATTTGTGTGCCTTTTATAGTTTGTAAAACAGTGTCTCTCAGTCAAGAATATTTCCTTTATCTCTTCCCACATCTGCTCTCCAGACTAAGATGTTGATCCTTAGCAGGGACCTGAGTCCTTTTGGCACCAGAGATGATCCCTTTGGGCCTTTCAGCCCCTGGGTTATCTCTTCATTTCTACACCCACCATCTGTGCTAGAGAGAGGGGGAGCACAGCCCTGCCACAGGAAGAGCCCAAATGACAGCCCTAAAATGCTCTTGTCTTGAGGTGCCTGGGGCTGGTGGGCTGGGGAAAGCAGCAGAGCACAAAGGCAAGCACAACACTCCAAAACCCTTCCAGGGCTTTCCAGCCGAGCGCATTGAAGCAGCAGAATGTTCCTCTCTCCTTTTTGGGCAGCAATCACAAAAAGCAGATGTTACACTCTGCTCATTTTTGTCACTGGCACCCGGCCCCCTGGCAGGATTTGAGCAACTGTTGGCATCCTTGAGCAGCTGGGCAGCAAAGCTGCTTCCTTCTCTCACACAATGCCAGGCTGAGCAACCTTTGAGCCTAAAACCTCCTTCCTTTGTGATCTGGATTTTGGCAGGCTTCTCCTCCACTCCCCCTGCTCAAGTGGGGTGTTCCCCAATCCTTACAGAGTCTGGGGTGTGTCTTTACTGCACCATAAATGCTGATGAAAAATAGATGTAAAATCCATGACTCTCCTTCAGCTTTCACTGCAGAAACGCTTCCAGAGCTGTCTTTGCAGTTTAACTTCTCAGGATCTTTTTGAATTCAACCTTCATCCATAAAGCAGGAAAAAGACTTAAGTGTGATGCATTTTACCTGGATGTCTAACATAGTACACAACTTTACATAAAATGCTGAATAATTCTGACATTAGACAAACAATTTAAAAGTGAAAATTGCAATCATTGGCAATAAATCATTTGGAGAATGGGTGCTGTTAAATCCAGCATTGATAGGTGGAAGGAGAAAAATGATGCCTTATAGATCACAGTTCTTTTGCTGGAAGCTAAATGTGATGTCTGCTGTGGAAAATAAATAAAATCCCCAAACAAACATAAAAATTATCTACCTATTGGTCAAGTGCACAATATTAGGAATGTCACTGATAGAACATTAAAAAATATAAATAATATACACCTGGTTAGGCATCAGATGTCACTTTTTCTGTGTTTTAATTAATTACTATGAAGAAAGAAAAAAAAAAAGTCCAAAACCAAACAAAGTTTGGTTGTGAGATCACACAATAAAATACTAGAGAATATAGAATGTAAATCCTCTGGGTGGGAGTTCCAGCAGGAAAACTGGAGATGCACTCAGCAACTGGAGGAGAGAGTCATGATTGAAAGGAGAAAGGGAAAAGCTGCATGGAACAGTGTTTCAATACAGTGCAATGGTCCAAAATTGCCATAATTTCCAGATATCTTCATAAAAATCAGCCGTGTAAGTCCTGCCAGCTGTCAAAAACTCGGGCATGCAGGGGGAGTTGGGCTGGACTGCTCCCAGCCAGTGAGGAGGAAATAAATATTTCCTGCCTCAAATCCTGTTTGCAATGGGATAAAATGATCTCTGGAAGCAACAGGAATCATCTAAGAAAGAAAAAAGTAGGTGAAATTAATTCCATAATTGCCACCTGAGATTTCTTCAGCCTGGGTGAATGTATTATCCATGGGAAATGTGGTTGCATGGAAAATTCCACTGGAAGTTTAATTTGGTGTGTCCTCTTGAAAAGAAAGGGATGTGTTACTAAAGGGACAGGGCAGGTTCCTGGGGGAATTCAATATTTTTATGGCTTTTAGCCTTTGATCCATACTTTGGATCTTGCCAGCAGAGACAACCTTCAGTGTTTGGGAGGAGTAGGAATTTTAAAACTCCTTAAAAAGCAGTTTGGGGGAATACACTGGATGTAGCCTCATGAATCACGTGTGAAATATCTGCTTGTGTTACTCCAAAGGTTTCCAGGCAGAATTTATGGAATGAACTTGAAGCCAAATGGTCCTGATGTGAGGATATGCTCAAACTCCTTTTCATCTTTCACTGGACACGTGTAGGATAGAGAATAACTGCTCCAGACATAGATATCAAAACTGAATAGTCTCTTCATAATTACAGAAAACCTACATTAAAAACTCCACTAAAATTATCATATATCTGTTTATGCTGTTTATATCTCTTTGGGAATCATTTACAGGACTCTGCACAAGATATTTTTAGATTACTGCATGATTTCACGTGACTTGCATCTAAATTTAATCCAAAATTAAAATTAGTAACTACATTTATTTCAAAGCCCCAGAAGCTGGAGACTCTTCCAATAGATGATTCAATAACAAACCAAAGAATCAGAGAATTGTTTGGGTTGGAAGGGACCTTAAATTTAATTTAGTTCCAACCTCGTTTTGTGGGCAGGGAACCCTCCTCTAGACCAGGTTGCTCAGAGCTTGTTGGAGCCTGAAAATTGAATTTCAATGAGTTTAAATGCAAAAAACATATATTTAGTTAATGAAATAGATGATTAATTAGTTGAAAAAACAAGAGTTTGTCACACAGGGATATAGAAGGAAGTGCTCTCTGATGAAGTGAGAGCTGGCATTGCATGAAGCATTCCCCAGTCACACATTTTAGAACATTCATTAAAAGCAGGTGATTCAAAGGAAATTTCAACAATATTTGAACTCCTTCTCCCGTCTGTGTTGAGTGTGGCTCTATAGAAAGATTTTTGGCTGCTGGCAGGGAGGACACACAAATTCCATGTTTCCCGTGGACCTGTGCAGACAAACCCCCTGCATCAGTAGCAGCCACTGCTTTATTCTCAGGTCTGTTCAGCCTTTAGCTAAATTCCACTTTTGAGGGGCAGAACCTGAAAATCCAGGGAAGAACATGACTCACAGATAAATTTTTCTGTTGTTTCCCACAGCAGGGGTCTGGTGATGTCCTCTCACACCTGCAGACCTCACCACATAACCCCAGGTGAGGAGCTTGTCTTTGGAAAAAGCAGATTTTTCTGGGTGATATCCCAGTTGTTGTCATGAGAACTCCAGAAATGGTGAATCCATGTCACACCTGCCTGCTGGAGCCACAGGTTATGGTGTAAACATCACTAAATATTTGTGCTGGTATTCATAGAATCAAAACTGAAAACTCTGATTAATTACAGAACTGAGATGAAATTTTCAAATAATTCCATCTAGACCAAGACTTTCAGGACACACTGGCTTAATCAGGGTTTAAAACAGAGGCTTAAAAGAAGATCATGCTGTCACTTATCCCAAACTATTTGACATATTCATCCATATCCAGGTGCCCTTTGCACCAATCTCCCTTCCCCTCCTGTTGTGGTTTAACCCTGGCTGACAAATAATTGATTTTCTCACTCCCTCCCAGCCCACCAGTGAGCAGAAGGACAAGTAAACCTTGTGGGTTGAGATAAGGACAGTGTAATAACCATAATAATAATAATAATAATAATAATAATAATAATAATAATAATAATAATAATAATAATAATAATGATAAACAATAATAACAATGATAGTAATAATAATAATAATAATACATTGGTACTACTGATAATAATAATCATAGTAATGAAAAGGAGAGAGAGTGACAGAACCCAGGAGACACAAGTGATGCACGACACAATTTTCACCACCCACTGACAGTTCCCAGCCTGCTCCTGAGCAGCCACTCCCAGTCAGCTTTCCCAGTTTTATACTGGGATTGGTGTCCTCTGGTGGGGAATATCCCTTTGGCCAGTCCAGGTCAGTGTCCTGACTGTGTTTCCTCCCCACTTTGTGTGCATCTCCTCACTTTCAGAGCATGAGACGCTGAAAAAAATCCAGGATTTAGGGAAAACTGCTCACACTAAACTTCAGTGTGGTTTTTCATACTAAACCCAAACCAGCTACTAGGAAAAAATTAAAATTAAATTAAGAAATAAAATTAACCCTCCCCCAGCCACAACCAGGACACCCTCCAGAGTTTCCTCTCCAGCTGGATCACCTCCAGGTTTTCTGCATCCCAATTTTTTTTCAAGCCACGGCACATTCAGTTATTAGTAAATACAGAGAAATGCCAGCTCACAACAAGGCCAGATGAAATATTTAAATATCCACCATTTTTGTCTGTTCTGAAACTGATGACATCTTCCCAGTTCCATTATATTTGCAGTTCCATATCTCTGCTTCAGCACTGCAAATCTATAAGCAGCTGTTATTACCTGTTTTTCTCTATTAAAGGTTATAAGTCTGAAGTCTGTTGAGGACTTTGCCTGCAAATATCAAATTTTCCTCCCCAGTTTTCACTGTGAATTCTCTTATGTTCTGCACTGGTTCTGTCAGCACAACATCACTTGCAAGCACATTGGGGTCCCCCACTCGAGTAAAAGACACAGAATGCATAAAAAAAGGTACTTTGCTGTCTGGAGAGAAGGGCTTTGTTCCAGTTCTCTCTCCATAATTATCTTTTCTATTCTTTTGGCATGAAGGAGTCAATAAGGAGAGAAGAAAGGAGTTCGTTAAAGTCGCTGCTGAGGAATGGCAAGGAAAATAAAAGTAGTAAAATTAAAATGCAAATTAGAGGGCATGCATTTGTGCTGTGAATGGATTTGCAGGAGTCACCTCACTGTGGCAGGGAGCTGATCAGGGGTGTGAATCGCCGGTGTGAAGAGGTGAAAGCACAGCACAGCACTGAGAAGTGCAAAGGTGCTCAAACAGGTGCTGGGGAGAGAATTTCAGCTGTTCCACAGGTCCTGGTCACTCCACTGTGACACAATTCCAACATTCCTGTTTCGTAACAGGAGTGAGTCCATCACAGGGTGCATGGAGGAGGCAGGGCACTCATGAGATACAGTGAGAAAAAAACAGAGGAAAAATAACTTTAATGACTGCAAGTCTGCCAGGATTCCTCCAGCACAGCACAGCTCCACTGCCCTGACTGATTCCTCACCCCTGGAGCAATTCCTGTAAATCTGGGGGGAAGGGACTGCTGCCACCCTGTTCTCATAAACAGATCATCCTCTTACCCCCTCAATTAAAAAAAAAAAAAAATGCACCTCTGAGGGACAAATATTGCAAAATCTTTGAATTTTCCAAAATTTAACCGAGTTAAGGCAAATCTAATAAGTCCAGCTGGTGACTAAGATTTTTTTTTTCCTGCTTTTAAAAGGAAGTGTTTTGTTGTTGTAGGATGTTGAGCCCTTATTGTGCACTGCTGCCATGGAAGGTGCATTATAATGGAAATGTAGATGATGCCAGGCCCCAGCATGTGTTTTCAATTAAAATTCTGCTAAGATGTTAGAGTATGACCTGATTAGCTCTGCCAGTTATCAGAGCCCAGCTTCTGTGACCCCTTATCTTATTCAACAACTGCTGTCTGACCCCGTACATTTGGACAGGAAAGCACCACATCCCTAAAAGACCAGGGAAGTTTTATGGAGTCTGCAAAACCTTACACAAATCATTTATTGTGGGCCAGGGGTGGCACTTCCAGCTGTTGTGTGTCCCTGAATCTCCCCTGCCTGCCCACACATCTTAATAAGAAATAATTAGCAGAGCTCAAACTGCAATTCCACCCTAACAGTGCAGGTTGATGTCTGGGGTTTTTTTAGTTATAACAACTGTACATCGTGGAATTTGCTGCAGTAGAATTACCTGCAGATTCTTGAGGCTTGAAACAATAGAAAAGTTGTCTCTTTTCATCCAGGATTCCTCAGTGGTGTTAGCAGAAAAGGAGCAGCATGAAAGCCCTTTCTAAGAAGCACTGTCCTTAGTCAGCAGGAAAAGAGCAGTGTATTATTTATGGAAAGCAGGCAATATGCAATCACAGAGAAAGGGTGGTAGATGAACTGAGGGATCAAGCCTGAGCTTTGAAAATGTATTTTATGTCCCACATATATAAATATGTCAGTTAGGTTGATGATGAACTATTATCAAAAGACAATTTTCATGTAAATTTTACTTTAGACTCTGATTTCAAGCAGTGGCCATTCATTTTGAGTTGTTCCCTGTGAAGTTGTGGCTGCCACATCCCTGGAAGTGTCCAAGGCCAGGCTGGAGCAGCCTGGGAGAATGGAACGTGCCCCTGCCCATGGCAGGGGTGGGAATGAGATGATCTTTAAGGTCCCTCCTTAAAGGGATTCTGTGATTCTACATTCAGACTGTCACAAAAATTCCTTTTCAAGCACTTCAGCCTCAGCAGTCGCCTCTCCTCACCCTCCCCAAAGACACACAGACATTATGCAGACGTTTTCAGCCTCTTGTTCTGCACCAGCAACACGAGGGGATAGCTGGAGAGGTTGGGAAGACAGGAGCAGGTTCTCCAGCTGGGAAAGGGAATGTTTTTAGCACAGAGCTGCATAGGCAAGGACTTTGCCTGGAGGTGGGTGTTAATGTAACTTTTTTAAAAGTGACAGTAAAAATGCAGAGCCCATAAAAGCCGGGCCAGATGGATCCCTCCCTGCTTGCACGGGTTGTGCCTCAAATACCACGGTGCAGATGGGCTTTGGGGGGTGAGGTGGTTTTCTGCTGGGTGAAACTCAGTATTGATAATGCCAGGGAGAGCCTGGGAGCTTTCCAAGGGTGGGGATGGTGAGTTTACACTTTATTGACAAAGGTGTCTCCTCTCCAGCTCTGTCCTCACGTTTCCCCCAGCAGCACCCGGCCTGCTCCGCTGCTGCCTCAGCCTGTGGCAAAGGCAGCTGAGAAGGGTCCAGGCTTTGAGCTCAGGGAATCCCAGAATCCCTGAGCTTGGATAAGACCTCCAAGGTCATCAAGTCCAAGCTGGGACCCAACCCCACCTTGTCCCCAGCCCAGAGCACTGAGTGCCACCTCCAGGGGACACCTGCAGGGATGGGCACTGCAAAGCTCCCTGGGCAGCCCCTGCCAAGGCCTGAGCAGCCTTTCCATGGGGAAATTCCTGCTGCTGGCCAAGCTGAGCCTGCCCTGGCCCAGCCTGAGGCCGTTCCCTCTCCTCCTGTCCCTGTTCCCTGCGAGCAGAGCCCGACCCCCCCGGCTGTCCCCTCCTGGCAGGAGCTGTGCAGAGCCAGAACTGGTGCCTTGTGAAGGCTGAGCTAGAGCAGGGGCTGGACAGAGCTAAAGAATAAAGCAGGGATTTATGAAAAGGATCTCCTCCATGGATCCACCTTGGGCAGCAGAGAGCCCAGCCAGGGCTGCAGCCAAGAGGAACCAAAATGGTCCCAAAATGCACGAGCGCTCCCGGGGGCTCTCACTGGGATCAGCTCTGCTCCATTTGCACCTTGCAGTTCATTGTCCCATTCCAGCTTTAGCCCAGGCACTCCCATCCTGCTTGTTTTTCTCTCTCCAGCCCACGCTGTTTGTGCTCCTGGGCCTGAGCTTTGGATCATTTGTCCTTGGTGCCCAGCTGGAGAAGGAATTTTTTTGTCTCCCTGCCCTGTGCACAGAGCTCACCATCCCATAATACGAATCCCAGACTCACACACTAAAGCAGCACAGAATCTGAAAAATATAAAATCTAAAACCTGAGGCATCATTTCCCCCATGAGGCATCAGAAGGTCCCCCCTGAGCCTCCTTTTCTTCAGGCTCAGCCCCTTCCCAGCTCCCTCAGGAATTCTCCAGCCCCTTCCCAGCTCCCTTCCCTGCCCTGGACACGCTCCAGCCCCTCCAGGTCTCTCTGGAAGTGAGAAGGCCAGAACTGGACATATGGAAAACATTCACTCCCCCCAGTGAAAGAGAGGACAACTTATTTTAACCAAAAAGTTTAATTTCCAGGTTGGGCCCCTATCTGGGTACCTTTTCTAACCAATTAAAGGAGGCAGACACCTCCCGAGCTGCCGTCTTTAGGAGGGAGCAAAAGAGGTACTTTTCATCCCAATTTCCTGTAGTGCTGGACAGGGTGAACCAGTAGAGGTTTAACCTTAGGGGTGGCTGAAATCCAGCAGGTGAGAAGTAAAAAAAATCCATCAGCCTGTATATTACCATGTTTATTTTGAGTTATATCTGAAATTATTTGTTTCAGTGCAGTTTAGGGTACACTCACCTCTGCTTTTCCAAACCTTTTTCTGCAATAATCCTCACTCCTGGAGCAACCTTTGCAGAGCTGTGTGGGATTGCAGGGCTGCAGATTGTGCTCTTCTAGCCTGAGTTGCACTCCCAACACCCACAGGCTTGCACTAGGAATTTGAGGCTCATAAGGCTCAATGTTACTTCTCAAAATGGGTTAACAGACCTGGCATCACCCTCATGATTTTATAAATTAAGCTGCTTTTAGCTTAAGTCTGGATCCAGGTTCTCTCTCCTCAGCAGCCCTTTTCAGTAAGGTTGTTGTAACTGGAAGTAAAAAGGCTGAAAAAGCAAGTAATTAATGTGCTAACTGTGGGAGGGAAAAAAAAAACCAAAAGGAAAACAAAAGGAGATGTGGATTTCTGTGAAATCATGAAAGGGGAAAAAAAACCCCACTTTTTTACTGTACCTTAGGCTGGTTTGTCACTCCATGTTTCAATAACAGGAAAGGAAAAAAGAGACAGGAATGTGCAAGGTTCTGCCTTCAGACTCCTGCTGAGCAATAATGGAAGTATAACTAATTAAGGGCCTGATCAAGGTCCTGAAAGCTTCCCACTGGTTTCAGATGGCTTTGGATCAGCTCTGAGAGCATGGAGTGTAAATATGACTGCATTACAAACACGGTCTGCTCTCAGTCAGGGCTGCCTGAAGGATGCTGCCATGCCAGAGCTGGCCCAGAGCTGCTCTGGAGCAAAGTCAGAGGTTCTTACTTCAAATTAAAGCGATAGATGAAAGCTGTTCTTGTTCTGGGAAGGGTAAATGGATAAAATGGTAGAGAGAGGGCTTGGGGAAAGCTGGGCTGAGCCATTCGTGTGCTGCTCCTGACACTGGTGGGAGAAGGAGAAGAAATGAGAATTTCCCTCTTTTCAGCACACCTGGAGCACAGCATCCAGTTCTGGGCTCCTCACTCCTACAAATACAGAAATACACTGGAAAGAGTCCAGGGAAGGGCTGCAAAAGGAACTGGAACTTCTCTTCCCTGAGGAAAGGCTGGGTGTGCTCAGCCTGGAGAAGAGAAACTCAAGGAGGGTTTACCAATGTCCATAAACACCTGAATTGAAGGTGTAAAGGTGCTTTTCACAACCTGAAACACAGGAGGCTTTGTCTGGATAGCAGGAAACACTTTTTTTTTACTCTAAGGGAGACTGGGACTGCCACAGGTTGCCCGTGGAGGTTGGGGAAGTGCATTTGGCATTTCTTTTATAACTTCTTTATCTCAGAATCCTGACTGGTTCAGTGATAAACTGTTTGCAGAGAACAGAAAATCCCTAACTGCATTAAATATTAGTCCTTATGTTCCACAGGTGCTTTCTTTTCGATTCTTTAGCCATTTATAGGACCTCAGCTTGGTTCTGAGGGAATAAATATTCTCCTCAGCCTCCGAGTGTGGGCTGACCTCCACCACAGTCTGTGCCTGTTCCTGAGGTCGCCCCAAAGAGGCTGTGACAGAGCTGGCTGCAAAAGCTGAGACATTGATACCACAGGAAAAAAAACAAGCCTAATTTGAAAGGTTATTCAAACAGGAGCATGAGGAATGAAACCTTTGATTTCCAGGGCTCTACTCCTGGTTTTTCACATCTTTTTTAAAGTGTGAATTCAAACCGTCCGGGGCCTTGCCTGCCTGTGCTGCTTTTGGAGCCACCACACCTTTTCCCTACCACAAAACAGAAATAAATCAAAGCCTACCCTCCAACATCTGTTTACTCCCTTGTATTCTGAGTCAGCAGATTAGAGGAGAAACGAGGTAATATGTTAACACACAGTTAAAAGAAAGAAAAAAAAAAAGACTCACTCATCCATAAGCAAAAATCACAGAACACGATTCATTCTGGCCTTAATTCTGCAAGCAGCAAGAAAACTGACACATGAGAAACCACCCAGGCTGAAAAATGTATCTTCTTCCCATTGCTGTAGCAATTCTAAGCTGCAAAATGCATGTTCTTTTCCCACAAAAAGGGGATTAGTAGGCAGGAGACAAGGATTTGTCAGAATTATTTATCAAGTTATTGCACAAGTTAGTTTAAAGTCGTGGACTCTGCCAACTTTTAATACCTCTCCAGCCTGACTAGAAGGAGGAAGTTAAATTAGGAGAGAGTGGTGCAATGGCAAATTATTTAAACCCCTGGAATGCTGGAGCTCCACATGCCAGGCAAATCAGATGAAATCCTCCAGTTATAATCAAAATAAAACAATGCCCTCAGCTCCAGCCAGAAAACAACAACACAAGAAGACAAGCTGGGAAAAAATCAGTCCCAATGAGCAATAAAAAAATAACAGAACCAGGAGTCAATCTGAATAATAATAGTAATAATAATAATAATAATTTTAAAACATTTCATTATTTTTATTTTATTCTTTAATCGACAAATTGGTCTATTAATGGTACATCTAAATCTCAAACCTGCCTTATAAACCAGCACTGTGTGCAGAAGACTGAGCTGACCATGACAGGAAAATGAATGCTACCAAAACTAGCTGATGTGTTCTAAGTAGAGGAAATCACTGATTTTAGATTATAATTGATTTTGTGGGTGTTTCCTCCTGCCTTAAATTCATTCAAATTCACTTCTTAGGTATTATTTTAATGTCTTTTGTTTTCAGTCAATGATTTCTCAATTGGTGATTCTGATATTTAATCCTTTTTTTCTTGAAAAAGAAATAAGGAAGCCAATAATGCAAAATCCAGAAAAGTTAGAGTAAAAATCTTAAAACAGAGAAAATCAGCAAAAGTCTCTAGACCAAAATACAAAGAGATTTTCCCCTTTGCAGACAAGAAGCAATTTGTATCATGAGGGGATGCATCATAATTTGACCAATTAAAGCATCTATCTCACTTTGCAAAGCAATTTACCCTCCTAGGCTTAAAAAATCTGCACATAAAACACCCCTAAACATTATGTCACCATCCATGTCTAACTCCTTCCTTCAAAGACAAAATTAAAAAAAAAAAGTTTATAAAGCACCAAGAGTTCCTAAAAATGTTTTTAAATTATGGGTTAATATACAAAATTGATCTCCCCAAAGAAAAGATAGGAAAACTGCAAAAACTTTCTCTTCAGATACTTAACATTCTATTTTTTTGTAATAAAATTAACTAAACTTTCCAGATGGCTTCCAGCACTGTGGTCTCTCTGTATCCAAAAAGATAAAACAATTAGGATTTTTCATACCACTGTTTTCCCTTTTTTTGATTAGAAAATGGATAGAAGTTTTTTTGGGATAGAAGACAGGACTCAGTGCAATTGTCTTTGGCCTAGAGGTTAAAAATACCCATCCCCCCAAAAATCTGGAGATGTGTAGGTCCCTATTTAGTCCAAATTGAATGATTTATCCATAACCCAAATCAGTTCATTTATTTTTAGACACAATTGGAAAAGCTCTGTGGATTGGTTTTTATTCCAGCCAGTTCAGATATTTGGCTGGGTGCCTAAAGAGATGACTTTGGGGCAAAAATCAAATGGATATTTCAAAGGCCCATTTTATATCTGAAATCTTTGCTTTGTAGGAAGCATTGCTGGCATTTGCTGCAATTAAATTTTAATTTAGCCAGCTTGGAAAAAAAAATCAGTGTTTTAACCTAATGATCTTTTTTCCCCCAACAAACAAGAAAAATGCAGGACACGGTGTTGGGTAATTGATAAGGAATGTTGAACACAGGGATTGAGGATGCAATTTCCCTAATCCACACCGAAGTGTGATAACAAAGAACATTTGTCAAGGCCATATCATCATTTTATTGGCTATTTTTGCACCTGTTAGAGATGTGACAATGTGCTGACAGATCTCTCCTAGCAGGACACCCTGGGACAGACACATCCACTCTAATAAATTCCATGATATGACACCTCATTTCTCTTGGGACACATGAAGTTGCCACAGAGGTGATAGCTTTTACTACAACTCCAGAAGTAATTTCCACTCAAATGTGAAACATTATCAGCCAAGATCCTCAAGTAAATACAGCCCTTAGAATAAAACATGTAACACAGAGAGTGCAACAAAAGCCTATAAACCTCCCAAAACATATTTCAAACTCATTTTTCAGCACTGCAAGTGCACACTTGGTGTTGCTCACAACATAGATTAAACGCCTTGCTTAGAAAAATTAGTATTTTAGTACTAACAGGAGTAGCAATACAACCTTTTCATGGTTCTTATACATTATAATTTATGGAAATTTAACTTGATGTCTTTACTGTTTAAAATAAAAGAGTGACAGTTGTTTTTTGAGGCGTTTAAGTGCCAAAATAAGTAGGTGTGTCCCACAAGGTGCTTTCAGAGCTGGCTGGACATCGACTCCCATTTTATTTCAGAGTGCCAGCACCTGCCTGGGTGAATTTTCCACCAGTTTCCATCTGTGCTGCAAGCAGATCAATGATTTTTATAATTTTCACTGTGCTCACCAGGCTGGCAGGGTGTGAAAGAACAGCCAAAAGAAACCATGAATAGAAGGCAAAAGAAGGTGCCTTTTCCAATCAAAGTTAAACCAAAGTAACATTCTTCTGAGCAGCCCTGAAGGAGTTAAATAATTCACAAGGATTGGGATGGATGTATTCCCTGCTGGAAGCTCAGCAATTCTTCCAAAAAAAAAGACTGGGGATCTTGGTGGGTTATTTAAAGAAAAAAAAAAAAAAAGTGGTAAAAGGTAACAGAGGCCACAAAATCTCCCCTGTCTCACCTCTCAATTTCCCCTCCTGATAGACTGTACACAAATTAACAGCTTTTTATGTCTTTCAAGGGTATTTATTTCTGGCAAGGACACAGACTTTTCTGTCAAGGTTTGCAGAACATTTTGTTCTGCACCATGTATGCACATGCTGCTGGATCCCATTCCTATTATATATTCAAACAGCACACAGAAGATTGTCATCACACAATCTGTCTGGAGCTGTCCTGATGAGCAGAAAAAGTCCAGATTGATGGGGGGAAAAAAAATTCACCCTTTATAATTCTGATCCAGAATCAACTGTACTGGTCTTTGTGCACAACATGGGATAAAACACCAAGGTGTGTTCCCTGCCTCCCCTCATCCATTCCTTCCTCCATCTGTGATGCTTGTTCAGGCTGAGCTAGAGCAGAGGCTGGACAGAGCTAAAGAACAAAGCAGGGATTTATTAAAGGATCTCCTCCATGGATCCACCTTGGGCAGCAGCAGAGCCCAGCCAGGGCTGCACCCAAGAGGAACCAAAATGGTCCCAAAATGCACGAGCGCTCCCGGGGGCTCTCACTGGGATCAGCTCTGCTCCATTTGCACCTTGCAGTTCATTGTCCCATTCCAGCTTTAGCCCATGCACTCCCATCCTGCTTGTTTTTCTCTCTCCAGCCCACGCTGTTTGTGCTCCTGGGCCTGAGCTTTGGATCATTTGTCCTTGGTGCCCAGCTGGAGCAGGAATTGTTTTGTCTCCTGCTCTGTGCAGAGAGCTCACCATCCCATAATATGAATCCCAGACCCACACACTAAAGCAGCTCAGAATCTGAAACATAGAAAAGCTCAAACCTGAGGCATCACTCAGAGCACCTGCTTTTCATAATTTCATAGAGTTTTCTCATTTTAGGACCATCCATCCATGATGGAAGTATTCTATCAGTTCAAATCCTCATGAGGCCACCTCAAAACAATTCCAGTGGCGTTCGAGCAGCTGCTGAAACAGGTGTGCAATTCCTGTCCTGGCTGCAGAGGTTTTGCACTATTACTGACAAAATCCATAAATTATTACTGCCCAAATCTATAATTAAGGCTGGCAAGCAGCTGAACAGGCTTTGTCAAGGATTTTAGACCACCAGTAATTTAGTTTAGCCAAAAAAGCTACAGTCATTGTAGAGTCAGCAGCAGATGATCCCAGGAAGTACCAAAGGAACTTAAAATGTGGAATTTACACTATTGCAGAAGAAGGGAGAAAATAACATTAAATTGAGTTCTGAAAGGGATTAATTAATGTCTTTTCTACATCAAACTGGTCCTCTTATTCTACTACTGAACAACTTTACGTGGGGATGGATAAAAGGAAAAGTCGAACTCATGTTTCCATGGGTGAAGTATATTCTGAGAGACATCTATTAAAAATTAAAAGAAAAAAAAAATCCCAAACCATTCTGATCAGGAGAGTTACACAGGGAGCTATTCCTATCACATCTAGAGTAAGGAGGATGTAACTTTGTAGTAGCAAAATGAGAAATACAAAAAGCTGCACAGCCAAAAGAAGCTGTGCAAGCAAAGCTCCTTGCAAAACCTTTCCATAAAAACTATTCCCTGATTAAAAAATTCAGACCAGACCTAAAAATTTACAACTTAACCCAATACACCAAAGACAAGTCTTACTCTAGAGCTGAAACTGGGCCCTGGGGTAAATTTATTGATTATCACAACTTACTGAGACCTTCAGGGAAGTTACTGAAATTTAATGAATCACAGAATTTTCACCATTTGAGCCCCTGAAGCTGAATATTCTCCACCATTTGTGGACAATTTTTTTTGGAGCAGCAGAAGGTACAAATTCCTGTGGAACTGTTCCATGTAAATCCTCCACTGCTTAATAGCAATGGCTCCTTCTCAGCTGCCAATTTTCAATGAAATTCCAATAAATTAATGTGGTTGAAATCCTCAGCCACGCTGATAAATGGGGTTGAAACTGACCTCCAAACTATAGAAATGCTGCTACATTTCAAGGGGTAAAAAATTAGACCAGTCACAACAGACTTGTTGCAGCAGAAAAACAGAATAAAAATATATATTTAAATATATATAAATATATTTATAAATAAATAACGTTATAAATCTATTTGATTTCAAAATGCTTAAATTTTAAAAAAGCCACAACAATGCAGAAGTTGCCAAACAAAATTATTACCTTCAATATGTCCAAACATGAGAGATTAGGTCTTTTTTTTTCAGTCACATCAAATACAAATCTTTGTTGTAAGGACACCATTAAACTACAAAGAAGTCACCAGTTTAAATTTTCCTTCAGCACTGCCACATAAGACCAATGATTCATCCATCTAAGTGCCAGTGTTTTGGCTGGGGGAAAAAAAAACCAAAAAAGAAAAAAAAGAAAGTGTTCCTTGGATGCACATGTCCATGTAATCTACTTGAAACTGCACATTACCTCATTCTGGAGTGATTTCATTCAGGTCTCCTCCCCATTAAGCTGTTTTCATACTCTTCCATCAAAGAAGTGGAAGCATTTGGGACTTTCAAGGTCTAAAGTGAAACACCAAAAGCTGATTTTTCCCCTTTCCCTCCCCCATCACACACTGACCCATCCACAGCGTCCAGGCTGCTGGGAAGGGTCTGAGCAGGAGGGATCCCCTCACACCGAGCGTCTTCCACAAATTCCTGGCCAGTCCCAAACTCAGCACAGAGCTATGGCCGAGCTTCTCTGCAGGATGGCTGGCTGCTGCAGGAGATCCCAAAATCATCAGGGTTGGGAGAGCCCTCCAGGATCATCCAGTGCCACCCCAGTGCCACCAGCATCACCCCAAACCCTGTCCCCAGGGGCCACATCCAGACTCCTCCTGAACATCCCACAGACAGTGACTCCAAACCTCCCTGGGCAGCTCAGCCCAAGGCCTGACCACTCTGCCAGGGAAATTTTCTGTCCAGTCTCCAATCTGAGCCTCCCCTGGTGCAATTTAATTACAGAATTCCCAGAATCCCTGGGTTGGAAGAGACCTTCAAGACCATCGAGTCCAACCCAGCCCCAACACCTCAGCTCAGCCCTGGCACCCAGTGCCACATCCAGGCTTTGTTAAACACACCCAGGGATGGTGACTGCACCACCTCCCCGGGCAGCCACTCCACAACTTTATCACCTTTCTGTGAAAAACTTTTTCCTGATATCCAACCTGTGTTTCCCTTGGTGCAGCTCGAGGCTGTGTGCTCTGGTTCTGTCAGTTCCTGGAGAAGGAGCCCAAGCCCAGCTGGCCACAGCCACCTCTCAGGAGCTGTGAGAGAGTGCTGAGGTCACCCCTGAGTCTCCTTTTCTCCAGGCTGAGCACCCCCAGCTCCCTCAGTGGTTCCTCACAGGGTTTGTGTTCCCAGCCCCTCTCCAGCCTCATTGCCTCCTCTGGATGTGCTCAAGCATCCCAAGGTCCTTCCTAAATTTGAGGCCTTTTCCTCTCCTCCTTTCCCTTGGGAAACGACAGCAGAGCCCGACCCCTCCCTCACTGCCCCTCCTGTCAGGGAGTTGTGCAGAGCAATGCACAAAATTCACAGAATTCACAGAATTCACAGAATTCACAGAATGACTGGGTTAGAAGAGACCTTCAAGATCGAGTCCAACCCAGCCCCAACACCTCAACTCAGCCCTGGCACCCAGTGCCACATCCAGGCTTTGTCAAACACACCCAGGGATGGTGACTGCACCACCTCCCTGGGCAGCCATTCCAGAACTTTATCACCATTTCTGTGAAAAACTTTTGCCTAATATCCAGCCTATAATGAGGTCTCTCCTGAGCTTCCTCTTCTCCAGACTGAGCTGCTGATTACAGAGAGCCAAATGCTGATGTTTCTTCCCACAGGGAGCAGCCCCACTCCTCTCCTGTGGCACAAAGTCCTGCTCCATGGGGCTCTGTCATGAGGAGTCCAGGATTTTGGCTCACTAAAATCAGCAGCAGCAGCAACAAGAGGGAGAAGTGAGGGAAAAGCTGCAAATTTCAAACCCAACACATCCTGTAGATCAGAGACCTTTGGATTCAGAGAACACCAAAGAAAGATTTAAATTGTGATGTGCTATCCAAATGCAGAGAAAGTTGTATTTGCCTGTGCATCTACCAAGAAAGGTGCCAGAGGGGACACAGGGTGACATAAACCCCCGGGTGATGGTTTGTGGCTCTTCTGAATTTCTCTGATCTAGCTCAGATGGCCACCAGGACTTGCAAAATTGGAGATTTTATACCTATAACATCTGTAATAAAGAACGTGCTGCATTGTGCCAGGCAGAATGAAAAAATGACTTAAAATCAGAATAATTAATGATGTGCTGAAGAATTCATTGGTGGATCTTAAAGCAAGACAGATTTTATTCACTAAAAATGTGCTGTGGGGTGTTTTTTCTTTTCCATCAAGGAAAAGTTAATTACAAAGTTCTGGGGTAAATACTCTCTGTACATTTCTGGAGTATGAAGTGATAAATCCAGTAGTTGTTGACTACTGTTAATGATGTATTTCAGCATGCCAAAATAATTTTCTGGGCCAGTTTAGTAATATGTCAATAATTTCTGTCTCCTTGAATTGAAAATTCCCCTAAAATCACAGAAGAGATTTTGGAAATGAGGTGACCTTGCTGAAAAGAAGAAATAGAGATAAAAAAACAGAAGAAAAAAAAACTAAAAAACAAAACAAACAAATGAAAAAACTCAAAAAACCAACCAAAGGTACCATTCCTAAGTAGAAAATTTAAAGTTATCCAGAGGTGCTTGAGGTCTTATTCCTGTTTGATTATGAAAAATTTGTCTTTCAGAGACCTGAGCAGTGGGAAACAAAAGGAAATTACCCTCTGACAGCTTTCTTTGTAGACAAAGAATTGGTAGCTCCTAATGGGCAGGTGTCCCCATTAGAATAAAACATTAATTAATGCCCTGGCTGGCAGGCTCAGCTGGGGAAAACATGGCTAAATGAGCCTGGAAACTGGAGTGCCTTCTGGGCTGGTAATTGCATGTCCCCACATTTATTGTAATTTGGGATGTGATTTTCCAATTGGATCCAAATCACTGAAAGGCTCTGGTTGTGGGGACAACACACAGGGATAATGATTCTATTCAAACACTCAGGGGCTGATTTCTAAAAAAAATCAGCACTGCTGTTGGGATCAGGGAACTTTTGGTAGCTTGGAAAATTTGGACTCATCATAATTTTAGTGCAAAAACTGCCAAGAAGGAGTTGTGTGAAAGTGGTAGTGACTGTGGGCACAATGAAGAGCAACACCAATTTTTAAATGAACAATTCTGAGAAAAACTAGAATACAGGGAAATGTGACAGGGGAAAAGTTTTGCTTCCTTTCATTTTACAAGAATTTAAAAAGAAAAAAAAAAGCAGCAATATATATTTTTTTTTTCTGGGAGTTATGTCAGCAAGTTTGTTCAGAAGTAGAAACAAAAATACAAATTAAAAACTGAATTATAAGGTTTCTAGATAAGTTGAAGGTGAGTTGAATTTTTCACCAGGACAGATTGTCAGCAAGAATGGAAGGATATGGAAAGGGCAGGTGGGATTACAGCAGATCCTCAGAAAGGTTGGATGAAGACTTTCAAGGCTGCAACTCTGAAATGCCACAGGCAGGGACACCTCCCACTGTCCCAGGCTGCTCCAAGTCCCAGTGTCCAACCTGGCCTTGGGCACTGCCAGGGATCCAGGGGATTCTCTGGGAATTCTATTCCAGGGCCTGCCCACCCTCACAGGGAGGAAATTTTTCCTAATTATCTGATATAAACCTGTAATTTTTCAGTTGGAAGCCATTCCCTGTGCCCTGTCCCTGCATCCCCTGGAAATTGTCTCTCTCCAGCTTTCCTGGGGCTCCTCCAGGCCCTGCAAGGCCACCCTGAGCTCAGCCCAAAGCTTCTCCTGTGCAGGTGAACAATGCCAGCTGTGCCAGCCTTTCCTCCCAGCAGAGCTGCTCCAGCCCTCTGCTCATCCTGGCATTGCTCATCTTATTCTTTCAGTGTTTTTTCTCTATGAAACCTTTTGCAGCCACATTTCCCACCAGCATCAAATTAATAATTAGATAGCAAATAATTTAGCAAAGTGAAAATCGTCCTTTATCTGACAAATTGCATCATCAGCCTTGATTTCAGAGGGTGGACAGAAAAATAATGACATCTTATTGCTAATAAAGTCAGAACTCTACTCTTCAGTAGAGTGCAAACCAATGTAGTCGCTTTAATACTTTAATTTAGGGCTTTTCAAACCCTGCAGAAGAACCAGGGAGGAATTTGGAGCTGTAAGCCCTGGCCCTGCACTGAGACATCTCTGTCTAGACTGAGCTTTACCTTGCTGGAACACATCCAGCAGAGCTCCATGAAGATGGAGAACGGGTCTGCCTGCACATAATTTCACAGTCAGGGTGTACCTGCCTGTGCTGGATCGCATTCTCCAGGTTCTGCAGCTGAAATTGTGCTGGAAAGATACAGTAAAAAAAAGGGAAAGAGGTGAAAAATTGTCCATAAAGCTGCACATCCAGGCTTTGCAAAGAAAAATGAGCTGCTCCATGGAATGGTTAGGAAAGCCTGGGACTGATCTCTTCTAGTACAAATGCCTAGAAGCAGAGCTTTGAATTTTTCAAAACAATCAAGAAGGAATTTTAATTAAAAGGCATCGAGGAATGGCAAAATATCTTACCTAAATCTTGCTCCAGTTTTCAGTGAGTAAAGATTAATTTACCCTTAAATCACACAGTGTTTTCTGAAGTGTTAAGCATTTGAGAATTATGCAGCAGACATTAAAATCAAGTCAAGCTGCAAAACTCAGGAGATTTTTGTGCATCACATCCAGTCTGCAGAGTGGTAGAACACTTATGTTAATAGGACAGCAAGAGAACTGTCAGGTGCTTATCTTTTTATTAACCAGGTTTGCACACAACTGAACAAATTCTGGGCATAATCTAGAATTTGGGGAGGAGAAAAGACAGCATTACAATAGAAAATAAGAGGGATTTTTTTTAAATGGAGAAACAAATTAAGTATTCCTTCTGATTACATTTACTCTTGATTAAAATTTCACAAACCAGCTCTCAGAAAATATACTTGTAATTCTGACTAATATTGAGCTTCCTCATAATTTTAAAATGCAGGAGACAATGGAGCTTGTACTGGGTTTGGGTTTGCATGGCAAGGTTTTGGTGAACTGCAGGGGTGGCTTCTCTGAGGAGCTGCCAGAAGCCTCCCCCATCTCTGTTGTCTGCAATGGAATAAAATGCTTTATCTCCATTTGAGCACATCATTTCTCCCTTTATAAGTTTACAGCTATGAATATTTCATCATTATTAACACTTAATAAGATGAAAAGCAGCAGCAGTGGCCAGCTCCGTGAGCTGACCTTTAATCACTGGCATTATGCATTATTTTGGAGGTGTTTAAACTCCAGTTAGCACAGTTTGAAACATCTCCATTACGGAGCACTGTATCCAAAGCACACTCTGCACAGGGGAAGTGCCATCAGCTGCACTGCCTGAAGAACACACAGATTTGCTGTGCCCGACGTGTAAATCTTTAGTCTGACTCACCCAGAGCTTGTCTGGAAATTCCAGTTGAAATAGATCCTTAAAATATATCCTTAAAATATATCCCAATCCCCCAGACATGCACAGTAAAAAACCTGTTGAGGTGAAGAGCTGCAGCAGGAACAGCACCAGGACAAGGCTCCTGCAGAATAATTGACTTGTTGACAGGGATTGTGCTTCCTGAGGCTCCCTGGGGATCTCCAGGCAGCCCCTCACTGTGCTGAGCTGGCAATCCCTCGAAGGGAACAGCCCTTGGGGACAGGAAATGTGGATTCTGTCTCTATCCTCAGCTGATGGCAAGCAGGAGCCTCCTGAAGCTGTCACAGCTTGGTCTGAACACCAGGAGAGCCACAGGGCAATGAATTTCACCCTGTTCTGCTTTTTTATTTGTGGAGACCTCACATTTTTCTGTCATTTACAACACAATTCATCCATATCTATGATATAATATATTATATATGCTATATATGATATGTTATATATAATATATCAGCACTTGGGTGAGAGCCCACCTGCAGAGCTGCCCCAGCCCTGTCCCAGCCCAGGGAGGAGCTGGAGCTGCTGCAGAGAGCCCAGAGGAGGCTCCAGGATGAGCAGAGGGCTGGAGCAGCTCTGCTGGCAGGAAAGGCTGGCACAGCTGGCATTGTTCACCTGCACAGGAGAAGCTTTGGGCTGAGCTCAGGGTGGCCTTGCAGGGCCTGGAGGAGCCCCAGGAAAGCTGGAGAGAGACAATTTCCAGGGGATGCAGGGACAGGACACAGGGAATGGCTCCCAGTGCCAGAGGGCAGGGCTGGATGGGAGACTGGGAATTGGGAATTGTTCCCTGGCAGGGTGGGCAGGGGCTGGGATGGAATTGCCAGAGCAGCTGGGGCTGCCCCTGGATCCCTGGCAGTGCCCAAGGCCAGGTTGGACACTGGGGCTGGAGCAGCCTGGCACAGTGGGAGGTGTCCCTGCCATGGCAGGGGTGGGATGGGATGTTCTTTAATCTCCCTTCCAACCCAACCCATTCTGTGGTTCTGCGACAATTCTTTGCAGACATTAATTACTAAACTACCTCCTCAGTCTGAAGTGAGGAGGTGACAGAGCCATGGGGTTCAGGCAGAGCAGCCCCTGCCCCGAGGCTGCTCAGGCTGTTCAGGGAGGATAATCCCACGTGTGGGACTGGGGGCACAGAGGGAGGATGCTCCCTGTGACAGCTCCGAGCTGCACACACCTGCTCCTTTGGGAGTGTGGGAGTGTGAAGAGAGGCAGGGGAGAGGTGAGGGATAAAGTTAGATGGAGAGAAAAGGAAAGGGAGACTGTTTTAGGAAAGGTGATGGGCTGGGTAAGACAAGAGAGAAGGAAACGAAGAGGCTGAAGGTGGGGGAGAGGAGAACAGGAGGGGAGGGGTGGGAGCAAACCCTTGGCACCGCACAGGGAGCACAATAACTCCGGGATTTCGGAGAGGTGGCCTCACACCCCTGTCTTACCCATCTAACACATATTCAATCAGCTCAACTCCATCCTTAATGAGCTGAGCACTTCCCCCAGGGATTCCTTTGCTTATTCCTGGATAACTCCCCCGTGGAGGTGCTGGTTTCCCTCTGTTGGTGCTACAGGGAACCCCAAAAACCCTACTTAGACCCTGCATCCAAATTTTCAATGGGCTGAACTCAGGGGCACGAAGCCCAAGGCAGTGTCCAAATCTCCACACTTGCACCATTTCTGCTGCAGATCCTATTATTGCCTTCTTTAGCTCTGAAAAGTTAATGGTGAAGATAAACCAAAAGCTGCTTTAACTCAGCATTTCTCTTTTTTATTACTTTTTCAGTTTGGCCCAAAAAGATCTGCGCAAGCAACCAAAAATTAATTCAATTTTCTCTCAGGGAGTAGTAAATGGGAGGTATTTTCAGGTATTTTTCAGTAGGGCAGGGAGGTATTATCATTATTAGAATTTTTGCATTCATCTGACACGTTACTTGTTCTTTTCCAACATATCATAGCTTTTGAAGATTTTTTTTTTTTTTCGAGATAGATTTAACAACAAAAGGCTGCTAAAATTGGAAACTGTGTGAGATACTTTGGTATTATTCAATCAGAGCCAAACCTGACACTGCAGACAGCTCTTGTTTAAGAATTTTTATTGAGGGAACATGATCACAGCACAAAACAAAGAAAAATGTCAGTTCCCCTTGTTCTGTGTTCATCATTTAAGTCTCACAAGGTACCCGAGGAAATAGGTTCAGGTTTGAGATGTTTGATCTGCTCTGTGCAGTTATGAGTTATTTTTATAATGCATCAAGGCAAGTAATAAGCAAAACATCTTTTATTAGATCATTATTCTCTTAAATAGTTTAAATAATGGTTTCTAGATTAGTTCGGGCAATGCTTCTACTTATATTTTTCATTGGAAATCCTTAGTCTGTAAATATTCTTAAAGTGATTCTTCTTGAAATCTGGAATATAATGCTACAAGAATACAAGCAACCAGTTGAGATTTTCCCTCTGGGGGGCACAGAAGCAATAAGCCCATAAAAAAACCCTACATATGCATTATTAACAGCTGAAAAGATTGGATCAGCATTTTTAAGTCTCTTTTCTATAGAGAATCTCCTCTTCTGGGTTTCTACCAACTTTTTTTTTTTTTTTTTAACAGGATAGCTGCTGTTATCTCAAGGTAACTTACATTTCTCCTATTACAATTCAGAATATATTCATGATTTAGGCCCTAAAAAGAAAAACAGCAGTTTCTTAAGAGTTTGATCCAAAGGTCTCTGCATTGGTAAGAACATTTCCACTGAAAATAGAGCTTTTCACCATGCATTAACTGCACACAGCCACCCCACCTGCAGCCTGCAGATTTCCATGGCAGAGCACACATAAGATTATCCACTCTGCCTTGAAGACCCTTTGCTGAGATGTAATTTATGCTGGTTTGTCCAAGCCTAAGTAAAAAGCTTTCAAACCTTCTCAGTGTTGCATCCCTGCCTCACTTTGTTGCCAGGATATTCTCCTTGATTTCCAGGGAGAACTTACACTTGCTTAATTTCACAGTGCAGGCAGGAAATGCTGGGTGTAAGACTGAAATCCTCCACTGCAATTACCTGCATCCATAATTTGTCAGAACATCCAAGCTGAGCTTCTCAAAAGCAGGCAGAACACGCAGCTTGTTGGCTGGAAAGCGCCAGAGTGGAAGCTCTCATGGTGTTCAGTCAGCCCAACTCATTGTCTTGGAATAGATGTATTTTTACTGGAATCTGAGGGAATCAAATAAATCTTTTGACTCTCTGTGGGATCTTTGTAGTGGGAGAGGAAAATTCAGCTGTTAGAGTTCACCCTCTAGAGCAAAGGAACTAAGAAAATATAACTGCCTTTAATCATGTAATCAACCACAGCATTTTGCTCCTACTTTGGTTCTTTAGATCCCCAAGTTTATTTATTTTATTAACCAAAGCCAGAATTGTTGCTAAAATACTCTGCATCTCCTGACACTGTCACCCCTGTAAGTTAAGGATACTCAAATTCCTGCAGCTCTGAGGTTTCGCTGCCAAAGGCAAGATTTTATAATAAGTTTTCAGTTTCATGTTCTCTGCAATAGAATTTTATAGTCTAAACTTGTGAAGTTCTTCAGGTTAAGTAAAACTGAAAACCTGAGACTTGCTACAGCTTAGATCTTACTTCAAATGTCAAAACCATAAAGTCTGTCTCTCTCTCGTTCTTTTTTTTTTTTTCACAGATATGAATATTCTCTCTCCTGCAAATGCTCTTTTTTTCCCCTCCTTATCTTGTTCAAATTTTATTTTATTTATTTATGGTCTGGTAGATACAAGAGCATTTATAACTATTCCTGTTTACTGCACAGCAGATAGTAACATTTACCTGCTGATTCTGCTCCTTAAAGGATTTCCTGCACTCAGAACCACCACACACCATCCCCACTGTTTAATATGTGAATATTTGTTCCTCCTACTTAGAGAATGACACTGCATTGGCAATGGGTTTAACCCACAGTTCTGTGAGCTTTGTCCCTTGAGTCTGAGGGGACCTGACAAGCTCCTCTAGAACTGCTGCTTGATTTTCTGCTTGGAAAAAAACAGAGATTTTTCCATACATATCTCGCAGACCAAGTGTGAACGATGAGTAAGTTCACCAAAAAGTATGAGAAATGTAAAAAAAAAAACCCTCAATTCTAGAACCCAGGGAAATAAATTCAGTTCCTCCTGCTGCTAATGCAAATTTCCTCCATGTAAGACATCTGAGAGCTCCTGAGAGTGTTTTATGAGGTCTGAACACATTAATGAGCCCAACTCACCCCTGCTGCTCCATAACCCTGGTGAACCCAGCTCAGGCACTCCCTCCTTGAACTCTGCTCACTCCATCTATTCAAATATTGTATTTTAAGCTCATTCCAGCTGATGCAAATTGAAATCATCTCTTGTGCCAAGAGCAGGATATTCCTATAAAACACATTTTGAGCCATTCGAGTGCTGGGATCACTGCAAGGGAGTGCAGATTAGTGCTCAGCTTTGAGGCTGAGGATGAAGCCAATTTCCTGGAGATCCCACAGTGCTGGGTCCTGCACAAAATTGTCTTTATAAGCCCTGCCCCGACACCTAATTCTGGAAAAACAGAAAAAAAGGCAGTTGGGACCAACCTCCTTTCTTGGGACAGGCAAGACAGAAAAGGAAAAATAAACAAGATATGCATTATTTTTTATTTTGGGATGGGGAAGCAGGAAAAGCAACTCCCACAGGCTTAGGCAGGCCTTGCATAAATCCTGAATTCTAGTAATAGTAAAATCATGCAATAACACAGAGTATCTCATTATTCAAGGCCCTAAAGATGGGCTATTAAGCTATTTTTTTTCCCTTTGTTGGATATATTTGCAGATAGAAATGGAAGTTCCTACAGCGTTTTTCCAGAGGAAGAGCTCCAGCTCCTTCCAACAATCCCTCTCCACCTAAAATAAGCCCTGCTTTTGAGAACCGAGTGTAGGCTATTGCTGGAATGAATAGCACATAATGAGAGCTGCATTTGCCTACACACCATCGCCCCAGAACCTGTGTCTAATTCATTTCTGCAAAGCATTTGGAGATGTCACAAGGAGGAAAGACACTCCATAAAATTAAATTCTATTATTCTCACTTAATAATGTTTCAAACATGAAGCCATTTTCATGTCGTTTGAAAAGTAATTGAAGATATCCCAAGATAGATTACTCCGAGCTAAAATTCCCAACAAGGTTCTTCTTTGCTTCTTGCTCATTGAATTTGTACTTAGTGATTGAGGAGCTGTTGCCTTCAAGGATGTGTCTATTGAATTACCAGGGATTTGCTACTTCAAAAGTAAGAAAGCTTCATAAAATGATATGTAATGGATATAATGGATGTGAGCTCTGATCCACAGCTGATGAAATACTGTCAGAAATTTGAGCCAAAGTTTTGGATTACCTCAGCAGATTCCTGGTGTGGTGGTGAACAGCACTTGTGAGCTGACAGAAGTACAAGAGACGCTTTAGCCATGCAGGAAACAAAAAAAAGGTTGGGCAGGCTTTCAGAGGGACCATGACAGGCTGGAGAGATGGGCAGAGAGGAACTGTCTGAAATTCAACCAGGGCAAATACAGGGTCCTGCACCTGGGAATAAATAACTCCAGGCACCAGCACAGGCTGGGGGTGACCTGCTGGAGAAGGATGTGGGAGTCCTGAGGGACACCGAGCTGTCCCTGAGCCAGCAGAGTGTCCTGGGGGCTGGAAGGCCAATGGAATCCTGGGGGACATCGGGATGGGCACTGCCAGCAGGTCAGGGGTGACCCTGCCCCTGTGCCCAGCCCTGGAGGCACCTCTGGGTGCTGTGTCCAACTCTGGCTCCTCAGCACAGCAGGGACAGGAGCTCCTGGAGCTGAGCAAGGGCCTGGAGCATCTCCGTGCCCAGGAAAGGCTGAGGGAGCTGGGGCTGCTCAGCCTGGAGAGGAGCCCCAGTGAGAGGGGCCTCAGCCCTGGCTGTCCCTGGCTGTCCCAGTCTGTCCCAGTCTGTCCCAGTGTGTCCCTGTGTGCAGGAGGGCAGAGCAGCCCCAGGCTCTGCTCCAGGCCCAGCAATGGCCCCAGAGCCACGGGCAGGGGCTGAGCCCAGCAATTCCCTGCACAGGAGGCACAACTTCTGCCCTGGGCAGTGCCCAGCCCTGAGCAGAGCCCAGAGAGGCTCTGGGCTCTCCTCCCTGGGATATTCCAGAGCCATCTGGACACAGCCCTGTGCCCTGGGCTCTGGGTGACCCTGCTGGAGCAGGGAGGTGGCACCAGTGACCCTCTGTGGTCCCTTCCAGCCTGACCATCCTGTGACCCTGTGAAAATAAATATAATGATCTCATTAATCAGTGTCAGCTGAAGCCAACAGCCACTGGAGAGGGAGTTTCAGGATGTGCCCTTGTCCTTCCATTAGAAAAATCACAAGGAGTTCATCCACTGTCTTGTCCAAGAATATTCCATTACGAGACAAGTGACCTGGGAGCTCAATGTTTTGATTCCCATCTGGAATTTGATTCAGTCTTCTCCTGCTTGACTTTGAAAATGTTATTTTTGTGCTGCCTGGTTGTCACTCCTGACGTCTTCTTGTACCCCTCTGACAGAAGCATGGCAGACTCTGCAGCACAGGCTGTCAGACAAGGAGAGTTTTATCCAAAAATGCCTGATTTTCTTTGGCTGAGAAGGGAAAGAGTAACATGAAGGCCACACTTTCCGTGTGCCCCTTTAAACCCATAAATGTTGCGACAGCATGACAATAATTTGAGATTAAATTCAGTGCAAGGGATATTGTAGGATGGGACAACCACTCTTTTGTCTGAAGGAAGTTGATAGAAAGGAAATCACTTTTTTTAAAAAAAGGAAAACAACTCCATTAGAAAACGAGTTTTCATCTTCTTTCTTACACCCTCAGTTGAATGAAAGACCTCACAAACAATGCAAAAGGTACAAAGCAGCATTTTTAATGGCCCTTTTTGCTAGCTGAAGTTATCCTGCTTCACTTAATTTAAATTTCACGCATCCCTCCTTGCGCCACAACATCTCCTATTGCTGGCACTTAGGAAAGTTCACATCATCTCAAGTATGAAAAGCAGAATTTGCTGCTTTTTAGGCACCCAGAAGTCAGTAACCATGTGAGACATCCACACACAACAAGAGCAGGGTCTGGCTCTGCTGCTCCTCTGAGTTTGTGGAAGATTTGGGTTCTTCACCTCAGAGCAGGCACTGGCAGCAAAGCCCATGGATTCAAAATTCCCTGCAGAAATCACTCTGTGCTGACTACAGAGCTATGAAAAACCTGAAATATGAGCATCACTGTGTTAGGAGAGATAAAAAATGAGTCCTGCTTTTCTTGATGTGTTTTCTGAGGTGGCAATTCTTGTTTACCCAGCAATCTCCAGAGGAAATACAACCACAGCCAGCCCTTAAAGGCAACTCCTGTCCTGAAATGAAACATGGTGTTGTTTGCTTTTTTTTATCTTGTTTCGTTTTGTTGTTTGCTTTTTTTTGTTGCTGTTGCTGTTTTGTTTTGTGGTTTGGATTTTGGGGTTTTTTTGAAGGCAGCAAATCTCACTTTGCTGTCAGTCTGTGTTCAAACTCACATCTGCTAAAATCAGGAACAAAAGTATGTTTTAATGTTTGATTCTCCCCCAAGTTAATCTGCTAGAACTCATTCTGTCAGAGAGGGTGGAATTCCTTCTTTATCTGCCATCAAAAAACAAATTTCTTAGAGGTATTCTAGCTCCCTTAAAATATTCCATTTTGAAGAAAGAGAGGAGTGGAAAATTTTTCCTAATTTCCAGACCTTCATGGGTGTATGCATGCACATCCTCATGATCATTAGAGAAAGGGAAAAGGACAAAATTTTAGATAATAATTTCATGGAGTCTGAAGATCAAAGGTTAATTTTTTCAATAAAAGTATCTGGAAATGAGATGTAATTTAAAAACTTCTAGTATTCAGAAATTGGATGCATACAAACATACTTTTATCTGCTAAAGAAGGAGCACCAGAACTTCAGTAGTCCTGGGAATTTCTTTTAAGAAAAGTCAAATAAACTCAAAAACTTTTAAATTTGTCCTTTGATATTATATTTAATACTTTTACTTTAAAGTGAAATGCCATTCAAGTCTCCTTTGTCATGCGACTTCATCATTAGTAAAAGTTATTTAATAATAAGCAAGCGGAAAGTAATAATATTTAATATCAATTTGTTATTAGTCCAATAAATCCAGCCCTCCATCTCCAGGGCTCAAATTGATCTTTCCCAATGGTTCACTCCTGATAAAGTCTGAGTTCTGTAGCAAAAGGAGGTGTTTTAAGGTCACATTATAAATCACCACAGACACAAATTCCTGATGGTTTTCAGAGTGCTGTGCTTTCCTTCGATGATTAATGCCATGCAAAAAAAAACTTCCATAGAAACCTTTTTTTTTGTAAAAAAAAGACACTCTTGTGCTACTTCTTTCTTCCTTCCTTCCTTTTCTTTTGCTTTCATAGCAAAGCATGAATCTGATGCTGGATTCTACATTATCAGCATGGCTTAGGGCATTGTCCTCACTCACTTAGATCCAGGACATAACCTTAAACCTTTCTTTTCATATAAAACGCTCTCAGGGGTGTATGAATGCAGTTCTGAAGCATTATCTGCTTGTTTCATGAATACCATTAGTTCCTATTACTGTGACATTTGAACCTTTTTCTTTTTTTTCAGTAGAAGTCCAACTTTGTAAAGTGCAAGTAGTGGCTTGTTTGGTATAGAAAATACTTTAGGTTTTTGTGCCAGATAAAAGCCAGGACTGGGATAAGGTATTTAGGAGAGAGGAGAGGCTGTGAGGGGAAGCTGAGGGAGCTGGGAAGGGGCTGGAGAATTCCTGAGGGAGCTGGGAAGGGGCTGAGCCTGGAGCAAAGGAGGCTCAGGGGGGACCTTGTGGCTCTGCACAGCTCCTGCCAGGAGGGCACAGCCAGGGGGGTCGGGCTCTGCTCCCAGGGAACAGGGACAGGAGGAGAGGGAACGGCCTCAGGCTGGGCCAGGGCAGGCTCAGCTTGGCCAGCAGCAGGAATTTCCCCATGGAAAGGCTGCTCAGGCCTTGGCAAGGGCTGCCCAGGGAGCTTTGCAGTGCCCATCCCTGCAGGTGTCCCCTGGAGGTGGCACTCAGAGCTCTGGGCTGGGGACAAGGTGGGCATGGGGCACAGCTAAGACTTGATGACTTTGGAGTGCTTTTCCAAACTCAGGGATTCTGGGATTCTAAAGTAGAAGTGGACAGACCTCAGTTCCTCTGGAGTTAGGAAATGATCCTGTCCTTTGAGCAGCCTGGCACCTCTGCAGCAGGGTCTGCTCAGTCACATCCAAAGGGCCTTGGAAAACCACATTGTCCTGCCAAATAACACCTGGCAGGGACAATTCGTGGCAAATGGAACCCAAACCCTGTGAGGAACCACTGAGGGAGCTGGGGGTGCTCAGCCTGGAGAAAAGGAGACTCAGGGCTGAGCTCAGCACTCTCACAGCTCCTGAGAGGTGGCTGTGCCCAGCTGGGCTTGGGCTCTTTCTCCAGGAACTGACAGAACCAGAGCACACAGCCTGGAGCTGCACCAAGGGAAACACAGGTTGGGTATCAGGAAAAAGTTTTTTACAGAAAGGGTGATAAAGTTGTGGAGTGGCTGCCCGGGGAGGTGGTGCAGTCACCATCCCTGGGTGTGTTTAACAAAGCCTGGATGTGGCACTGGGTGCCAGGGCTGAGTTGAGGTGTTGGGGCCGGGTTGGACTCGATGCTCTTGAAGGTCTCTTCCAACCCAGTGATTCTGTTAATTCTGTGAATTTTGTGAATTCTCAGCTGGTGGAGTTTTTAGCACAGACCCAGTCAAAGAGAGATGTCACCACGCTGACTCCTGTCCCCAGTCACTCCAGCAGCTACTGAAGGTCCCCCTGCCCAAAACACTGCATCTTGTCCCAAAGCTGAGATAAGGAGTTTCTGTTTGGGGAAACACCCAAATATTTTTGTGGAAATTCTCTCCCTTACTGAGGTTTTTTGAGGACAAAAGAGCTGAGATCTCCTCACCCATGGCCCAGGAGAGCCACTCTCACAGCCTTGGAACACGAGGAGAGGTGGGGAGGTGGGACTCAGCCACCAGAGTGATCAGAGGAGTCACAACAGCCCCACCACATCCTCTCAAAACCACTTAATTGGAGTTTCAAGAGCTTTGCAGTTTTCATTTAGCCCAATCTTTGGCTGTGAAAGCAGGAGATTGGGCCCAGCCTCGACTGCTCTGGTCGAGCCGTGCTTTGGGTATTTTGATTTTCACCAGATTCAAGGGCTCTTGATTGAGCAAGCCTCTGTCTTGGCTACAGCAGCTACAATTGTCTGAAAAGGGAAAAAATCAAATTAAAAAAAAAGAAATAAGGCAAGGAACAAGAGACAAAGACCAGCGTGTTTGCTTGGGAGTCCCTCAGGTATCTCAGTTCATCTTGGTATCAGCCCAGTGCCACACCACACACTCCAGCTCCCATAGAAAATCTATTTATTTCTAAATAAGTGTTTTTTTCCTGCAGTGTAAAAGTGGTTTGTGGGTTGTTCTTTTGTCAGGAAGGCCTAACACGCTGGAGTATTTTAGCAGAGAGTGAAAAACAGGGGAGGGCTTCCTCCTCCGTTATCACTTTGAATAATTTCAATTTCTCCATCTAGATACACACAGATAAATAAATACAAGCTTCACACTTCATAGTAGGAAAAATTGAGAAATTACAAAAAAAAAAAAAAAGACAAAAAGCCCACAGAGGTTCAGGTTATTTAGGAGTGAAGTTATATCCCTAAATAAAATAGAAATATATAATGGATGAATGTCCTCCCCTCACGTTGCCACTTGCACTCAGGTGTATTTTTATTTCTATATTACATATATATATTTGTTTTTCATTTTGTCTGTTCCCCCAGGAGAAGCCCCAAAGAGAAACAGAGATGGCCAAATTGACAGAGTCGATGAGTGAGTACAAATAGGAAGTTCAACCACTTTCTTTTTCCATCTGTCCCCCTCCCTCTCATAAAGCCACAAACCCGGAACGCAGTGCTTGCACCCAGGGATCTCATTCAGCCCTGTCTTCACTCCCAAATTCATCATAAATCATTCCACTCCTAAAAAAAAATAAAAGAAAATAGGAATCCCCAGAACAAGGGCTGCTATTTCCTTCATGCACTGCTTAAATCACATCTATTTGGGCTTAAATCCAGCAAAGAACCTGCTCCATGTTTGATTTTGTAAGCCTGAGGGTTTTTTTTTAAATAGAATGTAACTAATTGTGGATTTAATAAGTGCCTAATTTACTTGATTCATGTGTTCCTTTACAAGTTTACAGAAGGTCACTCTAAATCCAGTGCAATTATTCAGGATTGTTGCCTGTGCCACATTCATCCAATGGGAATTATGGCCAGAGTTGTATCTGGAAAGCTTTCAGTTGGTTTCTCTGGTTTGTGAGAGGTTTGTGTTGTCTTAAATGTGTGCCCAGCAAGAAATAGTTTGTATTTTTGCCATATTTTTGTATCTAGGTAATGGAGTAGTGGCTGTAAGCTTTTGTAGCTGACAGAATCAGGCTGGACAAAATCTGGAGACCATTTAGGGTGAAATCCTGGTAGATCACTGCCTCTTACCCAAAATTTATCAGCTCCGAAGCCTATGGAAGCTTAAATGAATTGACTCAAAAGGGAGAAATATTTCACTCTGCTTAACCAGAGACCACAGAAAGACAGAAACACAGATATGCACAACTTGTTTATATCAGAAATTTCTTCCCAGTTACTTTTTTCTGCTTCTGTACAGAAGGCCTGTTCCTAGGGCAGCACTTCCCTGACTTTTTACTCTTCCCAAATTCTTTGTTACCTTTTGAAATCATTCCCTGTATCTCCTTACCCGTGTCATTGCAGGGCAGAACCAGCACCACAAGCTATAGAAAAATGATTTCAGTATCAGAAACAGCCAATCCCACAAAAAGGTGCAGCAGGCCTGGGAGATCTCAAAGATCTTCTTGTTCCAACCCTCCTGCCAAGGCTGGTGAGGCCCTGGCACAGGTGCCCAGAGCAGCTGGGGCTGCCCCTGGATCCCTGGCAGTGCCCAAGGCCAGCTTGGACACTGGGGCTGGAGCAGCCTGGGGCAGTGGAAGTTGTCCCTTGGTGGCACTGGATGAGTTTTAAGGTCACTTCCAACCCAAACCATTCTGGGATTCTGTGATTTTAAATTGCTGCGGTATAGATATAAAAGTATAAATATATACATGTGGCAAGCACGTTTCTCTCTCTCTCAGGATTTTTTCATAGAGGTGCACAGAGAGAAAGAAAGAGAAAACAATTTCTATTCCCGCTCCTTGTTTTTCCCATGTGGAATGTGTTTGGAGAATTGTTTCCCTGGGGTGAGTGCTTGGTTGGATTCTGGTGAGGATTGTTTGAGCCTGGTGGCCAATCCAACCCACCTGTGGCTGGGCTCTCAGAGAGGGTCACAAGTTGTGAGTTAGAGATGGTAGTGAGAAAAGTAGGTTTGTAGTTTTAGTACCTCCTTTAAATAGTATATTAATGTATTATAATATAGTTATAATAAAAAATAATTCAGCCTTCTGAACTGGAGTCAGATATCATCATTCCTTCCCACTGGGTTCACCTGCATTTTACAATATATATATATATATAAATAAATATTTGTCCATGGTGCAGCCAAGCCGGGGTGGTAACAGAAGAAATCACAAAACTACAGCTTAGCAAGGCCCAAAAGGACAATGCCACCTGGCCTCAGAGGAACCCTCTGCTGTAAAAATGATATTTCTGCTCTTTTAATCTCTGTGGATGTCCAGCATCACCCCTAGAAGCATCCCAGGACCCCATCAGGTGCTGCTGGATGTTGGATGGATGTGTAATTATGTCCTGATGGATGGAACAAAGGAGGAACTTCTTATCAAAGGTGGAAGCAGATAAATGATAGCTCCCAGTTCATTAGGGACTTGCTGGCCTTTGCACAACCCTTCTGAAACAAGGTGAAGGAATATTGCCAAAAAGTGCTCGGGGAAAGCAATCAGACCCTCTGAGTGCTCTGAGGAGCCAGGGGAGAGGCCTGCAGAACACTTTGTAACTGATTGGGAACACAAGGCCAAAAATGCCCTGTGCAGTTCAGGATGTCTGTTAGTCCTGCCAATTATTTCATCTGACTTCTTTGAGACAGATTGCTGCTTAAGGGGTTTATTGCTGCTTTGTGTGAGGATCTTTTCATACTTCATGCAAGGCTTTTATGAATTTTTCAGATGATTTCATGGCATTTTAAAATATTTTTAATAAATCCTAGACAGCATTGCAAGGTGTAAATAAAATACTTAGTGAAGGTACAGCAGTACTTATTTTAAAGCTGGTGCAGAGTAAAATGAGATAAATGGAGTAGATAAGTGGACCTCTGGCTTGGACTGCAGGTGCTTTTTTCTTGGAACTGAGAAAATAAAGAAGGGCATTCAAAGCCTGAGAGGGTTTCAGAGACCTGGAGAAATGGCTTGACCACGGTACCAATATAACAGAATTATTACTTTCCTTCCTGTTTCACCCAAGAGCTGCTCTCCTCTCTTCCTTCTCTTCACATCTTTGCAGAGCCCCAGGAAAAATCAATCCCCTTCCCTGCTCTGCTCTGTATTTTCTCCCTCTCAGAACACCCTGCTGAAGTTGCCAAGCACTGCTCTCTGCCCCTTCTCCTCCATGAAGATTTTCTGGATCTTTCTGCACTAATCAAAGCCCCTGGACCTGAGATTCACATCACACCACACACCAAGAGGAAGACTGAGAGAACACTGATGCAGAGGTTGTTCCAAGGCTGTTATATTTTTCCTTTTTGCCACCAGGAATAAGTCTGTATTTTTGTCACATTTTGCATTGCCATTCTCAGAGGCTCTGTCACGTTGTAGGGAACATTGGTAAGGAAAAAAATTGCATTATTGTTTTTTTCTCTCCTCTTTCCATGGAACTTTTATGATGATGGAAAGAGATTAGGTATCATGACAGAGCCTTGTACTTGAGATCTGTTTTCCTTGAAAGTTTAAAAAAAAAAAAGAGGGGGAAAATAATTTTAATACAACAGTTAAAGTACAAACTAGCAAGAAATGTTCTGCTAAATTTTTCAGGATAGTCCCTAAGAGCTGATACAGAAGCAGAAATGAATACCAAATAACACCACTCCTTGCCTCAAGTTATTATTTTACAACTTTTGCACAGAATTAATAGAAAGCCACCACAATTACACTGAGCCCCAGGGAACTGTCCAAGAATTTCTTTCTAATGCCTTAAAATCCATATGCATTTTAAAATTTCTTTATAGCCTGAATTAGTCAATTTTCCTCATATAACCTCAGAATACTTAAAAGCTGAGCATATCCAGGAAGCCAAGAATGAAATTATTTTCCTTGCAACTTTTGTTTTCTTCTTTCCCTGCTGTTCTCGAGCTCCCCATGCCCCAGTGATCATTTTTAACCAAATTTTTAATCCATCCCCAGGCCTGCAAATGGCTAAAGCCCAGCAGGGAAGGTAGGAGAGCAAATATTTAACAGCAGAGGAAGGAATCAAATGTTCATCCTGACCTATTTGTCCAATATGAAAATTTTATTTAGAGAAACATCCTCCACAGAACTCTCCAGTCCTCAGGAATGATCCTCATTTGGAATGCTCTGTGGAATGAGCACTACAAGATGTTTAGTGAGTAGCCAAATATGTTGGTGTATTTAAGGAAAGTCATTTTGAGGCTGTCAAAGCTCTCAGTTTTGCAGAAACGTGGATCTGGTGTGCCATGGGATGTGTGCCATGAGCAGGGGGGAGCTGCTCCAGGCTGGGAATGGATGGGAAATGGGCAGGGCTGGGTGTCTGACGCTGACATCCAGTTCAGATCTGCTCCCCCAGCAGTGACCAGCTCTGTTTGCTCTGCTGCCAGGTCACTCCACACACACACACACACCTGCCTCAGGACAGCCAGAGGCAGCAGAGCTGCTTTAAAATAAGGTTGCTCCTTCATTTGTTACAAAAATGTGAGCTCCAAATGTCCATGGATGTATTTCCACAGACAGTGAAATGATGAATACTGAGACCTCAGATGACTCCAGATAAAACCTTCTGATTTATGGATGCCACCAATTTTACTCAGGAGGGGGTAGAAAGAACATAAGCCAACTGAAGGAATTTCAGGAACAGACAAACCCCAGGAGAGAGTTGGATTATCATGAAGTGCTTTTCCATAATGTTTCTTTTCCTTGTCTGCGGTGTCTGAGCCTGAAGTGTCCCTGTTGCTCTCTCAGATTTGTAGGGAGAGATTATAAAGAGAAAAAATATTTCTGCTTTGAGTTACTTGAAAGTCACAGCATTTCCAGATTTATACGTGCCAGGATAGTCTGGAATTTTTTTTGAGCAGTTCTGATGATTTAACATAAAACACTCATTCATGTGTTTTATAACATACAAGAAAAACGTGTGGTAAATACATACCCTGGCTGTAGGACATTGTAAAATGCCTACTTCCTTTTTTCCCTTCAGTACTACACCTTTTGTCTTTGCCTTTTGTTGTTTCCTGGGCTGCATCTACAGAATTGTTGACAGGAATTCAGAGGGAGAGTCTGAACCTCTGCTCAGGTGAGATCCCACCTGCAGAGCTGCCCCAGCCCTGTCCCAGCCCAGGGAGGAGCTGGAGCTGCTGCAGAGAGCCCAGAGGAGGCTCCAGGATGAGCAGAGGGCTGGAGCAGCTCTGCTGGGAGGAAAGGCTGGCACAGCTGGCATTGTTCACCTGCACAGGAGAAGCTTTGGGCTGAGCTCAGGGTGGCCTTGCAGGGCCTGGAGGAGCCCCAGGAAAGCTGGAGAGAGACAATTTCCAGGGGATGCAGGGACAGGAGCCAGGGAATGGCTCCCAGTGCCAGAGGGCAGGGCTGGATGGGAGATTGGGAATTGGGAATTGTTCCCTGGCAGGGTGGGCAGGGGCTGGGATGGAATTCCCAGAGCAGCTGTGGCTGCCCCTGGATCCCTGGCAGTGCCCAGGCCAGGTTGGACACTGGGGCTGGAGCAGCCTGGCACAGTGGGAGGTGTCCCTGCCATGGCAGGGGTGGGATGAGATGATCTTTAAGGCCATTCTGTGAGTCTGTGATTTTAACTTTTCCTGCTCACAGCAGTCAGTGGTGCAGCAATGCTGCCCGGTGTGAACACCACACCCTGTGCAGAACCAGGCCTTTAAGAGCTGATCCTAAAGCCTGACTTTCATCTCCTCAGTCCAGAGCACTGATTATTCACTCTCAGTAAGCATTTCTAAGGACAAACTTCCAGCTGAACTTTTTACACTGGTATCAAGTGCCACCCATTTGCTACAAAGTGCAGATTCTTAAAATGCAAAATTCAAAAGCAAAAACTCCAAAACACTTGGAAAACTCATTCAAGAAAGACACTTGCCTGTGCTTGAGGGAGTAATTTATTTTGAAAATATCCAGATGTCCTCTGGTTATCCTTTTTTTTTTTTTTGAGGTGTGCCAAGAGCAGAATAGGAAGGCTGGTTTTCCCACAATATGCATTTGCCTTATCTCATGTTCTGTTGTTGCAGTTATTACTTGAGAAGAAGTTTTCTATCAAATATTAAGCTACAGATGGAAGTGATACATCTAATTCTCGTTGATTCAGTACTGCTTATGTAGGTTGCTAACATTTATTTCCAACTTAACTCCCTAAATCTTTGGTCAAATTTGAATTACAAGTAACCAGGATATGTATGATTTTATTATTGTTGTTGTTTTGGTTGTTTCAGCAGAAATTAGCTGATGCTAATACAATCAAAAGAACAGAAAGAACACTGCTATTATTAAATGAAAAAAACAGTTTATTCTTTGAGGCAAAGGTCAGGTTTTGAGGGGAGAATGAAATTCTAAAGTAGGAATTCATTATGCAGAAAAGCAAGAATTTTATTGTCTCAGTGATGCACTGACAGGGGCCTAGAAGAGCAGTGAACTTATTTATGCAATAATTAACAAAGGAAACTTCTCTTAGGCAGGAAGATGATTGACATCTTTTCCAGTCCTGGGTATATAACATTTCTTGGCATTCTCTGAGCTCTTAAGGGTCTTATCTTTACCTTTTCTCTGCAAGTGTGAAGGACAAAAATTGTTAGTTTTTTTTTTTTTTCCCAAATGAAAATCAAGACTCTCACAAAGTCATTTGATTCTAGAAGCTTGGATTTTTCAAAAACATATTAAATTTTGATAGCACTGCTAATATTCCTTGGCTAAGCTAAAAATCTTTGTGAAAATTAAATTCCAAATCTCAGGGATGAGATAACCAAGAGCTGAATTATGAATTAAGTAAAAATTTCTGGTTTTCTAGTTAGGAACAGTGATTACATGCAGGCTACACTGGACTTCTTCTCCCTGAAACGGAGTATTTCCTGTTCCTTCCACCTTTATATATATATTTTCCTTTCTTTTTATTAGCTCCAGGTCACCCATTGCTAAATCACTCACTTCTAAAATAGAGGCTGCAGTCAGGCTGCCACTATTTCAAAATTCTCAGTGTTCCTTTGCATTCCTGTGGCCCACAGCAGAGTCAAGCTGAGTTTTCCAGTGCCATCCTTCCCAGGACATTTGGGATTTGATTCTGTGCTGCATCAAAGTTGTTTAGGTAAAAAGGTTTTAGATAAAACGCTTTCCCAGCTTCCCAGGACACTGCTCTCTACAGATCCCAGTCCCTTGTCCTGTTGCACCAACATCTTCTGAAGGGAAAATTTGTGACTCTGGATGAGTTTTGGTATGAGATACACTTAGGAATGAGATGGTCTTCAGAGGGAAAATATATGCCCAGGGGGGTTGGAAATTATAATTAATTTAAGCATGTGCAGAAATTTAATCTTGAAAGCTGAAGTAGTTTCAGATTTTAAGAACCAGATTGTGAGGACCTTGGTCAAAAATGTCAATTAAGTGATTTAAGCCTCTACTGAGACATCATTTTCTCATAATACCCAAATAATGTGTGTGTTCAGTTGTGGGCTGGGGAGAATTGCCCCCTTAAGTATCCCTGGAAGTGTTCAAATCCAGCTTGGAGCAGCCTGGCACAGTGGGAGGTGTCCCTGCCCATGGCAGGGGTGGCACTGGATGGGCTTTAAGGTCTCTCCCAGCCCAAACTATTTCATTATTCTATCTGGGGTTTGGTTTCATAATCTTAATGCTCTTCTAATGCAGAGTTTAAATCTTCCAGAGGTGCCAACCAACTTGTTCAGCTGGAGAAGTGAACATTGTGCAGTGCTGGAAGAGCAGCTTCCACCTGTAAAGAGCAGGAAGTTCATACTCATTCAGGATTAAAAAAAAGTCATTAAAAATGTCTAATCAATTGTCTCCACAGAAAGCAGATGAGTCAAATTCAAGGGTGAAAAAAAGGATCAATGTTTCTGAAAGCTGTAGAAACCTTTCTGTACTGGATCAAGTACTGGATCTGTACTGGATCTGCCTTAACAAGCAGAGAAAAGACCAGAATGGATTTTAGTTCTAGGAAATAGAATGTGAGGGAAAGCAAAGAAAGCTGGTCAACAGCTAAGGGAAAAACAAACCAGAAAAAAAGAAAAACCAAAAAGCATTTGAGATGTACAAGTACAGCTGCTAAACAAGTAGTGCCATAAAGTATTGGATTTTTAAAACCTTGGACTTTGAAAATTGTTTGCGAAGGCGTCCAGAATCAGTGACTGGAAAATACTGTAGAGCATGGCAAGATAAACTATTTGATGTGAAAGAGAAATGTCCAACTTCATTGGAAAAAGGGCCCAGTTGCACTTTCCAATATAAACAATGAGATAAAGGTTTTTTCAGGGTGTTTTGGACAGATGTCTTTTAATTGCCTTTTAATCGGCTATTAAATTAATCCCTAAAGCTGGACTATGTTCTCCCTGTATTTTTCACCTGCCTTCATTGCTCTCCAAACATTTGACAGGGGAAAACAGGGACAATATTACCCATATTAAAGGCAAATAATGCCTGGAAGTGTGTGCACAGAACACATTAATTCAAAGTGTTATTGCTGAGTGACTGCCCATACTCACAGCTCAGCCTCTTCTAACTTTATTTACCACTATTCCTTTCACCATAAAATATCTTGAACCACATGGAGGAGAAAACCAGAAAGACTCCAGTGGGAGTCATTCCCCACAGTGAGAGAGCTGTTAAAATATAAACCAACAAGAAGGCAGAGACCTGCAAGGTCTGTCCCCTTCTGAGGGAGCCCAGCACTGCTTTCAGAGCCAGGGTTGGGCAGTGGGGCTGTTCTGCTCCTCAAAAATCAGTCAATCCCTGATTTCAGCATTGCTCCCTTTGCTGTTCCTGCCCAGGAATGTCTCACAGGCTTTTCTCTCTGCAGGAAAAGGAGGACACAGCTGTGTTCACCTGCTGATCCTCACTGTTAGCACTGCACTGAAATCCTGCCATGTAATGAGAGATTGCTCTTTCTTCCTAAATAATTCCCCTATCTCCCTTCTTCAAACATTTGCCAGCTTGCAGAACCTCTCTCTAATCACCCTGTTAGATTTCATAATCCACATCAGCATCCAGAGCCTGCAGTCCTGGTGTTCTTTGCTGAACTCCCCCCACTTTGTCATCCTCACACTCCATAAGTACATTTATTAATGCACATACCTGTCAGAAACATAGCGCAAACCAGAAAAGTTCATCAAAAATCAAACCCTGTGTTCCTTCAGGGCAGACACAGGTGATTCCAGCACAGCTGGTGGTAACGTACCTCACACAGGTGCACTTCTCCTTGGCCCCCCTGGCACCACTGAGGTGCTGAGGCACCTCAAATGCTCAGTGCAGGAGAGCCCGGAGGGGCTGGAGCGTGTCCAGTGAAGGGAGCTGGGAAGGGGCTGGAGAATTCCTGAGGGAGCTGGGAAGGGGCTGAGCCTGGAGCAAAGGAGGCTCAGGGGGGACCTTGTGGCTCTGCACAGCTCCTGCCAGGAGGGGACAGCCGGGACAGGGGTCGGGCTCTGCTCCAGGGAACAGGGACAGGAGGAGAGGGAACGGCCTCAGGCTGGGCCAGGGCAGGCTCAGCTTGGCCAGCAGCAGGAATTTCCCCATGGAAAGGCTGCTCAGGCCTTGGCAGGGGCTGCCCAGGGAGCTTTGCAGTGCCCATCCCTGCAGGTGTCCCCTGGAGGTGGCACTCAGAGCTCTGGGCTGGGGACACGGTGGGGATGTTCTGTGAATTCCATCCCAGCCCCTGCCCACCCTGCCAGGGAACAATTCCCAATTCCCAGTCTCCCATCCAGCCCTGCCCTCTGGCACTGGGAGCCATTCCCTGTGTCCTGTCCCTGCATCCCCTGGAAATTGTCTCTCTCCAGCTTTCCTGGGGCTCCTCCAGGCCCTGCAAGGCCACCCTGAGCTCAGCCCAAAGCTTCTCCTGTGCAGGTGAACAATCCCAGCTGGGACTCTGTGACATTGGAAGACTTTTCCAGCCTTAAGGACTCTGAGATTCCATGATCTGGGAGGTCAGATCTGACCCTGCTGCCTGACTCCAAGTGTCCCTCCATGTCTTCAGGCAGCTCACACTTCACCCAAGGAACAAAGGGAAGCTGCGTCTCCTCCCACTGCCTGAGGATGAGTGATGGGGAGATGATTATGCTTCCAAATCATGACACTTTCAATTACCATTTTCCTTCATTCACAAGAGCTAAATCACACAATGATTGTCACTGTGTGACATATTTATCATTGTCAGGCTGAGCCTGCTCTCTCTACATCACAGGATTCCTCTGTTTCTCCCGGGATCCTACACAATGAAGTCATGTCATGTGTCATGAAACATTTGCTCACCTACCTGCAAACCAAAGGACAACAAACAACATCACTCCCTGTCCTTAGAAATGGCACATTTTTCTTGAGGTTTAAAACCTATACTTTCACTTGACAGTTTGGGTGGCAGTTTACATTTCTTCTTCTGCTCTGTGTTTTAGTATTGTTTGAGTAGTTCTCTTAATGACAGGTAAAGAATAATTTCCTCTGAGATCTCCTGGATGGTGTACTGGCAAATTTTCTTTTTTTTTTTTTTTTTTAATAAAGCAGAACAGAACTATCTCCAGACCTCCTGTTAAGTTAGCTTTCTATGGCATATTGCTCTTGCATGCAGTTGAGTGTCTTTTGGTGATAACATTATTATTTAGGGGAGTATTACTATTTAAGGAACAAGTAACTCATGCTGGTGCACTAATTTGTGGGTGAAGGCTGTGTATTTTTGGAATCCATTCAATCATGTGTGCTGGGCTGTAATGTTTCAAAGTGAAATCTTGAAAAGCACCATACAAACCCCCTGAAAGTAACAGAAAAACTCCTGCTGCTTCTCTGCCTCCTAATTTGATCAGGTGCCCGTGATCATAACATGAAAAGGAAAGGGAGAGGTTCATGAACACTGCTAAATTATTTCTTTATCCCAATAAATTTGAGTGGGTAGATCCCAGTGAGGTGTGACCTCACTGATTGCTAGTTAGGTATATCAGGGAACGAGAGTTTATCCAGAAAAGTTGTGGATTTCCTGGAAAACTTTAGGGCCAGGTTGGCTCTCCATGAAATATTTCACTCCTGCAAGCTCCTATTTTGGACACCCCAAATCCAATCAAATCCTTCTCTTTTCCTTCCCTCCCAATTCCACTTCCGAAGCCTTGACAAAAGATTTTATGGTTCTACATCTTCCCACTCAGCAGAAGGCCTGGAAATGCTTCTTAATTGTTATTGAAACTGGTCAGGGATTAATTTCTTTTAAAATGTTTAAATTGAATGAGTGATAAACAGACCCCATAACACAATTTGTCTAAAAAAAAAAAACACAAGGCCTATCACTGAACTTGATAAAGGCTTTTCTAACACTCCTTGCAATGCACTTCTTTTTTTCCCATGGGATAAAACAGTCATAGCAAACAAATTTAATAATTGAAGAATAAGATGAGGTGAAAAAGTTACCAAATGATATAAAATTTATAATGTACAAATGAAAATGAGGTGTGGGAATGTGTAATTTTAAGTTCAGCGATGCTTTATAATTTTAAGGAACTCTTTTCAAACTTCCTTAGGAAGAGAGAAGAGGTAGACCAGAGTGGCAAAACCAAATTTTTAAGAAAAAGAAAATATATAGAGAAGGGGGCTGGGGGAAACTCATTTTTATCAAAAGATTATAATTTCAAATTGAGCCTGCATTGTGTGTTACTATAGAAACTCCCATTTTGTGGCATGTTTGTGGGGAAAAAGTCAAAAGTTGCATTTTAATGAAGGCAGATCACACATTGGCTTTCCTCGGGAAAGCCAAATAACAGAGAAGTTTCTCTCCAAAATTGGATAATTACCCCAAATAAGGTGAGCTAATTAAGGTCACAGGGAAGGGATATTAAATCCTGAAGTGCCAATATGTTATGTTCATTTTTCCATGCCAGTCCCTGCCTTCCAGATTATGTATTAGATACTGCAGGAGCCTGATGGATTGAGAGGCTCGTTGCCATGGCAATATTTGCTGCTTTGCTGGTATTCCCTACAGAAAGTAAAGGATTTTTTTTTTTCCCCTACTCAGTTAGACAAATTGGCTAAATATAGCCAGGGATGTTGGGGAACTGAAACAGCAGAATCTGCTGGGGGGAGGATCTGGGGAAGGACTGGGATTTGTGAGTGTTGAGGAATCACAGTGGGATGTGGATCAGTGAGGAATGAGGGGAATGGGGAAAGTGGGAAAGGGAGAGGGAAGAGGAGAGAGAGGGAAGGAAGGAAGGGAAAAAGAAGAGAGGGAAGGGAAGGGAAGGGAAGGGAAGGGAAGGGAAGGGAAGGGAAGGGAAGGGAAGGGAAGGGAAGGGAAGGGAAGGGAAGGGAAGGGAAGGGAAGGGAAGGGAAGGGAAGGGAAGGGAGGAAGGGAGGAAGGGAGGAAGGGAGGAAGGGAGGGAGGGAGGGAGGGAGGGAGGAAGGAAGGAAGGGAAGGAAGGGAGGAAGGAAGGAAGGAAGGAAGGAAGGAAGGAAGGAAGGAAGGAAGGAAGGAAGAAGGAAGGAAGGAAGGAAGGAAGGAAGGGAAGGAAGGAAGGAAGGAAGGGAAGGAAGGAAGGAAGGAAGAAGGAAGGAAGGAAGGAAGGAAGGAAGGAAGGAAGGGAAGGAAGGAAGGAAGGGAAGGAAGGAAGGAAGGAAGGGAGGAAGGAAGGAAGGAAGGAAGGAAGGAAGGAAGGAAGGAAGGAAGGAAGGAAGGAAGGAAGGAAGGAAGGAAGGAAGGAAGGAAGGAAGGAAGGAAGGAAGGAAGGAAGGAAGGAAGGAAGGAAGGAAGGAAGGAAGGAAGGAAGGAAGGAAGGAAGGAAGGAAGGAAGGAAGGAAGGAAGGAAGGAAGGAAGGAAGGAAGGAAGGAAGGAAGGAAGGAAGGAAGGAAGGAAGGAAGGAAGGAAGGAAGGAAGGAAGGAAGGAAGGAAGGAAGGAAGGAAGGAAGGAAGGAAGGAAGGAAGGAAGGAAGGAAGGAAGGAAGGAAGGAAGGAAGGAAGGAAGGAAGGAAGGAAGGAAGGAAGGAAGGAAGGAAGGAAGGAAGGAAGGAAGGAAGGAAGGAAGGAAAAGTTTAAAAGTTTTTATCTCATACTTTCAGAGCATATCTTGCTCTTAAAGGCAGGGAAAGGAGAATGGGCAGTGCTGCCCAGGAAGAAGCCAGAGCTGCTGGTGGTTTGCTGTGCTCCAGGTAATTTATAGCCTCAGGGACAGCCAAGAGGTAAAAACCTCTAAAATGAATTAAAAAAAAAGAAAAAAGTCAAGCAATGAAATTGCTTACCACTGAAATTGTCAGTGTAAATCACAATTTGAGCTCCAAATATAACACGCCTTCTTCTGTTCTGTTTTTTTGGGGAGGTTTTTTTTTGTTGTTGTTGTTAATCTTTGCTCACAGCATTTTTAAAGCAAGGTGTTGATACCATTTCCATCCTCCTCTTGGCACAGGGAAAGCCAATGTGCTTCAGTCAGATGTTAGGGAGTGCTGTGTCTTCTGTAGGGTTCAGTCTGTAGCTCGGAGGTGTGGGAAGAGTGCGACAATGTGCTTTCTTTTTAATATTAGCCCATCTCAGCCAAGCATCTACAGATTGCTGCAGAGTTAAAAAAAAAAAAAAAAGGCTGCTTTGTTTCTTCCTCTTCTGCACTCCTCTTATGCACTGATAAATCCAAAGTGTTTGCCTTGAGGCTTAGAGAGAGCCTGTTCAGTAAGACTGACCAGGCAGCTGTGACTGTCCTTGGGGATACTTCACTTCCCAGCCACTCTTTCCTCCTCCTTTCCATGGCAGACATCCATTAGAGTTTTATATTTTTTAGGATATCAGAAAATCCCACCATTCTGTGGCAAGCCATGAATGCAGCTGTTGCAGCAGAGAGTTCACACTCACCAGGAGGAGCACAAGGAATGTGTAATTCAGGGACCTGGAGATTCCCTGGGGATGGGACTTTTCCTGAGGGAAGACACTCGTAAAAGGTGCAGGGTAAAGAGGCAGAGGAGAGAAGAGCAGGTCTAAAACCAGGTTCTGATTCCTTGTGCTTTCTGAAAGGCAGAAGAAACTTCAGAGAGAAAAAAAAAAAAAATACAGGCAGAGGGCAGAAAAAAGTGGGAACACCATTGGAGCAGGGAAGAGTGGAGGGGGGTGAGAGAGGCAGGTAAGGGATATCTTGGCAGCAGCTTTGCAGACTGTGCTTCACTCTCTGTGTGCCACACAGAGTTTGTATTACAGCAGTTCTAGGGATGTGATCAGATAGAAAAAAAATACAAGAACACCCAACCAGGCAGTGAAGGAGTGAGGGAAAGCAGAGGGATTAAAGATGATGCCGAAATGGTGAAGTGCTGTTGAGACAGAAATAACAGAGCCCTCTGTTCATACCAACAGCCAGAGCTGGGAATGAAGACAAGAGAGAGGTTTGGAAGAGAGGAGGAGAGTAAAAAATCCTTTATCGGGCATATTAATATTCAGCTGTCAGATAGACCTGAAAAAAATTAAACTAAAGATCAGAGAATTAATTACAGTCCAACAGAAATAGAGAAAAGTTGCAAAGAGGGAAGACAAAGGTGAGAATCTTAATATCCTATTTCCACATGGATAACCTCCTCAAATCCACATTTCTTTGAAAGTAGAGGTACTAGAAGTATGCCCTTGAATCACTCACTGTTCAAAACCATCAGGCTTTGAGGTGAGGGATAATGAACAGGGGCCAAAAGCAGAGGGAAGTTGTGGATTCCACATGCCTGGAAGTGTCCAAGGCCAGGCTGGACACTGGGGCTGGGAGCAGCCTGGGATAGTGGAAGGTGTCCCTGCCTATGGGGGGTGGAACTGGATGATCTCTAAGGTCCCTTCCAACCCAAACCATTCTGGGATTCCATGATTATTGGAACAGAGGGATCTGGGTGATGGGATTGGAGCTATTGGGATTTTTGGTTGGTTTTGTGGTATTTTGGTTTGGGTTGGGGATTTTTTGAGAGGAAAGCTGTTTTTTTAATAATAACTCACACGAAATGAATGACAAAAAAATTCATCCTATCATAGAAGAAGGATGTAGGGTCATTGGGAATGAACACAAGTTTGTAAAACAAAGAAAAAGAAGAAAATAAAAGGTGCTTATAAATGAGATCCAAGGAGGAAGAGCACAAGAGCTGAGGATCAGCAAGAGAAGAGCACAGAAAACTCATTACAGATCTACAAAAGCATAGGAGGATTTCATGGACTCCTTGATGAGAACAAACAAATTAAAGATACCATTAGCAAACTGAGCAGGAGCACTTTCAGAGGAGCAGCTCCAGTGAATGCTTTGTAGGTGGGACAGAGGAAAACAGAATTGGTGTCCCTTTGGAAATCCTCATCTGCAGTGTGTCTCTCCATAATCATCACTGATCATGGCTGTGAGGCCACTGTGCTCAAATAAATGCCAGCTGCACACCTGTATATAAAAAAAAATATTGTCTTAGGCATAGACTGGGAGGAGCTGAATTTTCCACATGAGGACATAGGTTTCTGTGCCAGGATTTTCAACAAAAAACGTCAAAGAATTGACGAGAACAAAGATATGGGCGGGATGTGTCGTATCAGACATTCCCAAGGTGGCAACAGCACGACAGATGTGGTGTTTGAGCTTTTGTGAGCCCCCAGCAGAGGGGAAGCTGTTAGAGAACTGTCTGTTATTGATTCACACTGCTCAGAATCCATTTGTACTGGCTGGTTTGGGAGCCATTCTAATTTACAGTCTGTCATGCAAATTGCTCTTGGCCTGTGAAATATTAATCTATTAGATAGACACCCCATGCCTGCACGCCGAACGCATGGACTCCAGATCCTTGGGGATTTTGCTTTTTAAACAACAGATTATTGCCCACGTTCACTAACTACTTCTACAAACAGCTTTAATATCCTCCTCAATTCTCTTCCTGCATAACTAGAGGTAATATTTGATGTACTAGGAATTAAAGACCTGGTTCTATGGGTTTGTTTTATTTCAAATGAAGCAAATTCCGTGGCCACAAAGTTTTTCTTCAGTGCCTGAAATGGATCTATACAAACACACATATATAGGCATGTATTTGGGGGTGTATAAATATTTGTGTATCTTGCACAACCTTTGATTAGATTGGAGGAGGTGGTGATGGGGGTGAAGATTTGTTAGGGTATATGCCAGTGACATAAAAATCCTTCCCTGGCAGGGTGGGCAGGCCCTGGCACAGGGTGCCCAGAGCAGCTGGGGCTGCCCCTGGATCCCTGGCAGTGCCCAAGGCCAGGTTGGACATTGGGAGAAGCCTGGGACAGTGGGAAGTGTCCCTGCCATGGCAGGGGTGGCACTGGGTGGGCTTTGAGGTCCCTTCCAACACAAACCATTCTGAGATGCTGAACCCTGATCTGATTCTGCTGCCAGCATGAAAGGCAAGGCCTGGGTTCCATTAATGAAGAGCCTCTCCTGAGGAACATCTAATTCCACGGCCCTGAGGAATTCACTTCCTTCTAGCCTTGGTTTCTGGCAGAAGAAAGCACATGGTACTCGTGGCCAGACATCCCCACCTTATCTATTCCTTATCAGACTCCTCATCCTCCCTAGTGAGGTGCTGGAACAAGGCACCCAGTGCTGATGGATTTGGGAGAATGCTGCCTCTTCGGGGGTGCTATAAAACATGGGCAGAAAGTGACAGCCAGGGAGGAAGGAAGCAGCAGAGATCATTAATCTCCCTCAGGCAGACACCTGCACCTGCTGGAGGGATGGAGAGGAGCCCTCAGCACCTTCTGTGTTCCCCACACAGAGAAAATCAGCTTCCCCTCTTTCATTTTGGGCAGAATTTCTGGGCTGCTTCTGCCCACTAATCCTGCAGGAATAAAGAAAACAGTCTTCATAAACTCAAATAAATCCACGTGGCAAGAGGCTGTTGTTAAAAGGCCTGTTGGAGATGGAAGATCAAAGGCAGGCGAGTTGGAGACGTGTTTGCCTTTGAAAAGCCATCCAGGAGAATCCCTGGGAATGTGTTCTCACAGGTAGAGCAGGGAAACACTTGAATTTTTCACATCTTTCATCTCTCCCTGCCTCCAAGGCAGGAAATGCATCACCCCCTCCTCACAGTGAGGCCACAGCCCTGGGTGACAGCAGGCACAGCACTGGAGATGGGATGGGATTTATCCCCCATTCCAGAGCCGCTCCCAAAAAGAACCCAACAGCAGCAGGCCAGCTGGTTATTTTACAGAGAGGAACAGCCACAAATGTGCTCAAATCCAAGCTAAACCAGCTGCCAGAGGCTCTGCCCTCTCCATGGGTTCTCCCGAGGGTGGTGCACCAGAACCTTTAGAGCCTCGAGGTCTGAGTGCTGCTCGTTAGCACGGCGCTCATGGTAAAATCCAGCAATTATTCAAGTATTACAACCTGTGCTGCATTTTCACCGAAAAATCCAGGCTATTCGTGTGTTTTTAGCTCGTGTTTGAATTGGTGGCGCAGAATTTTTTATATATTAAGAGTTTCATCTCAAATTGATCGCGAAATTTGGTCGCCTGATGGGCTCAGCTGTATTTGAGTGTGAGGAGAGTCTGTTTAACAACGCCAATTGGTGTCACTCCAAGCACACACACAGGTTTTAAAACAAAAATTAATCAATTTTTTTTCTATTACATCGACTCATACAAAGCAAAATATGCGATTTTTTGGCAGTTTAGCCCCCAAATTTAAATGGATCACAGTCCTTTAGCACCATCTTGAGAAAAAAAGTGACAAAGTTGTCACGGTGTTATTTTACTGCAGCAGTCATTTCATCTTTAGTGGTGTAGAAGACTGATGGGTAACTCCTTGTTTTTCTATCCTGTAATCATTACTTCACATTATTTTATATTCACCTCAATAAATCCATCCCAAGAGCGGAGTGTGACATGAAGATTATTATTTGCTGGTAGCTTTATTATATAAGCAATAACAGTTCAGAAAATGATAGAAAGCTTTGCAGCTACATTGGCAACACCCTAATGAACTGTCATTTTAATATATGTTCTAACTAGTCTTGATGGAAGGCACCACAGGAAAGTTATCACTCCAATTTTTTAAAGATATTACGGAGACTGTAAAAGCATGACAGAAGACTGTAAAAGCATGAAAGAAAGGAATTGTTGCTCTGTACAGCATGCAATTATTAATTCCAATTTTATAACATAAATAAAATCTTCCATAAAAAAATCCCCCTTAAGTATTATTTTAAAGGTTTTTTTCCCATAAATAGCTCATGAAATCATTCGTTTCATGAAACCATTCTGTAAATGCATTAGGAACAGAGAGCCACTAAACAGGAACTTAAGGGATAAAAGGAAAAATCGATACAAATATTTTCATCATCAGTGTGCATCAAGACAGAATCCTCTGTGATTACAAAACCAGACTCTGGAGTGATTACAAAAAAATAGAATCTCATTCTTGTGACACATAGGTGTGGCACAGGCAGGTTCAGACAGACACACACAACAGATTTTCACAGAACTCCAGATTCCCTGAGGCTGGAAAAGCCCTCCCAGCCCAGGCAATCCCAGCTGTGCCCACCTTGTCCCCAGCCCAGAGCTCTGAGTGCCACCTCCAGGGGACACCTGCAGGGATGGGCACTGCAAAGCTCCCTGGGCAGCCCCTGCCAAGGCCTGAGCAGCCTTTCCATGGGGAAATTCCTGCTGCTGGCCAAGCTGAGCCTGCCCTGGCCCAGCCTGAGGCCGTTCCCTCTCCTCCTGTCCCTGTTCCCTGGAGCAGAGCCCGAGCCCTCACTATGTGAATATTTTCTAAATATTCATGTTCATTATCTGTATCTGAGGTTGCCAGAGACGTGGCATTACCAAAATTCATAATGTATTAGCTGAAATTCCTTCCATGCATATTTCAGCAAAGTTGTACAGGCAGCACTTCAAATCACTGCTGTCTGAGAGATCTTCAACTTCTGTTCTGACTTGGTGCTTATGCAAATGCAAAGGCAGGGGATAAAGCCAGGAGCAGCAGAGAACAGGAGAACGATGCCTTGCAAGCTTCCCCTGGTGAGTTTGCCAGCACATCCCATCCTAACCCGCCCATATGGAGAAGGAGAAGGACTTGGGGGTGCTGAGGGGTGAGAGCTGGACCTGCCCCACAACCCCCCTGCCCTGGGCTGAGCTCCAGTGTGGGCAGCAGGAAAGGGATTGGGATTGTGCCCCCCCAGGTGAGAGCCCACCTGCAGAGCTGCCCCAGCCCTGTCCCAGCCCAGGGAGGAGCTGGAGCTGCTGCAGAGAGCCCAGAGGAGGCTCCAGGATGAGCAGAGGGCTGGAGCAGCTCTGCTGGCAGGAAAGGCTGGCACAGCTGGCATTGTTCACCTGCACAGGAGAAGCTTTGGGCTGAGCTCAGGGTGGCCTTGCAGGGCCTGGAGGAGCCCCAGGAAAGCTGGAGAGAGACAATTTCCAGGGGATGCAGGGACAGGAGCCAGGGAATGGCTCCCAGTGCCAGAGGGCAGGGCTGGATGGGAGATTGGGAATTGGGAATTGTTCCCTGGCAGGGTGGGCAGGGGCTGGGATGGAATTCCCAGAGCAGCTGGGGCTGCCCCTGGATCCCTGGCAGTGCCCAAGGCCAGGTTGGACACTGGGGCTGGAGCAGCCTGGCACAGTGGGAGGTATCCCTGCCCATGGGATGATCTTTAAGGTCCCTTCCAACCCAAACCATGCTGATTCCATGATATCCCTCCTGGTCCTGCAGGTCCTGCTTCTCTCAAACATGTTTAGGAACAGTTGATTCTTCCAGCTCCAAGTCTCTGCAGCCTCACTCCCAAACTTCCCTGGAAGATCCATGTCAGCACTTAGGGCTGTCAGTGCTCCTCAGCAGTGCAAACAAGACCCACACAAGCAGTGTGCAGAAGTCTGTGATTCTGAGAGCTGATGGCTGGCAATGTGGGATCTCCCAAGGAGCTCCATCTCTTCCTGGAGAATTCCTAAGAATTTCAGTGCACACACACTCTTTGTTCAGCCTGAACCCATCCCTGCCATGCTCCTTCACAGAGCCAAACAAGGTGCACAAGTGCTTTCCTTCCTTCCTTCCTTCCTTCCTTCCTTCCTTCCTTCCTTCCTTCCTTCCTTCCTTCCTTCCTTCCTTCCTTCCTTCCTTCCTTTCCTTCCTTCCTTCCTTTCCTTCCTTTCCTTCCTTTCCTTCCTTTCCTTCCTTCCTTCCTTCCTTCCTTTCCTTCCTTTCCTTCCTTTCCTTCCTTTCCTTCCTTTCCTTCCTTTCCTTCCTTTCCTTCCTTTCCTTCCTTTCCTTCCTTTCCTTCCTTTCCTTCCTTTCCTCCCTCCCTTCCCACCACTCCTCCTTGTGCTCCCGGGGTGGCATTACTCATTTCCCAGGGTGGCTGGGCAGGATGGCCCCAAAGCTCCACCAGCTGAGCTTCCTGAGGGAAAAGAACCCTCTCCCATGGTTTTCCATCTGTGTGTTCCCTCCTGCACACAGGAAAGATGTGCCCACACTCTTTCCTAAGGACAAGTGCAGGAATTCCAGTTGGTTCAGGATGGATTTTGCCCTCAGCTGGAGCACACGAACTGAATCATCACCTCTTTCCTCTTCCAGTGTTTTTTGCACAGGAGGGAAGCACATCTCCCACCACCACTCAGAATTTAATGTCTCAAACTTCTCAATTTAATGTCCCAAACCTCTGCTCTCTGTGTCTTCTCCTTGGTTCTCTTGCTGAGAGCTCCTTGTCACACATTACAGGCAAGACTGGAGGTGAAAAGGCCAAGATAATCCTCTATTCTCCCATCACAAGAATTCCAAGTTTTCCAAAGAAAACAGAATATCTTGTTGATGTCAGTAGCAAGCAAAAAACCTAAAGTCCTTTCAAAAAAAAAAAAAACTGCCTGAAAATAAACCCCAGAAAAAAAACTGAAAAATAAATATTCTCTTCAGCAGAAGTAGCACAGCAGATAAAAGGTGCTGCTTAAATCAAAGGTTCTTCAGGAGCTGTTGCAAGGCCTATAAAAAAAGAACTACAGGTCTATCAAAAGCCCCTCTTCCCACAGGGAATTTGGGTTTGGAGCTCAGGAGCAGATTTCTGGTCACTGATGCTGAAGCCAGTGCAACAATAACTCAAAATCCAAGGTCAGAGCTATAATCTGGGAACGAATTAACAGAGAGAAAATAAAATTATGCATAAATAAATTTATAAAAACTCAGAGCACATTCTCATTCGAATGGTTACCTTGGATCAGATATTCCTCAGCAGGGCTACAGCTCATTTACCTCTGGATGGCCAAAATTTCCCCTGCAAGACAAAAAAATCTGTGTCTCCAACCCTGTGCTATCTGCAATAATGGCTATAGCTTGGGCCAGGGATGTTTCCTGATGCACACAGACACCTTTGCCCATAGATCCTGTTCAGGGACCATTTCAATCCTGTCTATAAACCAGGCAAGTTCAAAAAAACCCTTCAGCAATATTGCACAAAGTGCACACAGGGGGTAGAAACCACCAAGAAAAGAAAAAAAAAAAAAAAAAAGGGAATGTTGTTAATAATCCATTACACTAAAAAAATAAAATAAAGCAAATTGAAGTACATCAAAGAACAGCATTCAGAACTGAAACCCACAACATTTCACATGACAACTGGAATGGCTCTGGGCACCTGGTGTTTCTCTTTGAAAATGCATTTGTGTTTTTCTCTAGGCTAAAATAGCCAAGTGCAGGCTGGAATTTGGTATTCCAGCTTTCATGTGAAACCTTAACAATCCCTCAGGAGGAGATCATAGCATAAATCCACCTGCTTGTGAATTGCCTAATGATATTTCCACCACCACAATTTTGTTGTGTTACCTGACTTAATGCCTACATTCCTAATAAAATTGTCTAAAACAGAGGTTTAGAACTAATAATCTTTCCAGCCAACAAACAAATATCCATGTTCCTGCTGCAATAGATCTTGAGCACTTCTTGCATTGGTTGTTGAAAACAGGAGAAGAATTGAAAAATCTCAATGTCATTTTGGCCTAAAAAGAATTTTTTTACAGTAAGAATATCCAGTTGCTGGAAAAAACATCCCCAGGGACGTCCCTGTCCCCATTGCTGGAGATTTTCCAGAGGTGATTGTTAAATAATCTCAGTGGGTTCCCTTCCCCACAAAATGGGGAGCACCAGATGGTCTTTTAAGGTCCATTCAAACCAGCGCTATTTTGCAATTCTCTGAATGATATTTGAAAATTGACTCTGCCCTCAGGAAAAAAAAAAAAAAAAAAAAAAAGGAAGAAATAATAATAATTGTCAGTTGTAGAAGTGGATGGAATGATGTGAGACAGAAGAGGGCAGGTTGGATGGGCGTGGAGCACCCTGGTCCAATGGAAGATGCCCCTGGGGTGGGACTGGGTGAACTTTAGGGTCCTTTCCAACCCAAACCACTCCATGATTCCATTATTTATGTGTAGGAACACATCAACTTATTAAGGCTATTTATTTACCCTTATTTACCATTTTTCTATTTATAATTGTTCATTTAATTCCATCTGAAATCAATCCTCCTTGGCAGAAGAACTTCTTTCTGGAGAAATGAAGGTCATGGAAGATCACAGCTCTGGTTATCAGGAATTAGCCAGGAAAACATCAATATATTTTTTATTTAATTAGCCATTATAGGCTTCTTTTTGTTTGGTTTTTTTTTTTTTTTTTTTTTTTTTTTTTGGTTTGGTTTTTTTTTTTTTTTTTTTTGCCTCCAGTATTCCAGGACAAACTTTAAAGTCCTCATCATGCAACAGGATCTGCTGCTGTGGGTAGATCACTGCCCTGGAGCCTCAGGTTGTGGCCATGACTCCTGCCAACATTCCCTGCTGGTTTTAAACCAGCTGGGTCAGACCTGGCTCACAGTAAAAAAATAGACCAGGCTCAAAACCTGCCTGGTCAGGTGATGGGTCTGGCACAGAGTGGGAAAGGCTTGTCCTGGGCAAACAGGATTCTCCAAGATGTTCTGATCATCCTCAGGGGCTCTCCAAGTGCTGCAGGTGTTTTAAGGGAATAATCAGCAGTCTCCAGGACGTTTCAGGCTCAGCCTACCCCAGCATCAATTAAGAAGCTGATAATTACTCCAGCACTTAGTCTGGACTGAGCAGAGCCAGCCTTTCCCTTTCAGGGGAAGCAAAGGCAGCTCAGCCTGCAGGGTTTTGTGGATCCTCCTGGGAAGGTTCATCCCTCCCTTCACCCATCCACTTCCAGGTCCTTCAGGTCCCTCCTGGGACCATCTGCCCGACTTAACTCTGTACCAAACCAAGATTAGCGGCTCCCTCACAGCTGGACCACGTCTTTCCTCAGGGAAAGACATCCCTGAGGAACACACACCTATTTTTAAGTGCAGTGTCTGAAGTGAACTCCCCATCCTGTGAGAGCCGTTCATGCTCTCACAGTTTTGACAGACTGCCAAGCATCGACATCACTTGTTTGTAAAGCTGTCTGATAAGAACAGGGCACAGGATCAGAGAAACTAAAACCACCTATGCAACTCAGAGCAGGAGATAATGTAGCAGAAAAATATTGGAATTTTACTTCTTATGCTCTTTATTGATTATTAACTCACTTCAGTACCTGAAGGGAACCAACAAGAAAGATGGAGAGAGATTATTTCCAAGGGATGGAGTGACAGGACAAGGGGGAATGGCTCCACACTGAAAGGCACTAGAGTCAGATGGGATATTAGGAAGAAATTCTTCACTGTGAGGGTAGAGAGGCACTGGGACAGTTTAACCAGAGAACTTGTGGACTCCTCATCCCTGGAAGTGTCCAAGGCCAGGCTGGGCAGAGCTTGGAGCACCCTGGGGTAGTGGAAGGTGTCCCTGTCCATGGCACTGGGTGGCACTGAATCATCTTTAAGGTCCCTTCCAACCCAACCCATTCTGTGATTCCTGCAGACATTCCAGACTTTCTGCCTGTTTTGCACTGCAGTTACAGACCCAGGGAAATTATTTCTTCCTGTCAGCTGCCAACCATAAGCAGGAGTGCAGGGAGCAGCCAGAAAACCTGGGAGAAATTCCTCCCTGCTTCAAGAACTAATCAAAGGTATCTGACCCACTTCTTCCATTGTCTGATTCTCCAGCTGGTCCCAAGCCAGTTTCACCAATTAGCACAAAAAGAAAGCCTGGGCAGGGTGACCAGGGACAGCAGGGACTGTCTAAAGCCCTCCCAGCTATTGACAAGCAAGAGCAACATTTGCTGGAGCAGCTGCCACCCAGCTCTGGAGAGGTCAATCAATGAATCACTGCAGCAGTCCCAGGCTATACCTTTTATTTTCAGCTGGTTGAAAAAAAAAAAAAAAAACCAGCAGATCTCACAGGGAATCTGAACTTGGTATCAGTAATTTAATTGCCAGCACCTCCCAACCTCTCCCAGTTAATCCATTTCCATACCTGTAGGTTTAAGAAGGGGTAAACCCACTAATTTGTCTTTAAAGAACGTTGCTACAGAGATGATATGTTATATACACATTTCCAAGGTTGTTTAAAAATATTTCAAGAGGATTTCAGTACCCAAATGCCTTCCACACATCTCTATATCAATATATTGCGTGCACAGTTTGAAGGTGTTGCTATGTGTGAAATTTTCCAAGCCAAGAAATTCACTGATTAAAGCCAAAAGAAAGAGACATGAGTAGAAACAAAAGCCTAAAGAGCCTGCAGTTTGAAGTTTTTGATAACACCATAAGCATTACTTAAATGTGCAAGAGCAAAATAATTTTTTTAAAAAGTCAATAAAAAATTATGTATTCCATAAGTAACCCGAACTTCCATTTCCATTTAGCATTTATACAGAGAGAAAACTTCTTTTCAGGTGATAATGATAGGAACATTTGAAATGCTCCTCTAAAAGCCAACTAGGAGTGCAATGAGAAGCCCAAATGCAGTGAAAATGTGCCCTGGCCAATTTGTCCTGCTATCCAAGGAGGATGAAAGCAGACTATTAGATTTTGGCATGACAACCAATCTTACCACAGGGCACCACAGAGAGGATTAGGGACAGAATTATTTCCAGCTTTAACTCTGGGTCTGATTCAAGCTCTTCATATTACTTAGCATTTATGTTCCTTAGATTTAATAATCCTTTCTAGCTGTTAGCAGGCAAAAGAAAATAGCCAATTTACCAAGAATGTTTGGCAATAAGAATTCAATTTATTTAATTTTGTTGCTGTTTAAATTTATTTAGTTTTGTTGCCACGTTATTTCAGCTCCTCAGAAACATTCATTTTACCTTTCCAAAGGACTTCAGGGTGAGACTGAGGTGCAAATTTTGGGTTTATATTTCCAAAAGAGCTGTGGGGCACTGCAGCAACCTGTGTGTTTGAGGGGCAGCAAGGCCCCTGGTTTCCATGGTCGTGTGCCAGAGTCAAATAAATCTGCTAATGAGACTGGCTGGAGAACCCAAAAGATATTTAGGGAAAAGCTGGGAACAGATTTCTGTGCCTGGGGCAGACGTAGAGTTGTCTTCTGAGGCACATCACGGTGGAAATGTAACTGAGGCTGTTAACAGAAACACCTCAGGCCACCTTGAGTGCTCATTGCCAGCTCCCCAAAAAGTGTAAATATCCCTGTTATCCTGAGAGGAACCCTGCCTGCACACCCAGGACAGGAAGGCAAGGCAGTGTTGATGACTTGAGCCTAATCCCTTTATTCCTTTCACACATGAGGAATGCACTGCCCTGCTTTACCCTCAGCAGCAGCTACCCATCATCTCACTTGGAAACACAGGGAACTGGTAGAATTGAATTATTCCTGTGAAAATGGTACCTTCTCCATATGTATTTCCCACTAGAAAGTGGTTTTTTTAAGGCTGACAAGAAAAACTGCTGTTCTCGTACAAAATCTGGTTCTACAGTTGGCATGCTGTTTGGATTTTGGGGCTCTTCACCCTTCCACTGGATTGAAAGCAGCCTGGTGTCCATTTGACCTCTGAGTTAGGACTGAAAAACACCAATAAACATTCAATTCAGAAGACTAATTTTGCTTTTCATGATTAGGGCATGAACAGCAATTCTTCTCTTGGTTGTGTGCATGGCTCAGTTCAAACAAACACCCAGAGAAGCTGTGGCTGCTCCACCCCTGGAAGTGTCCAAGGCCAGCTTGGACAGGGCTTGGAGCATCCTGATTTAGTGCAAGGCATCCCTTCCAACCCAAACCAGTCTGTGATTTATTGTAAATGCAGGTGAACCCAGTGGGAAGAAATGCTGATGTCTGACTCCAGTTCAGAAGGCTGAATGATTTCTTTATTATAACTATGCTATAACACATTAATATACTATTTAAAGGAGATACTAAAACTACAAACCTGCTTTTCTCACTACCAAATCTAACCAACCCACAACTCGTGACCCTCTCTGAGAGCCCAGCCACAGGTGGGTTGGATTGGCCACCAGGCTCAAACAATCCTCACCAGAATCCAACCAAGCAATCACCCCAGGGAAACAATTCTCCAAACACATTCCACATGGGAAAAACAAGGAGCAGAAATAGAAATTGTTTTCTCTTTCTTTGCTCTGTGCTCCTCTATGAAAAATCCTGAGAGCGAGAGAAGAATGTGCTGCCACAGTGGTTCTATGAAATTCTCCAGTCAGGAAGGTTTCTCTGCATATTTGCAGTGGAGGCAGCTCTGAGCAGAAGGGTAAAGGGAAGAAGAATCACAGCTCCCCAGCAGAAACACAGGAAGCATCTCCTGGCAGATCCCCTGGGGCCAGAGGTGCAGAGCTCTGTATTTGTGCCAGAAAAGGCCCTCAGGGATGTGCCAAACTGCCATTAACCACTCAGTGAGCAGCACATCCACAGGAGCTGCTCTCACTGCCTTCAGTCAGAAATGCCCTGGGGTGATCCTTTCATTGAATTCCCCAAGACTGCTGAGGCACAGGGAGAGGTTTTGAGTGCTCCTTTGCAGGGAGCAAGGGTTTTGAAGGCAACTCAGAAATAGCACTGAGTCTCAGGGTGCAGAGGCAGCAGACAACACAGCCCCATGGCAGCCTGGCAGTCGCTGCCAAGTGGATGTTACGGCAGGAAAATCCAGAATTTCTCCTTCCCTCTCAAGCATGAGCATTCAAACAGCCTGACCCCCACCTTCCTTCACGGTGCTGCAACAACTCGGTGCTTGAAGAGCCCAGGGTTCTCTTAGTGCCAGCTCATAGCAAGAAGTATTTCTGAAGGAAAGCAGAGGTTTTATCTCTCCTAGCTGGGGCTGAGTGAAATCTGTCGCTCACACAGAGCAGAGCTTTTGAGGCAGCACACCAGCACTAAGGAGAGACAAGCAGAGATCCAAATCAAACCTTGCCCCCAAGCACCTCAAGATGCCTGGCAGAGCAGCTCCTGCAATTGAATTGGTGCCCAAGAAATGCAAATAAAATGGAACTCTCAAGTTGCAGCTCCAAATGTATCAAGGAACCTGCTGATCCTAAGAAAATGGGCATAAAGTTCAGCATTTGCTCTTGCTTGCAATAAGCAGCAATACCAATACATCAATTTTATTTGTTTTCAGTGTTCCAAATTATTGAATTAACAGCATCTTGTACCTGTTTTTATTAGGGTAAGAGTATCACACATATGGGCATGAACAAGTGGATACAAGGATAGATTTACATGGACAGAGGGACACGGAGTTTTCCCAGAGCTAGAAACAAAAGGCCAAATAAATGCCTGACACTCCCTCTAAAGGAATAGACAGAGCCTGGCAAATTTCCCCAAATTTCCCTGACAAGAGATATAAAGAGGACCTCAGATCCCTGGGAGTCTTTATCTGATGGTTATTACTGAAACACTGATTCAGCCACTGAGGAAAAAAGTCCTTAGAAACAAAATGCAACCACCCATTTTGTGAGGGGGTTTTGGGTGTGTCATTTTTGTGAGACTTTCCTGCTGGTTAAAAAAGAAAAAAGAGAGAGAAACAAGAAGACCCTCAATCTGTGTCATAAAACATAAGTTATTTCTTCCTTTGTTCACCTTCCAAAATACAATTAGTCCTTTATTCCTATTACCCTCATCTGTTTTAGTGATGTGTGATCCTCATATGCAGGGCATTTTGGTGTCTTGTTTTCATTGCTATCACTGAGATATTTTCCAATCCTTCCACTTCAAAATATCCCATTTTTCATTAAATGTCACTTGAATTGTGTCATCAAGAAGGCACTCTTAATAATCTGCATTTTAGAGCTAAATCAAGCTCGTGCATATATTCCATTTTGCTTCTATTCAGAGCCCTTCTGGCTTTCCAGGCTGTAGTTTGGTCTCAAATATTCTCATGATTTTTGCAATGGGAACACAGGAACTCAGGCTGGAGATCAATCCTTGGCAATTGCTCCATGAAAGGAGCAAACTCTTTCCCAGCTTCATACAAGAGCCAGCAAATGAGAATTGAATCTATAGTCCCCTAAATTCCTTTACAAGAATCAATTCTCCCCATTTTCCTGCCTCCACGAAATATGGGCAAATAGAAAAACTTTCCTGTAGCACCATCAAACACTGCCTGCTTGGAAAATCCACCCATGTTCCTCACTGAGGAATTTTAATTTTAGCCTTTCCTTGACGCTTGCCAGCTGTTTCCCTTTGCCCAGCGTTGTCCAGGGGGCATTTAATGAAACATCAAAGCAAGCACTGACACCACCTAACTCCCAGTGCTGTGTCAGAAAGCTCTTCCAAGGCTTCTGCATAGGTTAAAATGTCCATTTTGAGAATCTGGATTAGGGAGCTCTGGAGAAAACCTTTTCCCTCCATTTCTGTTTCCACAACAGAAAGAATCTGGGGAGACTGGCATCCAAGCTGGTGAAGCCAAGGTTTGCTTTTATCTCTGTCACCCTTAGAGGTAATTTTTTTTTTTTTAATTATCTTATCCTTCCTAATAAAATTCAGAAAATTTGGAAAACGATGGTCAAACACACAAAAAGCCCTATAGTTTACAGATTTCTAGGCAGGATAGTCAGAGTTGTCCAGCCGTTCATTTATTGTGACAGAAAAAGAAGCTCCATGTGGGAAGATAATAAAAGAAAGAAATTGAGTAGTTACATCTAATATATTGCCGAGTGAAAATAATTTCCTTCACTAAATTAACTCCAAAACCTTTAAATATGAAGTTTGTTCCTAAGGGCCTTGGTAAGAACAAAATACAGAGCTCGATGCAGTGCAAGCAGTGGTCAGGAACAGCTGAAATACCCCTGGGTTATTAATCACAACTCCCAAACACAGCTTGCTGAGAAGAAAATTAACTCTATCCCAGTCAAAACCAGGCCACAGAGCCACCAAGGCAGTTTGCTGTGCAGCAGTCAGAGGAGGGGAAGGGAAGGCTGTGAGGGAAATCCCAATCCTTGCAGGAAACAGGAATGTGGTGTGGAACAAAGAGAGCCTGGCGAGTGTAGTGCACTCAGCCCACGGGATCCTCACGATGTGTCATCTTCTAGCGGTGCTGAAAGTGGAATGTAACACAAGAACAGCTTTTAAAAACTGAAAAATACTTCTGCTGAAAGCCTTTTGGTACTTAGCATGTTTTGCAAATGCAGTGCAGCACACTCTGTGTGCTGGGATTTGTATTGCAGCGAATTAAGGTTTCTGTTCCAATTAACATCCAACTTCCCCCTGCGCTGGATTTGTGCTGAGAGCTCACCTAAAAATACAGAAGGAAACACAGCAGCTGCTGTGACTCCACACCACGAGCCAAGGAAAAGTCATGTGTGTCATTTTCCCAGTAGTCTTTTCCTGAAGAGCCCTTTAAAAAAAAAAAAAAAAAAAAAAAATTAAGAGTTTTGCAGCCTGCTGGCTGAATCCTTCAGCAGTCATTAGGGCTGGCTTATTTCATGTGAAAACACATCAGGACTTCTTTGTAAGTCTAAGTGTTTCAGGGAGGAGGATGCAAAGTGACATCCTCTGGGTGACACACATTGGGCCAGGACTGGCTGTCTCACACAGCCAGGAATTCCATTTTAGTAACACAGGTTGCATCACAGCCTGATGCAGAGTTCTCAGGGTGAAAGGAGAAGGCACAGGATTGAGGGGCAACATCAATTCCCTAAATTATCCTCCGCTTCTGACACAGAGCAAAAGTGTGTTTTGCAGTTTTCACCCCACTTCTTGTTACACTGATTTCAGAGCTGAGTCCCCTCCTTCCAGGTTGTCACCCAGCCACTTTCTGCTGTCTGCCAAAGCCACACTTACAGTCTGAGAGGCGAAATGTCCGATTTCTGTGCACAGGAGCTGAGGTCCTGTGAGAGCTGGGAAGTGGGCACAGCCTCAGTTGTAGCAAAATATTTCCTTTAGTGTCCAAGATTTGTTCAACCAGGTAAAACCAAGGGCTGGGCAGAAGGAAAAGGTGCTGATTTCAGAGCTTGTCTGCTCTTGGAGAACAGATAGTCCTGCTCGTGGAAAGCTCAGGCTCTCCACAAGGAATGCTGTGCCCTGCCCTCAGGCTGGAACAATCTGGAGTCTAAAAGGTCTCCACTCCATTTATTGATCACCAATAAAAGATGGAAAACCAGCCTCCATGTCCTCACAATAGAAGGGATGATGCATCAGGTTTTAGCTTTTCTATGTTTCACATTCTGTGCTGCTTTAGTGTGAGGGTCTGAGCTTCATATTATGGGATGGTGAGCTCTGTTCACAGAGCAGGGAGACAAAGCAATTCCTGCTCCAGCTGGGCACCAAGGACAAATGATCCAAAGCTCAGGCCCAGGAGCACAAACAGCGTGGGCTGGAGAGAGAAAAACAAGCAGGATGGGAGTGCCTGGGCTAAAGCTGGAATGGGACAATGAACTGCAAGGTGCAAATGGAGCAGAGCTGATCCCAGTGAGAGCCCCCGGGAGCGCTCGTGCATTTTGGGACCATTTTGGTTCCTCTTGGCTGCAGCCCTGGCTGGGCTCTGGTGCTGCCCAAGGTGGATCCGTGGAGGAGATCCTTTTCATAAATCCCTGCTTTATTCTTCAGCTCTGCCCAGCCTCTGCTCTAGCTCAGCCTGCACAAGGCATCAGGGAAGCACCATTTTCTGGATTTTCCAAGTTTAAGAGGATCAAGAAGATGATTCTTAAATTTGGAAAGGATGGCTGGCTCCATCCCTTCATTAGTCAGGTCAATGCCAGACCATGTAGCTCCCTCAGAGCCTCACAAGGCTTTCAGGGAGAAGAAAAAATCCCAAGAGCTAAAACCAGGAGAATGGAATCAATTTTTCAAGCTGACTGACAAGGCCAACAGGATTGTTCACTGAGTGACACCAGACAAATCTGTTTGGCTTTCCAGCAGAGGGAAATAATCTCCTGGCCATGTAATCATTGCTCTGCTGTCCAAGGGGATACTGCTGGAACAGGGATGTTTGCAGAACCAACCAGCATTGGATGACCTCAAAGCTCTGCTTTGGTACAGATCCTTCCTCATTTAAATGGCAGCTTACAGCCTGGGAGAGGTGCAGAGGGAAGAATCCCAGGATGGTTTGGGTTGGAAGGGACTTTGAAAATCATCCAGTGCCACCCCTGCCATGGCAGGGACACCTCCCACTGTCCCAGGCTGCTCCAGCCCCAGTGTCCAACCTGGCCTTGGGCACTGCCAGGGATCCAGGGGCAGCCCCAGCTGCTCTGGCAATTCCATCCCAGCCCCTGCCCACCCTGCCAGGGAACAATTCCCAATTCCCAATCTCCCATCCAGCCCTGCCCTCTGGCTCTGGGAGCCATTCCCTGGGTCCTGTCCCTGCATCCCCTGGAAATTGTCTCTCTCCAGCTTTCCTGGGGCTCCTCCAGGCCCTGCAAGGCCACCCTGAGCTCAGCCCAAAGCTTCTCCTGTGCAGGTGAACAATGCCAGCTGTGCCAGCCTTTCCTGCCAGCAGAGCTGCTCCAGCCCTCTGCTCATCCTGGAGCCTCCTCTGGGCTCTCTCCCTGTGCTGAAGAAGACTGACATCTTCTCCCAGGGATTCTTTTCCTTTACCTTCACTCAGCTGTGTCCATTCACATCCTTCATGTAATTTCTACTTTCCAAGTCACCAAGAGCAGAAAGGAGTAGGACAGACCAGGAGTTAAACCCCAGGGTCTGAACTCCAGCTCAGAAATAGATCTCTTGAGAATCATTCCCTCCTTTGCCATCCCTTGTCCCATTCCTGCAGAGGAAGCAAATCCTGACCAAAGACTGGGAGTGTAGCTGCAAAATGAGTCTGAATGTGCTCTGTCCCAGCAAGGCACAGCTCTTTTGTGGAGATTTTGGCTTCCTGCAGAAAGAAACCCTTCCTTTCCCCCCGAGGGTCCTAAGTCTAAAATGTTCCGTGCAAAGAAAGGGCTTCCACTGCTTCTCTTTCAGGATTAGCAGTGAACTCGGGCTCTAAATGATTTATAAGCATAATCTCCAGCAAATGTTTTAACTCTGAGAGTGCTAAGTGCTGACCTGGGAGAAAATCACTCATTTTGCTCTCGCCTGCTGTTGTCTTGTTGGTTCCAAGCTCTGCTCTACAAGCAGAGGAAACTTAATTCAGTTGCCTTTGAAATTAAACAGCTATATCAGACTTAGCACTTTGAAACTACAGGAAGGCATTAGTCAATGGGTTTAATTATTCACATTCTCTCCTTGCTCCCTCCTCGTTTTCCTGCAAGTGATCAAAAGCCAAGTTGTTCTCTGTGTCGTGGAATATCAAGCGGATTTTCTCATTTTCTGCAGGTATCACTCACGATCTCACCCATCTGAGCAGCTGAAAACTGCTGCTGCAGTGAGATCTGAGGTGCCCCAGACACCTGGCCAAGGGAGAAATAACCCACATGGGTATTTCTGGGCCAGCAGTGCACATTTCTACATCTCTGACTGTGCTCTGCAGCATTTTGCAAAGTCTTTGCAAGGGCAAGATGAGTTTTCACCCCAGTGTGGACCTAGAGTTGCCTAAACCTCACAGATAAATGCAATAAATCCATCTAGAGCAGGCCAAGATACCTGCACATCACATCTCCAGCTCTTTTCCCTTGACAGTCAAAAGAAGTATTTAAAATATTCAAATTTCATGGCACATGTAAAGGTTTGACTCGATAATACTGGAGATCTTCTCCAACCTTAATGATTCTATGTGAAAATTAAACAACTTCCCAGCAAACCATGGTAAAACAAACCTTAATTCTGCCATTAGCAGAGGTTTTCTTTGCATGTCAAAGCTTTGTTCTCATTATTCTTAACAAAAATGCTTTTTTTGGCTAACTAAGAATACATTTCAACAGTTGTCACTGCAGGGAAAGCACTGGTAAGTCACACTGACAGAAAAACTCCTTAAGACAACCTGAGAACAAAACTCCTGCAATTAAATTTCTGCCCTCAGAAACAAGCAGAGCATATCCAAATTCCCATATAATTCATGAAGAGGATGATGAACTGTCAAAATAACACTAAACCTAATTAAAGACATAGTAACTTAGTGTTGATGTGATGGGAACACAGAGGGAAGTTAGAACCTTGCCTTTGTGTTAAGGATTTTTTTTCCCTTTTCACTTGATCTTTGGAAGCCTCAGCAGGAAACACAGATTTTTCTGGGTTGCTGTCTCTTGGCTGTGACTCTCCTCTCTGCAGCAGAAAGGCAGAGCAGGGTGACAGGGAGAAATAAGGGGAATTTTGAGAACTTAGAACCCCTTTGAGTACCTAAAGGAGCTCCAAGAGAGCTGGAGAGGGACTTTTCACAAGGGCATGGAGTGCCAGGACACAGGGAATGGTTTTAAGATGAAGGAGGGCAGGGCTGGATGGGAGATTGGGCAGGAATTGTTCTCTGGCAGGGTGGGCAGGCCCTGGCACAGTGGCTGCCCCTGGATCCCTGGCAGTGCCCAAGTGAAAAGACACCAGTCAAGCTTTACTGATGTCTGCAAAGTGACCAGAATCAAATGCACAGAAAGCTTTAAATCATCAGAGCAATTTCTGTCCAGCACCTTCCCCCCGAGGGCCTCACCACAGCCAGGGCACGAGGAGTTGGTGCTGTTGACTCCTCACTCTTCAGCCAGCTCTGATTTCCAGCTTCATCCACTGGGACAGGGAAACAGCACCAGGGGAGCACAAAATGAGCCTGTTCATCCTTTAGGGGCTGAAACAAATCCCCAGGGATGCAACAGCAGCAGCCAAGACAGAGGTGAAAATTCTTGGCTGATTTGCACTGAGAGTAAAGGGGAGCTGTGAGACTGAGGAAAAAAGGAAAGAATTAAAAAAAAAAAAAAAAAAAAAAAAAAAAAAAAAAAGAGGAGAGTAGGGCTGGATGGGAGATTGGGAATTAGGAATTGTTCCCTGGCAGGGTGGGCAGGGCTGGGATGGAATTCCCAGAGCAGCTGGGGCTGCCCCTGGATCCCTGGCAGTGCCCAAGGCCAGGTTGGACACTGGGGCTGGAGCAGCCTGGCACAGTGGGAGGTGTCCCTGCCATGGCAGGGTTGGCACTGGGTGATCCTTGGTCCAAACCATTCCATGATTCTGTGAAACAGGAGCCATTCGTGACAGCTGCTCACTGGTGGTAGGTCATCAAGGAAGCAGAGCAATTTTTCCTGAATAGGCACATTCACACATCTCTAAAACTTCCAAATATCATTTTATCAGAAAAAGAGTGCATCAAAATACTGCTTCAACAGCAGGGAATTTTTCAGTCTGAACCTGCCCACCACCTTCTTCCCGAGGCTTCTTCGTTTCTCTTCCTTCATCCTTCCCAATTGCTTGGACAGGTACCAGAAATATCTTCAGGCAAGGAGCCTGATGTCTAACTCTGCTTCATTTCCTTCTGCACTGCACAGATCTCCTTGATTTGCACCTCCTGAACAGAGGGGAAAGGTCTCACTTTGCCCCTTCTCTTACTTTCCTGCTGGGCAGCTTGAGGAGGAACGGGTACCTGAAGGATCCTGTGGCACTGCTGCCTGATATTTGTGCTCCATTCCACTGGAGCAGGGTGACTTTAAAGCAGGGAGCAAGAGCTGCCCACTCCCCAAATTCAGGAATAACCCACCTAAACCAACCTGTTGGCAAAAAGCCACGTCGTGCTCTGAGCTGCAGCTCCCTTGAAGAGGTTGCATCCTCTTTCCTCCCCTTTTTCTTCATTAAATAGGGAACACTCCCTTTTTCTCTCTCTCTGCCTCTTCCCAGTTTAGATCAGCACACTTCCATTTTCATTTTCTGCCACCTGTGAGTCGTGTGGCCTGTGGGTAACCCCAAAAGTAAAGAAGGGACAGTGCAAATACCTCAGCAGCCTCAATCCCAGTCACCCTTTGGAAAGGTGAGATAATTGGAGCTGCTTCATTAGGAAGGGCCACCACTGGGAGAGCCAAGGAACACTAATGAAACCTTGGGCTATCCTGGATTGATTAAACACTGCTTAAAATCTCCAAATTATGGAGAAAGAAGGAGCTCAGGGAAGCCCAAAGGAGCAAAGGAAGTTAGCAAGGCAAATAAATTTGCAGGGGTTTTATCACACTAAGCAGAGCTGTTTTGATAGAGAAGCTGCAAGGAGAAACATGGAGCAACATTAGGAATTTCCCAGCATCTGACAATTCACCCTAATTAGAAAAATTCAATTAATTCAGCACATGCAACAATACCTTTATTATCTTCATCTCCCATTCCTGCAGGAGAAAAGAAAGCTCACATCTCATGATTGTTTTCTAATTCAATCTCCCATCACCCAAAGTTCTTCACTTCATCCTTCTTCCTGCATTTCCTGAATTTCGGCCGTATTTACATATCAATCACACCTTGCACATCAAAAAATCATTTTCTTACTTGAAAATAATTCATATCAGACAAAAGCTATTAATATACAGTTAAATAGAAGGACAATGCAATGCTAATGGCAAATTTACCTGTTAATCTGCTGGCTGTGTTTTCAGAAGGCACTGTGAGAATAAATGAGGTGGCTCCTCATTCAAGTACCTTTGTGGGTTATCTTTGAAGATTTGATTTCTGCCTTTTGCACGTTGTCGAGGTTGAGCTCATTATTTACAACAACAGTTTTTAGGATGTTTATCATGCTCTGAATAAACTGAATAATAAAGCACTCCCACAAGTGTTGTTAAGGAGTCAGCTGCACCAGCAGTGTCACGTTTCCAGAAGGCCTGGTTATAACAATCCACACTCAGCTCCTCCCTGTCAAAGGCAGCTCCAGGGATCATGAGGGAAAATTTTGGATCAGTTCACCTCAGAGCACAGTATAAACCTGGCACTTGGATTTTCCAATTTAGCACAGCATCCCAGAATGGTTTGGGTTGGAAGGGACCATAGAGATCATCCAGTGCCACCCCTGCCATGGCAGGGACACCTCCCACTGTGCCAGGCTGCTCCAGCCCCAGTGTCCAACCTGCCCTTGGGCACTGCCAGGGATCCAGGGGCAGCCCCAGCTGCTCTGGGAATTCCATCCCAGCCCCTGCCCACCCTGCCAGGGAACAATTCCCAATTCCCAATCTCCCATCCAGCCCTGCCCTCTGGCACTGGGAGCCATTCCCTGGCTCCTGTCCCTGCATCCCCTGGAAATTGTCTCTCTCCAGCTTTCCTGGGGCTCCTCCAGGCCCTGCAAGGCCACCCTGAGCTCAGCCCAAAGCTTCTCCTGTGCAGGTGAACAATGCCAGCTGTGCCAGCCTTTCCTCCCAGCAGAGCTGCTCCAGCCCTCTGCTCATCCTGGAGCCTCCTCTGGGCTCTCTGCAGCAGCTCCAGCTCCTCCCTGGGCTGGGACAGGGCTGGAGGCAGCACTAACCTGTTGATGTGTTCAAACTTCAGAATTATTGAGTTTTAAGGTCTATGGAGACAGCAGAAGGGATGCAAGTCACTGGCATTTGGGCTTTATTAATGCTGGAGTGTCAGCCAGGTGACATCCTGTGGGGCAGGAGGGCTGAGCCCAAAGTGCATCACCCCCTGAGCAATCCTCCAGGAGTGGCTCCTGTCACTCTCCAGGAGCTCTGCTCACCTGCAGCAGCCTCTCATTTGGAGGCTTCTCTCAGCTCAGAGGCTGCTCCAGGCCAGCAGGCTGACAGGCAGCTGTGACAGCTAAAATCTTCATTTGCCATCTCCTCACTTGTGGCTCCCAGGCCAGAACATTCTGCAGTTCTGGTTGCAGCCTGATATTTTACCCTCTGCTAATACAAATTCCTTCAGGCTAAAAGAGGGACTAAGTGTGCCATTGTTGCTTGTCTGGGGGCAAGCAATTATTTGGGCTTCCTGCCCTAATCCCTAATCTAGCTTTGGGCAAACACAAGGAGTTAGAGACACCTCCTCTTCCTCACAGTGGATTTAAACGTGGCCAAGTTAACCTAATTGGAGTTCCCAGCTGTATCACCTTTTGTTAAAGCTGCCTTGTAATTTTCACTACAGCAACATTTTCAGCTTGTTCTAACTCCCATCAGAGTCACTGCTTGGGCTGAAATCTTCCATGCTGAGGGTCAGCTTCAGGCAAAATATTTTACTGGATGTGGCAGGGAGAAAAGAAGAGAAATCAGGAAATGTGCTTATTCAGAAAGTACAGGAAAACTTTGCCTTCCCACCTGCTTGAGCACATTAATTATGGAGGATCATTTAATTAAACACTGACACCATCTCTTGTTTCCATGGGCCCTGTCTCGCTCACTGTACAAATATGAGCAGTGCTCAGCTGACCAGAAGATGGGTAGGATTTTGTTTTATTCTCATTATTCGGTGTGGCTTTTCACTCTTTTTCTTGAGGACCATTTACCCACAGCTCAACAGGCAGAATTACTGACTCCCTCGTGGGCTCTGCCACACAGCCACAGCCAGACAAAGGCAAACTGACAGAAATTTGCTCTGTGTTGCAGAGCCTGACCTTAGTAATAAACTCAGTGGAACAATAGATAATTGAGCCAGGCTTGAATGCATGACAGCCAAAAGAGAAACGGCAGTAGATAATTATATTACCAAAGAATATCCCTCTCTCAATTAACACCCAGGTCCACTTAATGGTTCAATTATACTCTAAATAGTTGGTTACATTAACTAAAATCGTGTCGGTTTTGCATCCTCTGGCCTCCTCCTTCTTCATATCTTTTTCCTCCCTGTAATAAGAGTAATTTGGGTGGTGACACTGCAGCTTGTTCTGTTCATGGTGGCCCCTGCAGCAGCCTCTGCTGAATTCACCAAGGCAATATAGAGCTGAAGGAGGGGAAATCACTCTACCTATGCAGTATAGATTTAAAACCAGATCTGTTTGCAGCTCCTGGGGCTCCAACCCCTTCCCAGCTCCCTTCCCTGCCCTGGACACGCTCCAGCCCCTCCAGGTCTCTCCTGCAGGAGCAGAACTGGGCACAGCCCTCGAGGGGCCTCTCAGAGCCAGCCCAGAGGGACAATCCCTGCCCTGCTCCTGCTGGACACACAATTCCTCACCCAGCCCTGCTGCCAGTGGCCTCTTGCCCCCCTGGGCACCCCTGGGCTCGTGTCCAGCCCCTGGCACCAGCACCCCCAGGGCCTTTCCCAGCTTTCCAGCCCCTCTGCCCAGCCTGGAGTTCCACGGGGTTGTTGTAATTCAAGTGCAGAAGTTTTCTTTGTTATGCTTTGCATATCCTGATCTTTCATTCTCTTCCTATCAAAGATGTCCCAGTAGAATTCTGTGTGCCATCAGGTGTGATAATTCACTTGTGGGGAATTTTTGAACGAATTCAAGACAGGACCTCTGAGTTGTTTTTGATGATGCAGTTTATTTTTCTTGCCTTCTGCATAGGCAGGGAGGGTGAGTTCAGCTCACATCTTCACTGCATGGTTCAGAAGGTCACAAGACCCTCAGTTGCAAGACCTTTAAAGGAGTTATTGACCAGTAAAACACTGCCAACAAGGATATTTATGTTTTTGACCCAATCCTTAAATATTTCATCTTATGGACCCATGTTACAGTGTGAGCTCTCTTGGCCAGTCATGTTCTGACACACAAACCCACAGTGCTGCATTCTGAACTCCTTGTTTACCTCTGGAACTACTTTTATTTTTTCTATATCTTAAACTCTAAAACTCTCAACTTTCCTGTCCTTAGCTTAACTTGTCTCTGCTTTAAACTACAAATCTACATTCTCCCTTCCAGCACCTCAGTTTGGGAGCCTTTTCCAAGGTCTTAGATCAAATCATGGGTTTAATTTTAAGCTTTGGCTTCCAGGCCCAAAGTTCTGAGAGTTCCTTGCACTTTGGATTCCAATAATCAGACATCTAGCAATTCATCCAAGAAAAATCACAAAGCCTAAGCCCCATCCCTCTCCTTTTCTTCCATAAAACCATTTTCACAGCCTGTGTTTCTGTATTTTACAGGCCCATGCAGGGCCTTCCTTGCACTGTTGTATTTCAAGGAGACAACTGAGGCCTGGTAAAAAGGACAACAAAGAGAAGAACAGAGTTAGAAGGTTTTTGCAGAGACACCGACCTGCTTTCATTAAAGAAAGCTCCCCAACAATCCTGCAAAAAAAAAAAAGCAAAACAAACCAAAACTGGCTGTGGAAAAGGGAATTGTGTCATTTGCAAAGATCTGCATCATTCAGGCACTGGTAGGGGGTGAGGCAGCCCCAGTGAGGTCAAGGGGAAAGAAAAAGGGATTTTCTTCTGCAGTTGAAACTCAAGTGCTGTGCTGGTCACCCTCCTCAATAAACCCACAGCTTCACATCAGGAAGAAATACAGATTATTCTGTGCTGTTTTTTTTCCTATTTTCTCTCCTGCTTTCAAGGCCAGAAGAGACCAAAGGTTCTGTGTAACATTTGCAAGAATATTTCATCCAGTTACCCCTGTAGGGAGGTTATTACTTTGCTAATATATTCCTCCTACACTCCATTTCCAAACTAAAGGAGAGTGTTTCTGCCTATAAGCATGTTTGTTTGGTTGGGTTTGACCCCAATTATGTGAGCTGATCTATTAGAAGATATAATTACCTTCCACAGGCAGTGTGGGGTCACCTTACCTCCCATGTGAGTGTAACTCCAGGAGCAGTTTCCTCCCCTGTTAAAAATAAGCCACTACTTTCTTGTTTAGGTTTCTTTCAGGGCTCCAGTCATTGGCAGCCCCATAATTTCTTCCTGTTTCTCATTCTGATTCCCGTGCAAGTCCAAAAGAAAGTTGCCAGTATTATGAGCAAAGGAGAAATACATCTGAGCACTAGCTCAGAGTGAAGGAGACACAAAAAAGCAACAAACCCCCAGAATAGCAATCCAGCTTTTTTTTGCTGAAGTGTTCCTTCCGTGCCCACATGTACCCACAGCTCCTCATTTTCCCGTGCATCTCATCCTTCCTTGCACCTGTCTCAGCTTTCAAGCCCAGCACTTCACGAGGGAGATGTGCCTGACAGCACATTTGTACTTTTGTAAGGGCTGGGGGATGAAGGGGAAGCTTCCTCAGGGTGTCTGCAGGCAGTTTTTCCCTCCAGGAAAAAACCATTCCCTGCTTGGCATCAGCACTGGCTTTGTCATCCCGCCACACCTTCCTCCTTCTGGCTGAGGGCACTGAGCCATTTCCAGAGGGCAGGGAGGGGGCTCATGCACAGTCTCTGTCTCAGGAAACAAATGGGCAGGATGTGGAATAGATCCCAGGAGAACCCTAATCAAACAAACCCTCCATATGCTGGAGGAACATAACACTAAACTCATTTTGAAGGAGCAGCTCAGCCCTTCCCTATTAATGCACAATAATAAGGCTCCATCCCAGTGTGGGTTCTGCAGGGTTTTGTTTTCTCCTCCCCCCGCCCCACCACCGCAATGTTTGAAGCACTTTTTAAAAATAACAAAAGTGGGGAAATTACATTCATGGGTTTCTGCTTCAAATATTTATATGTTTTTACAAAAGTGAGAGGGGGGAGAAGTCCTGGGGTGTAGATATATATATGCAAATAAACATCTGGGAACTGATGGAGCCACTGAATGCGGGAAAGTTTGGGCAATCAAAGAGGATGCACAAAGATGTGGACACAAAAGGAGAGAATATCTCTTTCCCAGGAAAGATGGGAGAAAGGAGAGCAGGCAGGCAGCAGGCAAAGGAGGGAGTTGTGTTATTCAGCAAGCAAAGGGAAGCCTTGTCAGGTCAGACAGTTGGCACAAGGAGAAAAGCAAAATAAAACAGGAAAGTATCGAGGCACTGTGTTCTGGAGGGGGATTTCACTCCCTCCCAGGACACTGTGCAGTGCAGAGTGCCAGCCCTGGGCAGAGAAACCTTCCCTCCCTCATTCCTTCCTTATCTTCCTTCTCTCTTCCCTCCTTCCTCTCTCATCCACCAAGTGCTGCCCTGGCCCTGCAGGCCACAGAAACCAAGAGCTCACAGCTCTCGCTCCACTTGCATAAAGCAGCCAAAGAGCAGCAGCTTTTTAGTGAGAGTGATGCCTCGGGTTTTGGCTTCTGTGGTTTTGGCTTTTGTGCTGCTTTGGTGTGTGGTTCTGAGCCTCATGTTGGGGGATGGTGAGCTCTCTTCACAGAGTGGGTGGACAGGGCAGTTCCTTCTCTAGCTGGGGACCAAGGACAAATGATCCAAATCTCAGGCCCAGGAGCATGGATGGCAACAGAGTGGGGAGAGAGGGACAAGAAGGATGGGACTTCATGGCCTGGAGCTGTGGTTGGGCAATTGACTCCAATGTGCTGGTGGACCAGAACTTATGGGGGTGGAGGATCTCGTGAGCGCTCGTGCATTTTGGGACCATTTTGGTTCCTCTTGGGTGCAGCCCTGGCTGGGCTCTGGTGCTGCCCAAGGTGGATCCATGGAGAAGATCCTTTTCATAAATTCATGCTTTGTTCTTTAGCTCTGTCCAGCTCTGCTCTAGGTCAGCCTTCACAAGGCATCCAAAGAAAATCACTTTTTAACAAAATTCAAAACTCCCCTGATAGCACAGGGTGACCCTAAAAGACATTGAGCATTGGCTGACCTTTACCTCTGGACACAGACAGGGAAGTTTGAGTTTGGCTATTAGGAAATGTTTCTTCATGAAATAAGTGGTCAAGCACTGGCACTGGTGGCCCAGGGCAGTGGCTGAGTCACCCCAGAACCACAGAATGGTTTGGTGTTGCCCATGGGTAAGGCTTTATAAAGGGAAGGCCTTGTAACATGGCTCCAGCCTGTTCCTTTGGCTCTCCCTTCATAAATCCTCACCTACTGGCATCAGTTCGGGTTGGAAGGGGCCTTATGGATCATCTAAACAGAATTGTTTTGGTCAGCCTAGAGAAGGCTTCAGGGTGACCTCATTGTGGCCTTGCAGGACCTGAAGAGACTTCACAAGAAAGATAGAGAGGGACTATTTGCAAGGAATGGAGGGACAGGATGAGAGGGGATGGCTTTAAACTGACAGAGAGTGGAATTAGATGGGATATTGGGAATTAGGAATTGTTCCCTGGCAGGGTGGGCAGGGGCTGGGATGGAATTCCCAGAGCAGCTGTGGCTGCCCCTGGATCCCTGGCAGTGCCCAAGGCCAGGTTGGACACTGGGGCTGGAGCAGCCTGGCACAGTGGGAGGTGGCCCTGCCATGGCAGGGGTGGCACTGGCTGGGCTTTGAGGTCCCTTCCAAACCAATCCAAACCATTCCATGATTCTGTGATTTCTCTCCCAGCAGTTCTCCTCACTCCCAGCTGTCTCTCCAGGGCTCCCTGTCCCCTGGCAGTTTGCAGATCCCGCTGCAGGAGGAGACTGGGCAGAGCTGCTTTGTGCCAGTGCTTGCAGAGCTGTGGGAAAGGCACAGAGGAGTCTTTGCAACCCTTTCCTTTGCCCCAGGCTCCCCAGCTGTGCTGGAACACCACTGTGCACACCAGAGATTTCCCCTAAAAAAGTCCTCAGTGGCTGGGAGACCTAAAACTTTAACATTTGCCTTGCACTGTAAAGTGTCTGAAGTTCATTTGTGTTTTTGAAAGCTGAGGAGTCTGTTGGAAAACACAGTGAGATTAGGACAGGCTGGCTTTGCTACAAAGGAAGGAAGTGCTTCCTTTAGTGTTTCCTTCAGGAAGTCTTAAGATTGGAGTTTCAGGAAGAAAGAAAGCATGTAATTAATTGCTTTACTCTCCAACTCTCAGAATAGTTTTCTTTTACTGTCCTACTTTCTCTGGTTTTGTTTTTTCCTCTTGTGTGTTTCTGTGAGCCTTTAGTAAGAACCTGAATGACTTTTAGACATGATTAGAAGGACTGTAGGGATTTGATTCCACCAGAAATTGGAGATTCTACATTAATAACGTTAAACACAGGAAGTTTCTGAGGCTTGGGTGAATGTACCTAGAATTCACTGGGAGTTTATCCAGATGTCAGGAAACACAAGTGCTCAAAATGTACCTGCTTCTCACTGGAGAGCCAAAAGTTGAAAATCACTCACCGGGTGAATCATTGCTATGATCCGAAGAGGAATCTCATTTAAGAATCTTTTTCAGGAGTTTTATTTGCCACCAAGAGGGTTCTGGACAAGCTCAGGAGTGGAGCCATGCAAACCTCATGAGGTTTGAGCTAACAAAGCCAAGTGCTGTTGCAGTAGGACAAGGAATAATGGGTTTAAACTAAAAGAGACTCAATTTAGATTAGATATAAGGCAGATTTTTTTTTTTTTACAATGAGGCTGGTGGAGCCCTGGGACAGTTTTCCCAGAGAAGCTGTGGCTGCCCCTTTTCCTGGAAGTGTTCAAGCCCAGGCTGGATGTGGTTCTGAGCAACCTGGTCTAGTGGGAGTTGATCTTTAAGGTCTCTTCCAACCCAGTCTATTCTGATTTTATGATTTATACCTGGAGTATGAAACTGGAAGTCAAAAGTCAAGGCTGGTTCTATGGTTGCTGCTCATTATATCTTTTTAATTTCTTCCATGAATTGCAGAGTTCAGTCTTGTCTGCCTTGGATCTTTGCAGCACTGTAATTCTATGTACAAATGGGGCAGAGAACTGTAATTTAATCTTGCATGTGGACCTGTGGGGGATTTTTATTTTGCTTTGCAAAAACAGCGTGGTAACTATGGCTGATGAGGTTTATTTGAATAATATGTTGTCAAGAAAGGAAAATAAATCAGAACAGTTTGGGTTGGAAGGGACCTTCAAAGGCCACATGGTCCAACCCCACTGCCATGGACAGGGACATCTCTCTCTAGACCAGGTGGCTCAGAGCCACCCTGACCTTGAACACCTGCAATGATGGAAGTGTTCTCCCCTAGGCCACCTCTTCCTTGGAGTCTAAATGGGAAAGATGGATCCAGTTTTGGCCTTGGGCAACTGGAGGCAGAGTCCAAACTGGTGTCCAGCACAGAAGTTTGAAACAGGAGCTCCGGCCTCTTTTCATTGCTCTTCTCCAAGTGGGAAATGTCTGGATAAGCAGCTGGGGGTGGGGAGAGCTTCTCACGTTCTCCATGAGCCTGTGGAGTGCAAACAGAGCCACAGCCACATCACCATATGTTAATGCATTTACTGAGGGCTCCTTCTTAATAATTTTCCATTGCAGCAAGTGAAGATCTCATTTGGCTGTGATCTGCATTGTGCCAGCACGGGCTATTAGTCTGTGTTAGATCAAAATCAATGCTGCCACTGAAGTATCCATTCCTTCCACTGCTCTAAATAGCATTTTGTCCTAATACATTGACTCACTGCAGCACCAGCAATAAAAATCAGTAAATACTTCTGGCTTATCTCAGGGTGTAAACAACCTGTAATCCATCCCCCCTCCACAGAAGGGTAGGACCAAACAGAACAAATTTGGATAGGCTTTATTTAGCACAAATTCTATCTAAAGCAAACAAAAGGGGCTATTTTGGGGAGGGAAAACAGAGTAGGACTAGGAGAGATGGAGGAGGGAGCTCAGCACAGTGGGATGGTGCCAAGAGAGAACAGGCCAGCCTGCCTGAATATTGTCACCAAGGAGGTGACAGGTTCCTGCAGTGAATGGATTGAAAGAGTGGATGTGACAGAGGGGGAGCAGCAGTGGCCCAGCTGGAGCAGAGAAGAGACTAATTTGTACTTCTGGTGTCACCCAACAGCATAAATTTTCTGCTTTAGATCATGTCTAATGTGCTGCACACGCCGCAGTTGTCTGAGTAGCCTCCGACGGCAAATTGAATTGACAAGAGCATCTGTTGCCAAAAAAACTTCTGGGATTCTGTGAAGCTCCCAGTCCTTGCCAAGGCAACTTCCCCGTGTCCACTTAACAGATTGCAGCCAGCCCCAGAGCCCTGGGGACAGCAGCTCATGAGAGCAGAGGGTGCCCGTGGATCAAAGAGAGCAGATGCTCCCTGCTTGGGCCCAGAACGGAATGACTCACAGATCAAAGGCTGCTCAGTGCTTCACAGTCACATTAGTGCCTTCTTAAATCAGAGGTAACCCAGAAAAACCTCAGCTCCCTCTCTGATTACTCTGCTCGTCCCAGAAAATCTCTTCCTCCAGTCCCTTGTCCCAAGTTGTTGAGCTTTTTGAGTTTTTTTGGGTTTTTCATGCGCCTTGGGTCTTCAAAGAGGCAGGAGCAGTTGTTGGTTGCTGCAAAGTTGTTTATTGCATGAATATATCAGTCTCAAAGGCGAAGAGTTCAGAGTATTAAAGCCCATGCTAAAAGCTTTCCAGCATAAAGTCCCAATGCTCCCAGCAGAAACAGCAGCAGCAGCTCCCACACCTTTTTTCTTCTTCCTTTTTTTTTTTTTCACCTCAGTACGGCAGGATTTTTATTCATAAATCATCCAATCAGCTAAAAAAATTATTCTAAAACATTCTTCCTGAACCTATCCTGGCTTGATTTTAATGAGTGGAAGTAGTGTCAGCTCTTACCCAAAATCTACCACAGAAATGGTTCTATCTGCTCTACCTAGAAATGTAAGCATTGTCCTGCTATGTTTTCATTATGTCTGGAACTAAGTTAATTTTGTGAAAGTTAACACTACTGACCTTTAAACTAGGCTTTAGGGCCTTTTACTAGCTAACCCAGTCTCTTAAGGCACTTAAAATATATTTCTACTTACTTAAAACTAAAACTTACACCCCTACTTCATGCTTGTATGGCCTAATAGATTTTAGCTTCTCCAAAGGTTCTAATTCAATCCCTGCATTCCTTTCTCTGTCTGAGGGACTCAGAGAAGCTTCTGTTTCATGCATTGCAGCACCCAGTGGTTCGTTTATACTGTAGGACACAAGAGCTGGCAGTTCCTGGGTGGGAGACAATGTTCCAAGCACGTGCAGACCTTGGCTATTTCTCAGAATTCTGGCACAAAGTGGTGCCTCTCACGTGAGAAGCCCAAACAGCTCAGTGTGAGTAAGAGCTTGAGTCAATAGGAGAGGGAAAAGGCACAGCAAACGTTTTGCACTTCTCTCAATCTTGCTCCTCCTCACTTCCCGGATTTCTCCTCATGCTCCCAGAGTCCAGAGATGTGCAAAACTTCAGGGCTTTCTGCAGAGTTTGCACAAGACCTTTATCCCACCCTGGATTTCCTATGGTAGCTTCATGCTCCAAAGAAATTAACATGAGGACAGTCAGGGGAAGGTCCCACATCCCATTAAGTTCCTGTATTTCAACTGGGAAGATCCCATTAAGTCCTTGTGTTTTACACTGTTTTCACACATAGGGAAGCAGGGGACAGGCACCTTCGGAAGTCAAACCTGCTGGAATGGTTCTGACCAAAAAAAACTTGAAAAGTGTTTTTCTTTGCAAGCCAAAATGTTTAGCAAGGTGAGTTCCAGTTGCAGGAAGAACAGCACTGGAAAGGGGTTTCTATATCATGCCAGAGGGACTGCAGAAAGGGAGGCAGCTTGACAAGTCTGATCCTGCCAAGAAAAAAAAGGGATGTTTTCCACAGGGGATGTTTTGCAAAAAGCATTTCTAAGGATTTGGTTTTCCTGCAACACAGAATTAAAACTTTACAACCTCACAAAAAAACACAGAAGGTGCTATAAAACACAAATTATTCCTTGGCCAGCTTTGCCCACAAGTTTTCAAACAGGCACAGGATCAAAGTTTAGGTTGGGAAGCAGGCAGAAAAGTCAGGAAGTGTCCTGCAGCTTGGGATTTCATAGGATGGGTGTGGGCAGGTCATGGGTGAGCAGCTACAAACCCCAACTAACACCACAGTTGGGACCAAGAAATCGTTTCCACATTGGGAAGATGGAGCTGAAACAAGAGCTTCAAACCTTTTCAGTGTTGATTTATTACTTAATTTATTTATTTTTAACTCTCAGTTTCTTGGAGTGTTTTGGGGGCATGTTTTGCTTTGTTTCATAAACCTTGCCAGTTGTACCTGATTTCCAGGCCCCAGAAAGACAGCAGGTAAAATTACTCTGCAAATTACTTGCTAGGCAAAATTACATCAAAGAAATATGTATTCAGGAGGAATTTCTCCCTGGAAAGGCTGCTCAGGCCTTGGCAGGGGCTGCCCAGGGAGCTTTGCAGTGCCCATCCCTGCAGGTGTCCCCTGGAGGTGGCACTCAGAGCTCTGGGCTGGGGACAAGGTGGGCACAGCTGGGACTGCATGGGCTGGGAGGGCTTTTCCAGCCCTGGGGATTCTGGGATTTGATTTTTAGAGCTGTATTGATTAAGGTACGTCTGGTTTCCGTGGAATCTGTGGTTCCCAGCTTTTGTTAATTTATGGCTTTAAACCAATCAGCTTAATTTAAAAGTGTATCTTGATCTCAGCACTGAGTTGCACGTGACTGCCAAGCTCCTATCCAAGCGTGCAGGATAAAACACACCATAAAGAACTTTTCCTGTTTTTTTAGGCAACTGGGGGGAAAAACAAAAAAAAATGTGTAATTCAAAGCACTTTAGAGATGAGCAATTTCCAAGTGCTCTGTTTTTATAATGAGCCCACACTGAAATTTCAGGATCCGTTTTGGTGGTGCTGGATGCCCATGAAACACCTCCTGTTTCAGCTGCAATCCAACCATGCTTAGAGACAAAACCTTACAAAGCTTTTTTTTTTTTTTTTTTACTAATTTCTGTAATCACCCACCTAAGGCAGGTTACAGAATAAATGAAAATTAAGGTCTAGATGGGGACAGCAGGCAGGAATATATTCTGATTTCTATGACTCGGCTCAGACTGGGAGCCTGAGCAGGAAGGGAAGGAAAGGAAAAGATTCCTGAAAAGGAATTTTCACTGTCCTGCCCACAGGTCTTTGAACACTGTTAGGGTTTTTCACTTTCTAGAATCACCCATTATGTGAAAATCTCAAAACAAAAGGGGCATTTCTTCTCTGTCATAAATGTAGAGTCAACATAACGGTACAAAAGCCTAAATGGAATGGTATTTCTTCTTTTAAACTTTACCAAAGTGAAAAATTACATGGGTGTTTGTCCAGTATTTAGAACAGACTTAACTAAACCATAACAGAAAGAAAATATTTTTAGAAATCAGTATTAACAGAGAAAATCAACTTCATCTCCTTGATCTTTCTAATTTCTGTCCCTGTAAGTTTTCAAATTTTCATGTGCTAGGAAAACAAAAGTTAAGATGCTTTGATAAAGTTCTGCAGCCTAAAGGTAATGTTTGAATTAAGCTTAAATCTTTTATATCCCAAGATTAGGAAGCACAAAGGATGACTGAGCGCTGAATAATCCACCCAACACTGAGTTGTGCAGGATTTTCTTAATCACTGGTTACCACCAGTTCATGGTTGGTTTGTTGTGCCTTTTCAGAGCCTGGGAGCAGCAGCTTCTGGTAGCATTTTAGTAGGATTGGGGCTTTTCCTAAACACCATCCTGAGGCTGAAGATTGTTAAAAGCAAATGAAGTAATTCTTTAAATAAAAAGGCTCAGCAGATATTTGTCAGGACAGGCTTCGCTAACAGGTAAATAATTTGAACACCCCTGTCAGGAAAGCTGGGCTGGGTGAGCTGGACTGATGTGGGAGAGTATTTCCAAAATATTCCCAAAACATTCCCATTATTTTGAGTTTTACAACCTTGTCCCACAGGTTTTAATGATGGCACATCAGGTTTATTTATATAAAAATTAATTGTTTATTGTGACAAATGATTATAAATAGAACTGAATTAGAATCATTTACTACACAGCATAAAAGCTAAATTTACTCATAAGACAGGACAGTGAAATCAAAGCAATATTTTAAAAATAGATTTAAGGTAGAAAAAAAGAAACAATTTTTAAGTAGATGGTTTTGGAAGAACTGTAACTCCTTGCTGAATAAAAATCACCCCATGACAGAGCATCTCCTGCTCAGCTGCACCTTCATTTTCCACTCAGAGCCACAAAGGGGGAAAGAGCCCAAGAGATCTGACACAAAAGAGAGCTCTTGGAAGGGCAGAGTGGAAACACAGAGATGGGCTAGGAATGGTTTTCCTGAAAAGTTCCTGCACAAAACCTTCAGATTGCCCTGGTTGGTGCTGAAGTTTTAACTACTGAATGGGAAGAGAGGGAGAGGAATGAAGGGAAAGGGGAAAGGAAAGGGAATGAAGAGAAAAGAAAAGGAAGTAAAGGAAAATTAAGAAAATAAAAAGAAAAAAAGGAAGGAAAAGGGAAGGAAAAAGGAAGGAGGAGGAAAGGAAAAGGAAAAGGAAAAGGAAAAGGAAAAGGAAAAGGAAAAGGGAAAAGGGAAAAGGGAAAGGGAAAAGGAAAAGGAAAAGGAAAAGGAAAAGGAAAAGGCAGTAATTTGAAGTTCAAAAAGTCACAGCTAGAAAAAAAAATGTAGCATTCTCATTAATTTCACAATAGAAAAGCCTTAATTTCTATGAGGTCATCTAAGAAAAAGTTCAAAATGCTATTTGAAGAGGAAACAGCAGACATGGAATGGAAAAATCTTCTTCCCTTGTCCCCTCTGCAGTTTGAAATGAACAATTATGCATCCACTTGAGTAAAATGTTGTGTTTAACCCAAATCCAAGGGCCATCCTTATTCTTGGATCTTTTAGGGGGAGAGATTGGAATAAAAACATATTATTTAGGATAAAAAAAAATCTTGTATGAGGGAAAGGATGTTTTTTCTTCCTGAAAAAGGATGAGAGAATAGTAGGACTGGTATAAGGATTTATTGCTTTCTGGACATTAGGCCAGTGCTCAACATAAAGCTGCCAACTGCCTCATCTGAAATGCTGACGAATTCCACAACTGGAATGAATAATTTCATTAATGTGACGTACTGAATGCTGGAAGATGTTTTTTACACAGGGTTTGGTCAGTAAGCTCTGTTTCAAAAGGCAGAGCAACGTTTCTGCTGTGGCTTCCCTGATTTCTCCTTGGCTGTTACTCGTTTTCCCTCCATAATTAACACTGTTAAGACTTCTTCAAAATTCTGCTTTTCTAACCCATAACTGTGAAGCTCGAGAATTGCTGGGTTATTATTTTGGTGAGGAGAGTTTGACACCTGATAACTTGAAGTGTTCAGGTTCTTGGACTGATGAATGACATTGGCCAGTCTTGGACCTGGATAACTCATGGCATCATGGAATCACTGAGAGGTTTGGGTTGGAAGGACCCTAAAGCCCATCCAGTGCCACCCCTGCCATGGCAGGGCCACCTCCCACTGTGCCAGGCTGCTCCAAGCCCCAGTGTCCAACCTGGCCTTGGGCACTGCCAGGGATCCAGGGGCAGCCCCAGCTGCTCTGGGAATTCCATCCCAGCCCCTGCCCACCCTGCCAGGGAACAATTCCCAATTCCCAATCTCCCATCCAGCCCTGCCCTCTGGCACTGGGAGCCATTCCCTGGCTCCTGTCCCTGCATCCCCTGGAAATTGTCTCTCTCCAGCTTTCCTGGGGCTCCTCCAGGCCCTGCAAGGCCACCCTGAGCTCAGCCCAAAGCTTCTCCTGTGCAGGTGAACAATGCCAGCTGTGCCAGCCTTTCCTCCCAGCAGAGCTGCTCCAGCCCTCTGCTCATCCTGGTGGCCTTTTCAGCTCCTTTGAAACCATGGAAGAATAGTGCTCAATCCCAAAAAGGACCTGAGAAAACAAGGTATTGCAATGGTATTGATTTCCACCACTTTTGTAAAAAACCCTGTGCTAGAAAGCCCTAAAATTTAGAAGGAGCTTTAAAAAAATGCAAAGAAAAATGATAGAACATCAAAATTGGATTTTACATTCAGAGACATCCCAGAGCAACTGGGAAATCAACTATATTCCTGTTTCATTTTAGACAGAAAAGTTATTGAGGATGAAAAGCCTAGAGAAAAAAAAAAATTAAAACCAAATCCTGACACACAACTGCAATTGTTATTATTTCCCACATCTATTACATTCTACTTATGGTTTTGCCCTCTTTAAATTCCCTCATTTATAACAACAGATTCTCTCCTTTTCCAAAGCCTCTCTTTTCCATTCCAAAGAATTATCATCCATCCTTCACTTCACCCAGAGCAGGAACTATGAAGTGTAAGCAAATGCTAATTATACCCCTTGTCAACAGTGTGATCATCACCCTCCTTTCATACTGATGTTTGCAAGGGTCAGGAGAAAAATTAAATGCTTGCAATCCTCCTAATGTCCTTTTCCATAAGAGAATTTCTTTGGAATTTGCAGCTAGCAGGAAGTGGATTTACTAAAGCTAAATATCAGCACATTAAAAAAAAAAAAAAAACAAAGAGTGAATAGATTACATTTATGCAATTTTTAAAAATTGGTCTGGATGTTACAGATCCCAGGCTGGAAGATGCACCCCAAGAGTTCCATTCTGAAACTTTTAAACTGGGGCAAAGGTAACTGAAATAGTTCCTGAGGAACACAACTGCAATAGTAAAAACCTTGGGGATTCAGGGCACGGTGATAGACTCAGAAGAGCCAGAAATGGGATCTTTTTACCTGTCTCCATAGCAGGAATAGGATTTTTAATTTCTAAACATTGTAAATGCATAATTTCTTTGGAATTTCAGAATATTCACACCAAAAGAAGGCTGTCCTTCCTCAGTTGTATTTCCCTTTGGTTTTCCACCACGGAACTAATTGGATGTTTCTTCTCAGTCTTTGAAGAGAGACAAAATCATCAAAAACTAGTCCTACTCTCACCCCAGCAGCACCAGCATCACCCCAAACCCTGTCCCCAAGGGCCATATCCCAACTCCTCCTGAGCACTCCCACAGACAGTGACTCCAAACCTCCCTGGGCAGCTCAGCCCAAGGCCTGACCACTCTGCCAGGGAAATTTTCTTTCCCAATCTCCACCCTGAGCCTCCCCTGGTGCAGTTTGAGGCCATTTCCTCTCCTCCCTTCCCTTGGGACACGGCAGCAGAGCCCGACCCCCCCACTGCTGTGTCCTCCTGTCAGGAGCTGTGCAGAGCAATGAGGTCCCTCCTGAGCCTCCTTTTCTCCAGACTGAGCCCCTTTCCAGTCCCTCAATGGAAAATTGTCTCCCCCTGAGTCCCTCCACCATGGGACCCCCCCTGTTGAAGCACCTGGTGGAGCAACTTCCCACTCCTCCTCCCTGGCAACCCTCTCTGCCCTGCGCAGCCACTGCTTGGCACGAGCAGGAGCAGAGCCCAGGAGCTCCCACCAGCACCCCGACACCTCCCGAGCAGAGCCTGAGCTGTAGGAAATTGGAAAGAGCTGCCCAGGGAGCTTTGCAGTGCCCATCCCTGCAGGTGTCCCCTGGAGGTGGCACGCAGAGCTCTGGGCTGGGGACAAGGTGGGCATCGAGCACAGCTGGGACTCGATGGGCTGGGAGGGCTTTTCCAATCTTAACGATTCTAAGATTCGATTAAATAGAATCTAATATCTGTTGCTAGATACGTATCTGTTATTAAATATCTATTATTAGTAAGTATTTAGAATAGAGACTTGACAAGGTAAAGGCTTTATCAAGCCTCTAAAGGGGGAAAATGATGCCTCAGGTTTTGGCTTTTCTATGTTTCAGGTTCTGAGCTGCTTTAGTGTGTGGGTCTGGGATTCATATTATGGGATGGTGAACTCTCTGCACAGAGCAGGGAGACAAAACAATTCCTGCTCCAGCTGGGCACCAAGGACAAATGATCCAAAGCTCAGGCCCAGGAGCACAAACAGCGTGGGCTGGAGAGAGAAAAACAAGCAGGATGGGAGTGCCTGGGCTAAAGCTGGAATGGGACAATGAACTGCAAGGTGCAAATGGAGCAGAGCTGATCCCAGTGAGAGCCCCCGGGAGCGCTCGTGCATTTTGGGACCATTTTGGTTCCTCTTGGCTGCAGCCCTGGCTGGGCTCTGCTGCTGCCCAAGGTGGATCCATGGAGGAGATCCTTTTAATAAATCCCTGCTTTATTCTTTAGCTCTGCCCAGCCTCTGCTCTAGCTCAGCCTTCACAAGGCATCAATCTGGCCTGGAGTTTACTGAATTACAAAGACAGCTTTTACTTTTCTTTTTCTCTGATCCTCTCTGAGCCCTCTGTGAAAGCACCAGGCCAATTCAGCTGTGGCCACTTGGACAAAGGCCTCACCTCCAGTGACCAGGGGCAGGACTCAGGGAGCAACTGGGGCTGGGCCAGGGGGGATTTAGGCTGGGTTTTAGGAAAAGGTTCTCCCCCAGAGGGTGCTGGCACTGCCCAGGCTCCCCAGGGAATGGGCACGGCCCCGAGGCTGCCAGAGCTCCAGGAGCCTTTGGACACTGCCAGGGATGCCAGGGTGGGGTTGTTGGGGGTCTGGGCAGGGCCAGGAGCTGAACTCGATGATCCTGTGGGTCCCTCACAGTTCAGGACATTCAATGATTCTACAGAGGTTGCCAAGAACCCAAAGTGTCCACGGCCAGCTCATCCTGTGCTTTTGGATCTGACAAGTTGAGCACTTGACCGAGTAAAACCGGAGATGAAGGCAATGCTGGGCCCAGCATTAGGTGCCTTGCTAGGCCAGAGATGCCCTGGACAGAATTCCAGTCCCCTGTTTGTCCAGTGGTTCTGCTTTCCTTAGGAGAACAGTGTGGGTGTGCACTCCTGTGGACACAGGTTGGCTCTCCAGCTCCAAATCACTTGACCAGAGGGCAACAGTTTCATTTTATTTTAAGCAGGAAGAGAATGCAACAGAAGGTCTGAAAACAGTGACAGCTTTATGAGGAGGTGGAGAAGAACAAATGCTGGGAGTCTTTTTAATCAAAAGGTCAAAAAGGTCATTTTAAATTGCTGTATCTGATGAACAGCATAGTATGGCCCTGAAATGTCACTCTGCCACTCCTGACTAAGCCATTACTTCCCTTAGACTAAATTTCAGGCCAGCTTTATTTGCATTAATGTTCCTGGGATAACACCACAGAAGATTAAATGTGTTCAGCCTGCCAAAGAGAGGGAGAATTTTGTGAACAACACTAAGCACTATTTTTCCCCTAGCAATGTGGAGATAATATAATATATTTCTGCCTCCTACAAACACACCAGTGCACCCAGCTGCTGTTTTTGTCTCCTAAATTTTGTCTGGGCCAAATAACACCAGCAGACTCAAACTGGACTGAGAGGATGAGCAGGATGAGTGAGAAATTGATTGATTCATTCATTGATTCCACAGGGAAGCTTTATGAGACACAAGTCGTACAAATACTAAATGCAAAAGCAAATAATCAAGGTAATTGCAGGAGAAAGAAGGTGACAGCCATTGAGTCAGGCAATTTGTTAAAAGTGATCACAGAAGGAAAGCAAGTTGTTTCCCATTTACCACAGCATCCCTGCAATAGGAGCTCGTACTTCATTTCCATGTGAGTGGCACTGAGGTCAGATTGCCTGCTCGGGTCAGCTGTAAAAGATGGGCATTTATCACATCAGCTTCATTCGTGGCTTGCAGATGTTGCTCTGTGTAAGAAGACAGAGATAATAAACACCTTACCAGGGGGAAGCTGTGGTGCCCTGGGGGCAGATGTGTGGCAGGCCAGGCCATCAGCTCCTTGTGTGGATCAACCCCAGATTTGAGATTAACTTGGAAACGGGGTTGCAGCTTCTTTGGTACCCACACAAATAACACCCAGCGTGGGTGGTTACACGTTTCCTTTCCCTTTCACTCTCTCTGGTGTCCTGGGGATCATCGGGATGGGCACTGCCAGCAGGTCAGGGGTGACCCTGCCCCTGTGCCCAGCCCTGGAGGCACCTCTGGGTGCTGTGTCCAGCTCTGGCTCCTCAGCACAGCAGGGACAGGAGCTCCTGGAGCTGAGCAAGGGCCTGGAGCATCTCCGTGCCCAGGAAAGGCTGAGGGAGCTGGGGCTGCTCAGCCTGGAGAGGAGCCCCAGTGAGAGGGGCCTCAGCCCTGGCTGTCCCTGTGTGTCCCTGTGTGTCCCTGTGTGTCCCTGTGTGTCCCAGTCTGTCCCTGTCTGTCCCTGTGTGTCCCTGTGTGTCCCAGTCTGTCCCAGTCTGTCCCTGTCTGTCTGTCCCAGTCTGTCCCTGTGTGCAGGAGGGCAGAGCAGCCCCAGGCTCTGCTCCAGGCCCAGCAATGGCCCCAGAGCCACGGGCAGGGGCTGAGCCCAGCAATTCCCTGCACAGGAGGCACAACTTCTGCCCTGGGCAGTGCCCAGCCCTGAGCAGAGCCCAGAGAGGCTCTGGGCTCTCCTCCCTGGGATATTCCAGAGCCATCTGGACACAGCCCTGTGCCCTGGGCTCTGGGATGGCCCTGATGGAGCAGGGAGGTGGCACCAGTGACCCTCTGTGGTCCCTTCCAGCCTGACCATCCTGTGACTCTGGTGGTCCATAAGTGATTCTCTCTTTTAGAGGTGATCTCTGAGACCCTGGAATGCCTGGGTGCCCATGCAGCAGGAATTCTCTTTGCTCCCAATCCCAAATTTATCAAACTTTAAGGAATATTGTTGGGGACTTTCTGCTGTAGCTCTCTGTAGAGACCCTGTATATGAACAAGAATGAGAAATGTGAGGAGCCCATTTATACCTCATAATAATATCTCATTACATAACAATCCACAGAAAGTTCTTGGGCCATTATCTTTTTTATTCCAACATTTGCAGAGGTGCAAAGAGGGTGAAGAAACCTCTCAATCCAAGCCACCTTCCCGGTGCTGTGAATGTGAGCAGGTAAATCCTCCAAACCCCCTCCACTGCCAGAGGCTGGGATTAAATAAAACAGAGCTTTCTCCACTTCACTCTGCTGCTGATCATTTCAGCTTCCAACACAAATCCTGAGTTACAAACTCACTGCCCTCTTGGGCTCCGGGGCTGTGTCCAGCAGCCAGAGGGAAACGTTTGTTCTGCTGCTGCTCCCTGTTGCCAGCTGGAGGAAGCATCAGATAAAAATGTCTGTGATGCAGCTTCATGTACAGTACAAAATACCAGTCTCACAAGCTGGAGGAGGAGTAACAGGTCCAAAATAAAGGGTTTAGTCACCACTTCAGAGCTCAGTATCCACTGGAAAAAAAATTGTGTTTATATACAGAAAAAAAAAAAAAGAAAAAAAGAGAGGTTTCTGTGCATCTCCCCCACTCCTCTTGAATGCACATTCCTTGTTTTGTGTTCCACATACCTCAGGTCCTCACTATTCATTTCACACATGATTCCCACACATTCTGTGTAGATGGAAATAAATATCCATTTGTTAACACAAAGAAGATCCATCTTGGGATACATGGAAGTGTGAAAATCAGAAACAAGGGCAAAAACTTCATCCAGGCCTTTTGAAAATTGTAATAATCATCACAGAATCATCAAGAGACCTTCAGGACCATCCAGTTCCACCCCAGCCCCACCAGCATCACCCCAAACCCTGTCCCCAAGGCCACATCCAGACTCCTCTGGGACAATTCCAGTGACTCCAAACCTTCCTGGGCAGCTCATCCCAAGGCCTGACCGCTCTGCCAGGGAAATTTTTTTTCCCAATCTCCAACCTGAACCTTCCCCTGGTGCCATTTGAGGCCATTTCCTCTCATTCTGTCCCTTGGGACACGGCAGAAAAGACCAATCCCCACCTCACTCCAACTTGTCAAAGTGACAATCCAGATATGAACTGGAGGATTTCCCCCTTTTTTCCACACAGGCTGTGTCCAGGTAACTCTCAGGAATTAATTCTCAGCCACAATGACCCTTCCACTATTGACATTTCAAAGGACTTCTCTTCTAAGGCTTCTCCTTTAGTGTGATTCCAGATGTGCCTGAAAGTTACACCATGACAGAGACTATGAGGAAATTTAACAGGAAAAAACCTTTTTACTGAACATAATATTCTACCTTAAAATCTATATATTTTCATCAAACTAGGAAATACTTTTCAACTAAACAGCAGCTTTTTTAAGGAGGAAAATACAGATATTGTATACTGAAATAATGTTATATTGGTGGGTTAGATTAATAAAGAAATTCAGGTGATATTCCCAAGAGTCAGTGAGAGTAAAGACTCTCCTTCACCCTTCCTCACTCCCATCAACTATAAAGGACAGCCCAATTTCAAAACCTGTCTTTGCTTTACTCCAAAGGCAAATCCAAGATTTCTCACTCCAAGTCTGTTGCATAAAAAGAGAAACATATTTTATATCCAGTCTTTGCTCCTCTCTTTGTCATTTATTCTGAACACTCGGTTATAAACCCAAACTGTTACTTATAGTCAGTACAATTTGGTGGATCTTATTTTTAATTGCTAGATATTCTGAAAAAAAAAATCCCGTCTGCATCAATCTGAGGACATTTTCCATTTTTCTGCTCAAGCAGTGATCTGAAAGCCAGTTGTTTACAAAACCATGGTGTGAGGCAAATTAGGATGTCTGAAAAGAAATGCACTGACAGAACTGCTTGGAAATTTTGATTTTTGCCAATGAGTTCTTTGTGTCCATCTTGTTCATTGCTGGCTAATTACCACCTTTGCAGACAATCTACATGGTTAGATCTCCTTGGAAACTAGCAGGGGTAGGAAAAAAATAAATGTAAGACTCTATATTTGAACTCAGAAATTGTTTTTTTAGCACTGAATTAGGGCCAAATCATTTCTGATGTCAACTGATCACAGTATTTACATGAACATTCTCTCAGAGGAGAGGCAAAATATCTTTCTTAGCATCTGTCCACTTCTAATGGATCCCCTGTGAGCATTGGAGAGCGTGCCCATGGCTACAGAAAGAGAAATATGTGTATTGGACAGCTGGGAAAATATTAAAAAAATATATTAAAAGTGCTCTCCTATGCCATGATAGAGGGAGCACAGGAACCTGGGGATCCATTTCTCACTTATTCCTGTGCAAGCTGGCATTAGAGCCCTTGGAGGGTCTAACCCTGTCTATTCAAAGACCTTTCCTAAGCTTTAAGCTGAATGAGGGAAGGGTTAAATGGGATATTGGGAAGGAATTGTTCCCTGTGAGGGAGGGCAGCAGGCCCTGGCACAGTTTTGTAAATGCAGGTGAACCAGTGGGAAGAAATGCTGATGTGTGACTCCAGTTCAGAAGGCTGAATGATTTCTTTATTATAACTACACTATAATTCATTAATATACTATTTAAAGGAGATACTAAAACTACAAACCTACTTTTCTCACTACCAAATCTAACCCACAACTCGTGACCCTCTCTGAGAGCCCAGCCACAGGTGGGTTGGATTGGCCACCAGGCTCAAACAATCCTCACCAGAATCCAACCAAGCAATCACCCCAGGGAAACAATTCCCCAAGCACGTTCCACATGGGGAAAACAAGGAGCAGAAACAGAAATGGTTTTCTCTTTCTTTCTTCTGTGTTCTTCTGTGAAAAATTTTGAAAGAGAGAAGAATGTGCCTGCGACATCAAAGGGTGCCCAGAGCAGCTGGGGCTGCCCCTGGATCCCTGGCAGTGCCCAAGGCCAGGTTGGACACTGGGGCTTGGAGCAGCCTGGGGCAGTGGGAGGTGTCCCTGCCATGGCAGGGGTGGCACTGAGTGATCCCTTTCAACCCAGGCCATTCTAGGTTTCAGTGGGTTTTCCAAACTTCCAGATTTCCTGATATTATCCAAACCCACAGCCTCCCAAAGGGAGCAAGCTACAGAAGCCACTACCTGTTGTTAAAGAAAAACTTACTTGTTTTAAACCAAAAAAAACTTCAGCTGTTTTGAAACCAAACTCATTGTGTGAGATCCATGGGATTTTCCATTTTCCATCTCCATGTCAACCCTTTCAGCCTTCACCCTCTTTAGGCTAAATATTCCAGGGTTTCCTTAGCATTTGTTTGATGGCCTGTTCCACTATCCCAGGTTGCTTCAAGCTCCATCATTTCCAAATGACGGAAAACTTCATCCTGGACACAGAGAAGGAAGTTACAGCTCAAAAATGAGGCTGTTCTGCTACCAGATTTAAAAGCAATGAAACAGAAATATTCTCCATAACACACAAACAACTATCTCACCCTATGAACAAACTCAGACAAGTCTGGATCCTGCAAATTCTTTCCTGTCACCCCTCAAATACAAACACAGTCCCTTTTATTTGTTGCTGTAGTGCCTCCTTCCTCCTTCCTTCCTTCTTCCTTCCCCCTTCCTTGCCAGCTGCTTCTCTTTCTCTTTCTCTCTGTTAAAACACACACATTACAGTCCCAAATATTTCACTCTGCCCACTATTCCCCCAGATCTTGGGTATTCCAGCATCCTTATTTCTTCCCTGCACATCCACATCCTCTGATGCTTCAGTGCAAACCAGAGCACAACCAGAGCTCCAGGGAAGGCCTTTGAAGCTTTTGCCACGTCATTAAAATGAATCCAGGTGCATTTCTGCCATGGCCTTGAGAGGCTACCTGGAACAGAGGCCAGACAGTGTTAAAGAAATAAAGTAGGTTGTCTTGGTTTGAAAGACAGATGGCTGCTAAGAAAGGCAGGAGCCTCCCTTGAAATGGAAAATGCAAACCCCCTCCCTCCAAATTGTTATAAATTTGAAATTAAGGGGCTCTCAGGCAAAGATATGGGAATAGGAATAACAGTTCTTTACTAGGAAAATTAAAAATACAAATGAAATAGTAAAAAAAAAAAAAAAAACAAAAAAAAAAAAAACACACAACCTGCCAGATTCAGAGCAGGCCCTGGCAGCCTGTAGGTCAGGGTGGTGGCAGCAGTGCCATTCCATGGGGGCTCAGCCCTCCTGCAGTGCCAGCTGTGCTTCTGCTGGAGCAGGATCCTGGACAAGGCTGGAGTTTTCCTCTGGAGCTCCAGGGCTGCTGGAGATGGGCCTGGGCTCCCTCTGGGAATGCAGTGGGGCAGAAAGCTGCTCCTCTGGGAATGCAGTGGGGCAGAAAGCTGCTCCTCTGGGAATGCAGTGGGCAAAGGCTGCCGTGGTGTTCCCCAGGTCAGATTGTATCCAGGTAGGAATGCTTGGCTCCTCCCCTGGGCACAGCATCTCCCCATGGGATGATGGAATTTTCTCAGCCATGCAGGGACACTCACTGGCCATGAACAGGAGATAATTAATAATTAATGGCCCATGGACAGAAGATAATTAACAATTAATGGCCCATGGACAGAAGGTAATTAATAATTACTGGCCCATGGACAGAAGAGATCTCCTGGAGGGAGGATTGGCTGTGGGAGAGATAAAGAAAAAACTGCCCAGGGAACAGCAGAGAACTGCCCCAGCTCTGACAGATGGCAATAGAATACACATTTATTTTACAATCCAGGACACAGGTATTAATTAAAAAGGCCTTTAAACTACACACCTTGGGCAGTACAAGATCCCGGCTGTGGCTCTACCCAAGATGGACCCAAGATGGACCCCGTGTCGCGAGTTTTCACACTTTTATAGGTTTTGGTCCATTTCCATATTGGGGTTAATTGTCCAGTTCCAGCTCCAGGCTATGAAGGCCCATCCTCCCAGTTTGCTCTCCTCAATTTGCTGTTGTTTGCACTTTTTGGGCCCAAAGCTGCAACGGTGTCTTTGGTTCTGGGCCTGGAAAAGATTGTTTTGTCTAATTAAACTGTGAGGAGAACTTGCTAACACTTCATATGAAGTTCAGAGTTATATACTAATGCAGTACAGAATCTGGAAAATATGAAAGCTAAAACTTAAGGCATCAAAACGTGCTCTGATCTGGAAGACCTCACTTGCAACTTGTCCATATTGCGAAGTCTGGGCATTTACAAAGCTACAAGTCTCACTTTTAGACCATCCAGGGTGGCTTTCATGATGCTTGAGCACCAGGGAAGGCAGAAAAAGCCCCATCAGTCCCTTCAGGTTGGATATCAGAAGGAATTTCTGCATGGAAAGGCTGCTCAGGCCTTGGCAGGGGCTGCCCAGGGAGGTTTGGAGCCCCCATCCCTGGAAGTGTCCAAAGAAGGCCTGGATGTGGCACTCAGTGCTCTGGGCTGTGGATAAGGTGGAGATTGGTCACAGGCTGGACTCTATGATCTTGGAGGTCTTTTCCAACCCAAATGATTCTGAGATTCCATCATCATTCCTAGAAAAGCATTTCCATTCTGCCGCTGGCCTCCACCTCACAGATGGGTGTTTGAGTTATCTTAAATGTTCTAATGAGTTATCTTTACACAGAAGAAAACCTGAAACCTTCCCAACACACAGCCTAATTTGTTTGCAAATGTTCAAGCCTTATTTCATGCACTGAAAGCTGCTCTGAAGCAGCCAATGTCTATTTTTACCACCTCAGTTCTCCATTTAATTTTGGGTTTGGATGTGCAAGAAGCGCGTTCTCGTTACCAGTCCATTCATTTATCAAAAGCTCCCCTCCGTGGGCTCAATATTTTTGTTTACTGTTTTCTCTTTAAAAGGTCAGCTCCTTTATCAACTGTTTCTTTAAGTGAGTCTGTACTTGTCTAAAAAAGACATGAAATTCACATTTTAGTGCAGCACATTCCTTGTCTCACGTAGCAGCTCTAACAAGAGCAATCTGTATTTCTGCTGTCCATGGCCACATCCCTGACAGGCAGCTGGCTCGTTTCACTTTCCCTACACAACTCAGGAGAGATGGAAAAAAACAGAAACTCACCTTTTTCTCTCAAGACATCTGAAGGCTACGAAAGCTTTGAATTATTTGTGCTTCTGCTGAGCTTTGCCTGCTCCAGAAAGGATAGATGCACTTTGCAAGCTGAATGTACCATCTAAAATCTCAATTATTTAAAAATCGTAACACCAGTGCAGCCTGTTCTGGTGAGATCCATCCACAGCATAGAACTAAAACATAATTTCCACAATAACATTTAATTTTTATGTTAAACTCTCCATTCAGCCACCCAGAATCAAAGGCCATCAAGACTCCCTTAGATATTTGCAAGAAATTGGATGTTGCAATCCGGGATAACGGGAAAATCCAGCACAGCCAAATCTTTCTACTTTTTTTTCCAAAAGGTTCCAGTTAGCCCTCAAAGGAACTTATTTTTGGAGAGGAAACTGGTGACTCGTGCATGGAAAAATCCTGGGGAATGATGGATTATTTTTAGCCAGATTAGAAAAACCGACAGGAAAAATCAAGGGCAATCAAAAAGTCTTTTATACTTTTTAGCAAAGTAAGAAAAACAAGCAGAAAACCCCTTCTTCACTCAAAATAGAGATTACAGAGTTTTTCATATAATCCCTCCATTTTGAGTTTATTTAATTCTTCTGAACAACTTTGCTTCCTAAAGTTGGGTAAAATATTACTGTGAAAAAGAAGTGCAAATCTGAATTATGAAACTTATTGTTAAAAGTCTCAAAATGTCAGCATTTCACAGCCAAAATAAAACCTTTCTGAAAGTTTGAAATTAAATTTATTTTCCCTTATAAGGTATTTTGGAAAATGCTGTTGGTCAAATCAAACCCAATTTACAAAAAATATTTCTGTGCTTCTAAATCTTTCTTTTTTCCACTACTTATATCCCTATAGAAAAGGATAATGGCAATTAGAACAATCATAGCAATTTCACAGCAACTCCTTTGAGATTTTTTCAGACAAATTTATAGATCTATTTACTTTATTATGTATCTTAAGTGAAATAGCACAGTAAATGGTAATTTAGACACCACTGAATTGCTTATTTCAAGACAAAATGTTGTTATTTGTTAACACAGAAAGTTTTTTTTTGGTGGTTTTAACTTTTATTTCTACTCTTGTTGGGTCTGATATTATCCTTGTGTGAATACATCTTTGAACATCTTCTTAGATGGGTATAAAATGAGTATAAAATCCTGTGGAGCTGATGCTCATTGCAGAAAAAATATGAGGTTTTTCATTCAGATTAAACAAAAGTAAGAAAAAAAATGGATTGAAAGCAAACATATGTTTACTCAAACTTTTACTTAAAAATAAAAAGCACGAGTTGAGTCAGTTTTATTTCCTTGCACTCCAATTGTTTTGTGGACAAACCCACAAAGTCTGACCTAAACTAAGCTGAGGTTGAAGGTGGAGGTCCCTGCATGGAAAATGAGAATCAGGCAGATGCAGCCTGGAAAATCCAAGCACTCAAAGCAGGAGCAGGGTTTTTTCCTTTTGAAGATACTTCACAGGGACATGGAAGGGAATAGTGATTTGAAAAAATATTTGACTGGAGCTCTGGGAGCAGCAGCACTCGGTAAAAAAAAAAAAAAAGAAATATTTCTTGTAGCTCCCTCTTATAGAGATGAATTTCTTGGTATCCAATGGTGTGGTTAACTCAGCCTGTTTTCATGACATTGGTAGGAATTTCGTATTTCTGAGGGTTCCAAAATCTCCCTGAAGTTCTGAAAGAGATCCAAAAGCCTAAATAGCAACCACAGTTTCAGAAGGGATTCAGAGGAAGCCAGACAGGGTGATGGATAAGGCTCATTTCCTTAGGAAACATTGCTGAAGTGCCATTCTGAACTTAGCATTTCCAGGTTATCAAAACACCACAGCCTGAAACCAGACATTGGCCCAGCTGAAATTAGGCAGGGTTTTTAAAAATTTCTTTTTTCTGAATGTCACTTCTAGCCTGATTTCTGAGTTATTTTCTCCCCTGCAGTCTATAAACTGCACGAAAGGGGAAATCATCAGCAAGAAACCAGGTCTTTGTATTTCACTGTGACTTCTCGTGGCATGGAAAGGGGATGAAGGCAGTGATGGCCTCATTATTTAGCTTAAAGAAAGCAGCCAAAATCCCATTATCACCTGAAAAAAATAGTGAAGGAGCAGCATGGAAAGAACACAAGAGCTGTTGGGATAAACTAATTGCAAGAGGGGTAATTGCCTGGCCCCTGAGATATTATTTGAGGCAACATTTGGATGCCAGAATTTGGGTTTGCATCTTAGGCCACCTCAACCAACATAAAACTGTGATCATCCAGCAAGTCACCACCACGAGGGACAGCAGAAGCCACAGAAATGTTGTTTCCCCAGCATCCATGTGAAACATTTCAGTAATTTTTTCTTCTCAAGTGTGTAAAAATTAAAGTCTTGCCTGAGTTTTGTAAAGGAGGAGCATCCTGCTCTCCTGAAATAGAAGCAAAAGCCATCAAAATCCTCCTTTGACCGCAGGGAAGTTGTCAAGAAAGAAATCTCCATTACCAGATTTAAAAAGTAATTATTATCCTCCTCTGTTTCAATTTCTCCAGTCTTTTCAACCCCTTCTTTACCTTTGTGCAACAGTAACAGCAGCAAGCAAACCAATATACTTGGGCAATGTCTGTGAAGCCAGATTGGCTGGAAACTGAGTGAGGAAAAGAATATCATTTCAGGAGGGAAGTTTCTGACATTTTTTCATTCTTCTTTCAAGAACTGGAGGCCAGGAGGAATCACATATCTCTACTCCAAAGTCATTTTGTTCCCTGCAGTCTGTATTTTTGGGGGGGGGAGGAAAATAGGAATTGACAGTTCTTAGCTCGAACACCTTGTCTTTACCAGTGGGGTTTGAGCTGTTCTCCCACAATTTTGCTGCCCAAGGAAGCTGCAAAATTGGTATCAAAGGGCCGTCAGGAGTGGGTGAATATTGGCTTTGCATTGTAGCAAACCCACACCTGTCCCAGTGCCAGGGCTTTCCCCAGCCAGTGAGCATCCTGACCCAGGGAAAGGTTGTTCAGTGCAAACAACGTTTTGCAGAGCAAAAGTGAGCACTCTCAAAGTCATCTGATGTCCTCTAACCTGAAACTGATCAGATCCAAGGTCTTTATCAACATCTAAACTCTTCTGCCCCTTTCGGTAGGAAAGTGCTACAAGCTCTTGGCTTTGGTCCTCAGCCTCAGACCATTGCATAAGTTATTGGTTTCACTCGACTGCTTCAGCATCTTGATTGAATCAAGCCCTTCCTTTCTGACCAAAAATATTCCTCTCCATCATTCCTCTGCCTTTTATTTATGAGAGTTCATTGATCAAAGCAAAGGAGCTGTCAGAGTGTGTTGTTGGCGTAGTCAAGGTGGTTCCAGCACCTGCCCAAGGAGCTCTGTGAATATTCAGGCACAATGCTGCCTCAAGGTTGTTCAACAATGCAGGGAAATATTGAATTTGGCTATGCCAAGGACAAAGATTCAAGTGAAAACACCCTGACTTCAGGGGGAAAAGGGGGGAAAGGACAGGAACAGCGTTGGGATAGAAAACAGCAAGGAAAGAGGGGCATGAAAATTGGTGACAACAACTCCTTCTGAGAGGGTGCATTTCTCTGCTCTCTGGTGACCTAACTGGACACACAGACTTTGACAAGCTGCCTGCCTTGATTTCCAAACTTTTCCCATGCTGGACCGTGCCTCACCACCAAGCTGACTCCATCTCCAATGTTAAATAAAACCAGGAATGGTTCTGCAGCCTCGAGACCAAGCAGTACAAGATGTCCAAGTCATACTGCAGAGCACCTGGTCCTGAGTCTTGTGGGGACTTTCTCTTGGTTTTAAGAGAAAATTAGTTTATTAACAGTGATTTTTTTTTTTTTTTTTTTGCTATTTCCAATTATCTGGAACAAGGTGAGGTCTGAGTTGTAGGCCAGGGGTTTATGTTGCTTTAAGCAGGGGTGAGGTGAAAGTCTGTGGAGGTGTCTGAGAGAGCAACAGTGAAGTTGTGTTGGCATATAAGAGTGAAAAAAGCCAAATTTGATCCAATCTCATCCATGCTGCTGAATGGGAGCACATCCTGTCTCCCTAGCCATTCCCAGGTATTTTCTTGGAGCACTAATTGGGTCAAAGCGAAAACAATCAGTTTGCTAAATCAGCAGTGCAGTTACCACTGGACAGGGCAGCCAAATTCCTATTTACACTTCCAGAAACAACCAGGAGAACTCCCCAGATATCAGAGATCTTACACAGTGAAGAATTAAGTGAGTCAGAATTATCTGTGTGAAATGTTTGGGCCAGAATTTTCTACACAAAATAGCTCTGCTGATCAGCTCATTTTTGTTCCCAGAGTTTTCAGTCGGGAACATTGTGATGGGAAAAAAAAAATCTCAAGAATCTCTTCCCACAAAAGTTGGGAATACTCTTTTCCCATGTAATCAGTAAAGAGAATACATGGAGAAATCAGGATTTAACCAGCCCTCGTGTAATTTCTCTGGAAGGCTGAGCTCAGGTGCAAAAAAGAAGCTGCAGAGAAGATGAAGCCCTACTCTTCTCAGGAGATGCACTCTGTAGAAGTTGGTTCTGTGTTGAGTAGCACATTGAAACCTTTAGAGGTTCCTTACAACCCAGAATATTCACTGATTTATGCAGATTTTGAATGAATTTATTAATTATTTCTAGCAGTTAAAGCATATAAACACAGTTTAAAATTGATAATGATAAGGTCAATACAGGTCTTTCATGCTTTCTCCTTTTCTTGGTACACCCCATGGAGAAGAAAAGCTGAGTTCTCAGGAGATTTCTGAAGAAATGTTGTTAACTGACAAAAATTCTGGCATTCAGACACCGGATAGCAACTGGCAGAAATAATTGGGGTAGAGTAACCTGAAGAAGAAGTCTCAGGGATCATGTTAGACAAGGACACCTTGCAGCAAGTCAGGGGACACGTCTGACCCAGAGGCAGCAGAAGGCAAAGGTGTGGCCAGGATTTGCAGCTGCTGAGGCCTGGCAGCACCACGATCCATCAGCAATCCCTGTTATCCCTCTGGCACTGGTTTGGCACATGGAAATACCAGAGAAGAGCCCAGCTCTGGTGTTGGCAGGTGGCACAACTCAGGCTGGCACACCTGGGCTGTCTGTGCTGTCACTGGCAGCAGCACTGACAACAGTAAGCATTTTCCAAGTGCAAAAAATGCTTTACCTCAGTTTTGTCACCTTGTCAGAGGAAACAGGGCTTGAGGAGGCTGATCTCTGCAGTGGTTGTGGACAGGACATGATGGAATCATGGAATCACAGAATGGTTTGGGTTGGAGGGGCCTCAAAGATCATCCAGTTCCAAGGGCAGGGAACCTTCCACTAGACAAGGTTGCCCCAAACCCTGTCCAACCTGGCCCTGGACACAGAAATAACCTGCTCTGGAGTTTGAGCTCAAGCTTTTCTGGGAGCTAAAAACCTGGTAAAAGACTAATTTGACAGGAAACCTTTCCTTACTCCAGAAATCTGTGTTCAGTGCCAGGCATTTGCTCTAGAGATGGCTCTGAATAAACGCTGACTCCAAGAGCTCAGACTTCAGGTAGCAAAAAAGTTTCATAATCCAGTTTGGGACCCACAGCCTTGTGAAAGGCTGAAGATGTTGATAATCAAGCGTCTCTGCACATCTTTGCAGGTTCACAACCTTCTTAAAACCAGGTGCAGACTTCTTACATTGCCCCACAAACGTTACCCAGCCAAGGCTGTTTGGCTTCCCCGTGATTCAAATGAAGATAAATTTAGCAAAGCAGATGTAAAAACAGCATTCTGGAGCCTTCAGTGGTAAATTCTGCAATGAAGTTGGTTAGAATCCAAGACAAAAACTACAAGGTCAAATGACTACCAAAACTGGAGTCATGTGTTTTTAAATTTGAGTTATCAGATTCATTTTTTCACCCTCCATAATAAAAGGGCCAAGAATCAGGAATGAATGGAAATGTTTGTACTGCAGAGACATAAAGTGTTACTCAGACTGATTTCTTGCAGCTGTACAGGCTTAAAAGAAATGAAAATGGTAGAACATTATTTTTATCAAGTTGGATTAGAAGGCAGTGATAAAGCAGGTAATGTGAAAAAAAAACAAAGTATCGTCCTTACAGTCTCTTTTCTAATCACAAATATATCTCATTTCATGTCTTTTTTAGTGAAAGCTGCTGCTAAAATAAATCTCCATCACACGCATGCTCCCTCTGAAATTAGGTTTATGATTCCATGGGTGCAAAGAAGCAATTTGGGTTCTTGAAGAGATTTGCCAAGTCAGTGTTTATTGAGCACTCCAACGTTCCAAAGTGAGGCCTAGCAATGCTTCCAGCTGAGTGAACAGACAATCTTGCATTGATTTCAACAGCACAGGACCAGATCCTAATTCCTCTCTTTTCCAGGGAAAAGGATCTGTGCTCTGTGATAATGACTGCTTACAGTTGTTAGCTGATGATAAAAGACTCCACTTTTTTTTCTCTAAACAAGACTCTTGTGGTGCTTTGCAGTGTGGATTATCTGGCTGGGCTCATCCCACAGACAAATCCCCCTCTATCCCCAGAATTTCTGTGTTCCTGAGCCCTCTGTGCTCATCACAAACGAGATTTTGCAGAGGTCTGAAACAAAAGCCATCCAGAGATGAGGCAAAGCATTCAGAAATCTCTCCTTCCCTTCTCTGACTTCTCCCATTGCAATCAAGAGGAGAAACAGAACAACGCAGGTTTAGGGTGTTGAAGGCTACAAGAAATTCCTTGTGCTGTGAAAAGCCCAACAACCCCACAGGGGAGCCCAAACAGCCACCAGGTCCTGCCAAACATTCCACAGATGGATGCAGTGCCAGGGAGGTTGGGGACCACAGCAAACTCGAGACTTCCCAAAAGCCAGATTTGGACCTTAGAGATGCAAACACCTGCTTCACTTAAAAGTGACCCTTATCCCACCAGGAAAGAGGGGAATGCTGACAGGAATCACAGTGTCTGCTCAGCACATTTCTCTACATGCAGTGAAGCCCATGAGAGCAATTTTTAGATTGTAAATGATTGTGGAAATTAGGAAATTTTTCAATGAATTTGCCCACAGAATGTTCACAACTGTGTTACAAGAGTTAAAATCACTAAATTGCAGTGAAATGTCCACGGAACTTTCTAGGTCAGCTTCTGTTACAGAAAGGTCAGTTATGATTTGCAATATTCTCCCTTGAAACTCCTCATTATTTTGCAAATCATACACAACCAAAATAGCCTTACAGTACTTAATTTGGACAAGCAGGCCCTTCATATTCTTCCTTTTGCTTTGTGTTTGCACAGCACCACAACAAGTTCTCTGCAGCACTACCAAAATGCACCCAAAATCACATTGTTGATGATAGAATGGTTGCTTAAGGGTTATATTGATGTGTTACATTTCCAGCCTCAAAGGGAGAGTGTCCTGTCCTGTTTTGTTGTTGACTCTGGCTCCACGTTGTTCTACAGGCTCTAAATAAAAGGTTGTGCTTGGAAAATCAGGACTGTGCCTTTCCAGTGCTGCTTTGGAGTAGACAAGAACATGGCAACAACATTTGCTGCAATTTTACTAGAAAATAAAATGTTCTGAGCACTAGCACGCAACCCCCTGCAAGGTGAAATTTCTGGAAAAGCCCCTGGCATGGTTTGGACCAGTGCAGAACTGAGCACACACAATTCCTGGCTCCGTTTCAGGACACAGATTGTTCCTGTTTGGAAGATTGCATGACACTAACCTGCCTGCAAAACAACTGGAGTTCAATAATCCAAGTGTGGCTGCACCACTCTTTACCCTCCATGCTAAATAATAAGTCTGGGCACACTTAATTAGCCAATTTGGCCACAGCCAGGACACAAGTGAACTATTCAGGGACTTGTTTAGGAGAACTCCTTGTCATTTGCTGGGAAATTAAACAAATCACTGAAATCTCGTATGTCTTGTAGGTTTTGCCTCAGACAGTAACCAAAGCAGATCATTTGAACAGAATCCTCTAAATTGGCCTGAATTGGCTCGTTTCCCCTGGCTGTTGTGTTCAAACAAACATAATGTTTACTGGGCGAGGAGGAAGAGTTCAGAAATACCTTTTTTTTTTCTTTTTTTTGCAGTGCAGATTAATAATATGTATATATTTTTTTGTCAGGAAGAAAAGCAGAGGAGAGCAAAAATAGCTCTCAAGTGAGGCTGCTGCTCCTCACTCCCCTGTTCCTGGATCCATGACAGCCATTATGTAACCAAAATGAAAATTAGATGAAATAAACAGCAGAAGTTAATTGGGTTGATATCAAGTAAAAATATAATTAGTCAAAGTATTTTGTGGCAAAGGCACTGACAGTATGTGGCTGTTCCTCGGCCTCAGTGGTGAACAGGGATCCTGCCATGTGTTTAAAACTTATTCATCAAGCATTTCCATGGAAACACACAGATGCATAACCTTTGGATCACTTATTTTGGGAATTGCTGCTCCCAACGTTCTCTCTGGAGTGAAAACTCAGTCCAGGAGAGGGTAACAAACTGTGCTTCTGATCCAGAAACCTCTCCACAAAGGAATTCATTCATAGCAGGATTGGGTGAGGGAAAGAAGGAAAGGGCATCTTGCAAAAAAGAAAAAAAGACAAAAAGCTTGACCTTAATTTTTTCCTCTCAGAGACTGAGAATTGAGAAACGACAGCACTGGGAAGAGCCTAGAGAGTTTAGAAATGGCCAGACGCCCTCAGGAAAATTGAAATGTCTGCAAGAGTGTCAAATAAACGCTGTAATGAGAGAGACCTTGGTTAAACACTGGGTTTGTTGTCCAAAGCTGCCCCCTTACAAAACCAGATGAGCTCCACTACAACTTTTCCAGGTGAAGAAAAACCCTCCCATGCTGGAACTGTCACAAGCTGATCCCACTTACTGTGACAGCAGCTCCCTGCTCCTACAAAACCCATGGACCCTTGACAAAATGTAGCCCTTCCCTTGTGCTGTGAAAGCCAGGTCGGGCTGGTTGTGATGCACAAAATTCACAGAGAGCGTTTGGAAAGCATCAGTAAAAATTTTCTGTCTGAATAAAAGGTGCTTCACTGTTCAAAGTAGTTCCATAGGAAATAAATAGTGGATGGAAAGCAGGAGTGGTGTGGTGGGAGAGCAGCCCTGGATGTCCCTTCACATTCCTCCTGCTGCCAGGAATAAAATCAGCACCTGGGTCCCCTCCCAGGATAATTTCTGGTAAGAGATGCTCACACAGGGAGGTTTGGGACATGATTCCCTTTAGCAGCAGGGCCAGGAGTAAGGAACATTCTCTAAACCAACAGGATTCTCCCACTCCTGGTCTCTGTGTCCATGCCAGGCTCTGATGGGGAGGGGAAAGCAAATTATTCATAAAGCCTGAAAGATAATGAACCCCATTATATCAGCATTAGTAGTTTAACATAAAGCCTCAAAAGCCAGAGCCTTCAGAGGTTGTTCATAATTATTTGAGGATTCTGTCGCTGCAGTGATGTGATAACTCCTGTGGACTGGAATTTCCTTAGGCACAACGGAGAGCTGAGCATAAAATGTGAAGATTTTCTGGCTTTGGCTTAAGTCTGCCTCACAAAGACCCTGCAATGCCTTTTGATTGTGTTTTGTCATGCATGCCCCAGCATCAGGGATAATGCAAGCAGGCACACTGTCACTGACTGGGGCAGTTCATTCAGAACTGGGGGCCCTGTGACACAGCTCCCCGTGCTGCCACTGCCATCAGCCCTGACAAGGCTCTCCTGAGACACACAGCAAACTGAGAAGGTGGCAGGATGGGGTGCATGGCCTTAAAACATGGAATTGCTCTCAGATTCTGTGCTACTGTAGGGCTCTGAGACTTTCTGCGAAAGAGGAGCAGGTCAGGAGGAGAGACAACCAGGCTACAGCCCTTTTTTCCCCCTGGATATTTCAATAAAACTCTACAAGGGGCTGGGATCTTTCTCTACAGGGACGAACCTGCACATCTTGAAAAAGCTGCAGGTGCTGTGAGACTCCACACAGGATCTGCTGCACAGCACATGTTTCTAGGAGTGAAAAAGACTTTTAGAGCCACACTAACCCTCTGAGAGCAGCCCCTTGTGCAACACTCCATAAAGACTGGTACAAAATCACAGCAGTGCTGCTTTTTAGATAGGATATTGGGAAGAAATCCTTCCCTGTGAGAGTAATGAGGCCTTGGCACAGGGTGCCCAGAGAAGCTGTGGCTCCCTAATCCCTGGAAGTGTTCAAGTCCAGGCTGGACAGGTTTTGGAGCAACCTGGAGTAGTGGAAGGTGTCCCTGACCATAGCATGAGGTGAAGACTGGGTGATTTTAAGGTCCCTTCCCACCCAAACCATTCTGAAATTCTGTATTCAGAGTCAAGCACCTGGGCAGACCCACCAGAAGACTTTTCCCTTTACAGTCTGGCAGGAGAAGGACAGCAGCTAGCCAGAAGGGAAAGAATTAGGAATTCAAAAGCTGAAATTCCTGCAGGGAAAAGCCGCAGAAAACAGAAGGATTTCAGTTGAAAACAACAATTACCCCAGACCTCACCATGTGCTCCATGCAAAACACATTCGATTAAACCACTCTCCTCCTCAGTACACTCTTTTTTTCCCTGGCACACAACCATAATAAAACTATTTATCTCTAAAGGCTGGGAAACTAAAAAAAGGGCCCAGATCATTAGAGGACAAGGTACACTTGAAATAAAGGCCACAGGCACAGTGAATTCAAATGAAATCTGAAGTACCATAGTTTTTATGTTGCTGGGAGAAGGACACACAATTCCTTGTCTCATTATCAGCAAGACATTGATTTTCTGTGGAAGTGTGCTTGAATTGCTCTTGATAGATATTACAACTTTCCTTCAACAAGAGGAGGATTGGTTCTTTCTAAACACTGTTTTTTTTTTTTTTTTTAATTTTTAAATCCTCCTTGTACTTAATACTTTCCCCACAGCAATGCAATTGATGGAAAAAAAATAGCTCAGCAATAGCTCATTTTCTCTGCTCAGCCCCAAGTGAATCCATTCCCTCATTTATATCTTTTATCTCCATAAGATCTTTCTCGGTGCATAAACAATTTCATTCATTAAACTGCAAAGGGGCAAGGGGGGAAGGAATATCTGCTTAAATATCCCATCTTGTGCAATTTAAATATGGGTGTGGATAGGATGACCCGATAAGAAACGAGAGTTTGCTTTCATTTTATTTCTGCGTAGCAATAAAATGAGGGTGCTTGGCATCTGATTTTTGTGTTAGCAAAGAAGCAGGATGATCATTTTATTGATTAACGCAGGAAAAGGCTGTGTATTGACTTAGAGCAATAAAAAGAGGAATAATGACTCTTCCGTGTTTTTTATGTTTTCCATGGCAGCCAACGTCCTGGAAGAAGACTCAATGGAGCAGGACATCGAGAGCCCTGTCACAATCCATCAACCAAAGTTGCCCAAACAAGCGAGAGAGGATCTGCCAAAAAACATCAGCAAAGAATGTGCCAAGAGAAAAATCCAGAGGTACGTTCGGAAAGATGGGAAATGCAACGTCCACCACGGGAATGTCAGAGAGACTTACCGGTACTTGACTGACATCTTCACCACCCTGGTGGATCTCAAGTGGAGGTTCAACCTGCTGATCTTTGTCATGGTTTACACGGTGACCTGGCTCTTCTTCGGCATGATCTGGTGGCTCATTGCCTACATGCGAGGGGACATGGATCACATAGGGGACAGCACGTGGACCCCCTGCGTCAGCAACCTCAATGGGTTTGTCTCAGCCTTTTTATTCTCAATCGAGACCGAAACCACCATTGGGTACGGTTACCGGGTCATCACGGACAAGTGTCCCGAGGGAATTATCCTGCTTTTAGTGCAGTCTGTCCTAGGTTCTATCGTCAACGCCTTCATGGTTGGCTGCATGTTTGTGAAAATATCCCAACCCAAGAAGAGGGCAGAAACCTTGGTTTTTTCTACAAACGCAGTCATTTCCATGCGGGATGGAAAGCTGTGTCTGATGTTCCGAGTAGGAGACCTTAGGAATTCACACATTGTAGAGGCATCAATACGAGCCAAGTTGATCAAATCCAAACAGACAAAGGAGGGGGAATTTATACCACTCAACCAGACAGATATCAACGTAGGTTATTACACAGGGGATGATCGTCTCTTTTTGGTTTCACCACTGATCATCAGCCATGAGATTAACCAGCAGAGTCCTTTCTGGGAGATTTCCAAAGCCCAGTTGCCCAAAGAGGAGCTAGAAATTGTTGTAATCCTAGAAGGAATGGTGGAGGCAACAGGTAACATTTCTTATACTTTGTATGAGGTAAATGCTTTAATTTTAGCAAGGAAAATCAGTGGTTTTGCTTCGTTTTAAAGGAATCACTTCCACAGTCGTTACATTTGAAAAAGGCGTCCGTTCTCTGGTGAGCTCCAAAATTAAAAGCATGCCCAGTTTAATTGTTTGTTCCATCTTGCCTAACGGAATTAGTGTTCTTTCTGCTCTGTTTGGAAAATGGGATAGCATCTCTCATTTTCTAAATTTTTCACAGCATGTCACCCAGTTATTTGTCATTCTATTGCAGGAGCAGCTCAACCACAGGGACCTTGTGGGATAAAATTGCTTAGGGAAAAACAAAAAAAAAAAAAGAAAATCAATGCAAAACTGAGTTTGTGATTAACGTGGAAGCACCATGGTCCTGCTGCTTCCAATCACCCCTGGGTGATCTGCAGAACAACTGCCAGCCCTGTGGCATTCCAAGGCTGCATCCAGTAGGAAGTGATGATGTGTTCAGTTCTCTCTTTTCTTTTTTTTTTCTTTTTTTTTTTTTTGCCTGCTCGTTTTCCTTGTTTTTGTTTTTTTTTTTTTTTTGTTTTAACTTGTAACATGGGGCTTGTTCCACTCTAGCTCACAAAAGGTCTCGTCTGATTTGGTGTTTCACTGGGGCCCCCACAGATGTGCTCAGAACAGTGGAAGCTGGGATGTACAAACAAGGAATGTTGTGTCACTGGAGTCTTGTGGAGATGCTGGGTGGTTGTTACCTGCAATTATGCAGCAGAACAGCAGAAATCACTTGGTGCAGAGAAAAAAAAGGGCTTGAAATCCACAGCAAATGCACCACTAAAATAATGTTTCTTTTTTGTATTAAAGCCAGAATTATAGGAGGGTACTTTTATCTGTGTTTTGGAAGCTGGAGGTGCTTCTTTCCTGTTAATAACAGCATCAATGCCTGAAATGAGTGAATATAATCAACACATGGGAATGGCTATTATAAAATGAAGATTTGATGTGCTTGGGGGAGGGGAAAACACTGATTATAGAAATATAAAAATGAGATCTGCCATTTTTCCCCACGACTGCGGGAAAGTTTGAGCACGTGGATTCCACAGCTCTGACAGAGGCACAACCTTTCCAGCCCTGACTCATGTTTTGCAACTGGAGCCAGGAAATAAAGAGCAGTCTCTTACGAGAACATGTGTGTGTGTTTCACACATCTATTATGTGGTGTCAGAAGAAAACTGCATTTGTCACCATATAATAAACGTGTGAGACAAAAATGGAGCAGGGAAAAAAAAATAAATTAAAAAAAAAAAACTAAAACAACCAAAAAAAAAAAAAAAAAAAAAAAAAAAACATAAAACTGAAAGGAACTTGGCAGGGAATTTGAAGTGGTAAATGCAAGGCTTCCAAATTTTCCAGGAAGTAGGTGGTACTGAAGAGAAATCAAGATGAAATGTTTAGTGCTCCTGATCTGTGCAGTAGGCACAGAGATTTCAAACATCTGCATCACCTTCAGGTGAGACAATGAGGAAATTGCTGTTTGTTCCCCAAAACCATCCTGAGATCTCGGAACTGCAGCTGAAGGAACTTGACATCCCAAGGGGGCGGGGGATATTTTCAGGTTTGCTGAACACCGTGTTTTCCAGCAAAGTGATTGGCAAGTAGTGGAAGAATAAAAAAAAAAAAGTCTCACCAAAAACCACCTACAAGATCAAAAGACAGAATATTTCTGCAGTGCAGCAAATGTGGATTTGTCGGTTTAGAGTCTCATCTCTCTCAGTTTGTGACCCCCCCTTCTCTCAGCTCATTTTCACCCCTGCACACCCCAGGGCTCTCTGGGGTGTCCTTTGCTGCTCTGGCCTGGCCACCTCTCCCACTCAGCCATCACCAGCCTTCACTGCAGCACAAAACCCTCCGACTGCTTGGGCTGGCAAAGTTTGAGATAAAATCAAATTTGTCGTTATCTCAAACCTTTCCAGTCGATATCAAGAGAGAAACTGAATGCAGTGATTTGGAAACCCACGGAAGATATCCAGCATTAAAGAGATTCCCCAGCCCTGGATGAGTCCATTTCCCATTTTAGACTGTTCTGTTTGGGTAGAGTCTCCTGCTGAGTGAGATATGAGCAGAGGGCATCAAATAATGTCAGAATTGCCAGCACAATTTCTAAAATACATTTGTGCAGAAGAAGCTTCTTGTGCTGTGCTTTGATCTCATGCATTGAGTTGTTTTTGTTGAAGGTACAATCCGGCCAACCTTCTACCAACACTAGGAATTTTCACTCTTTTAATTTACAAATATTTACGCATTGCATCCTGGCAAACGCTGAAAGCCAGTTTAGGCAGTCAAATATTCACCTTTCCCTCTTCCACCTGATGCAGAGTGAGAGCAGGGGAAGAAGCTGCTCACAGCAGCAAAACCCAACGCTGCCTTCCTGCCGGCAGAGTTATGGAATCCAAAATTACAAAAGCTGAAGCCAGGAAAAATGTGATGTCACCTAGAGCAGTGTCCTCATTTAGTGTCATTGCTGAGGGATCCAAAGCAGACCGAGGTCATCAGATTGTGTCATCCATCAGAAAAACCACTCCCAAATTTGACCAAGGAAAACGACCCCTTAATTGTTTTCAGAGCTTCCCCACTCAGCTTCAAGGAGAAATAAAATGGGAAATGATAAGGGGAAACCTTTGCTAATATTGTTATTATTGATTCTGCTTAAATTTGGCTCAACAGGTAAATACATTTATAATACTTTCCACCCTAAGTGCTCCAAAATCACATTTATCTGTTGTATGAAACGCAATTTTTATGGATTGTGACGGGAATTCTGCATTGTGTGTTAGGACAGGAAATTAAGAATAATGTGTTTTATTAAATGACATTAAAATAATTAACCAAATTAAAATTCAGCAGAAAGTTCAACTCAAGGATCCCTTCATTCCCCATAGAAGCATTGCCATAACTTCCTGAAATGCAAAAAGAAGTGGATGTGTCTTTTCTAAAGGAGATAACAAAATATTATCCCAGAGACAATCCCTACACCTTGGTTATTCCTGTTTTTCTACCATGAAAATCACTTTGAGGGCAGAATCCTCAGCAAGGCATTTTCCAAAAACATGAAGTCAATCTGACTCCTTCATCCAGCATCATCAAACACACAAAATAAGGCTGGTTTTTAAAAATATTTGTTACAGATCCTTTCAATATGCATTTTTCTCAATTTATTTATTTACAACAACATTCAAAAATATCTCTTTGGATTCGAAGGATAAAACTTTTGCAAAGATTTATCTCTGTGCTTTTCCTGATGGTGGTGCACATCTCTCCAGTGGCCAAAAACATCGATTTTGGGACAACAAAAGCACATTAGGCTGCCGTGGAACCACTGAGGAGCCTTGAGGAATGGGGGAAAAAAAATCCAGCCAAACTTCACTGCAGCTGGAGGACACATCTGGTACTTCCACATCTTGCAGCCCACATTTCCCAGAGTTTTAAATGTAAAATAAGCTACAGTTAGGAATATTTTATGATAATTAAATCCTAGCCACAGGCTTAAACTTTTTAAGCCTTTTTCACCTGCTGAAATCTATTTCTAAGGGAAGTCTTATCATCGTAAGCAAAGTAGGCGTTTAAAAAAATTAAGCAAGACTTGCAAATGTATAATTCTGATAGGGAAATAGACCCATAAGAAGAACAGGAAAGCCTTTTAAATTTGGAAGGTGTAGTGGGAAGGTCAGGTAGCAAGAGAAACTGAGAGAAATAAACTCAAAGAGGGAGAGAGAGAGAAAAAAAAAAAAAGCAGGGGGAAATGGTGAGAAAGAGGAAAATTCTGAACAAGACTTGTGAAGTTGCATCTGGCCAGTGGGATGCACTTGGTGACACTCTGGCAATCCCCTCTGCATAAAAATAAACATTTGAGCATTGAACAGTTCCAAGGAAAGAAAGTGATCTGCACATTTGTAGCTGTCAAAAAAAAAAAAAAAAAAAAAAAAAAAAAAAAAAAAAAAAAAAAAAACAAAAAAAAAAAAAAAAAAAAACAAACAAAAAAAAACAAGCAACAAAGCCAGACAGAGGACTTCAGGTTCAGAGGGATAATTTTACAAATAAACTCAGAATAGGGTGCATTTATATTTCTGACAAAGGGCAGCCTTGAGAGCAGCATCTGCAGGAGGTTTTACAGCTACAGAAACAGCCACACTTGCCAGCTGTGGAAAACATGTGTGCAAAGCAATAAAAGGTTGACTCGGATGTTTATTTATACAGTAAACAGTGTTATCAACCAGACAAATATTGTATAAAGCTGGTCCCCTCTTCACTACAGCCCCTTTGACTGGTTTATTGTGGGTTTGATTTCTCATCTCTGTGGGATGAATTGCCATGTTTCCCCCTTAGCCTTGCCCAGTCCTAGCAAATATCTCTGATTTAAGCAGTTCCATCCCTTCAAAACCTCTCAGCAGAATTTGTTCTCTCTCCAAATAAACATTGCTGAGGTTAGAGTTTCTCACTTGAATTTTCTACTGCTCTTCAAGGAAGAAATATTTATCCTCTCCAACTGCTTCTTAAGGGGATGCAGGTGACAGGAAGAAAAACACCAGGATTTCTCCCACCTGAGTGCTTCTGCAAGCCAAAGAACAAAAGTGGGTTCCGTTGTGTTCCAGGATGTGACTGAAATGCAGTTTAAGCAGGGTCAGGAACAAGTGGCTTCTGCTCCAAACTGGATCATCTTCATTCCAGAAATGATCAGAGCACAGGGGCTCTCCAGTCTGCAGCTTTCCTTTCTATTTTAAGAGTTTTAGCATCTCCTGCTGCTGGGTGCTAGACTTGGACAAGGTTTAACTTCTCACACATCCCCACTTCCCTGGAGCTGCCAGCAATTCCTTTCACTTCCATCCCATTTTGATTTTACTGATTCTAACAAAACATTTCATTGTTATTTATTCTAACACAGAAAATGATAGGCATTAGCAGGAGGGGAGCTCTAAATGCCAGCAGGGAAAGGGATTCCCATCTCATTGGGATGTTTCCTTCAGGAAGATTTCTCTGCAGGTGGAAAAGATGAGTTTCATTGCTGAAGAGGACTGTAAGACTTAAAGGAGGCAATTACAATTTCACAATAGTCAAAACTACGAGGAATAGCAAGAAATCAGGGAGCAGCATTTGTGGGAAATAAAAAGGAGATGCTGATTAGGTGCATTTCAACTGAAATTTTGCTGTATCTCACTTTCAGGGAAAAGAGATTACACATTTGTTTAACAGCTTTATTCTCTGAGTAGTGCTGTACTTTGCAAACCTGTTATGAATGTTTGATAATGGCTTTTTGTCCATCTCTCACACCTTTCTCACCAATTAATTCCTCAGCTCTTCATAACTCCAGCTGCTCCCTCATCCCTAAGTGTTCAAATATAACATTCAGATTTAAACAGTGACTCATATTAAAAGGTAAGATCTCTAAAAGACAAGTATCTAGGGATTACCTAACAGATCAGATATTATTAAATAATTCTGTGCTGACCACATATCAGATTTGCACAAGAAGAGCTTCATTTTGCACCTCCTGTCTCTGCAATCCCTCCGAAGTCTCTCTGGGCATGGAGAAAGGGCAGGTCCCAGTTCTTTCCACACTCCCACCAACCTCCCCTGTCAAATTGTTCCTTCCTAAACCAGGGACAAGCACAGAGAGGTGTCCTAAAATCCTGCCTTTGCTCATCACTGCTGAGCCCACACAGGTTATTCCCTGCAGGGCTCATGATCTCCATGGAGAGAGCAATGACAGGATCCCAACATTTGCTTTAACTCTGGCTCTGCTGCTGTTTTCCAAGCAGAAAGGCACAGTGGGAAGCTGGGCTGGCATCCTCTTCACCAACCAGCAGAGTCTTCCTAAAATCCTGATTCCAGACACATAAACTCTTCCTAAAATCCTCTGATTCCAGACAACAAATTCTTCTTAAAACCCCGTGATTTCAGACACCTAAACTCTTCTTAAAATCCCATGATTCCAGACACAAACTCTTCCTAGAATCCTGTGATCCCAGACATTTCAACTCTTCTCCCTAAAATCCTGTGATCCCAAACACTTAAACTCTTCCTAGAATAGTGTGATTCCAGACACCTAAATTCTTCCTAAAATCCCATCATTCCAGACACTTCAACTCTTTTTAAAATCTGTGATTGTAGACATATACATTCTTCCTAAAACCCTGTGATTGCAGACAACTAAACTCTTCCTAAAATCCTCTGATTCCAGACACCTAAACTCACTTAAAATCCCATGATTCCAGACACAAACTCTTCCTAGAATCCCATAATTCCAGACACATAAACTCTTCCTAGAATACTGTGATTCCAGACACCTAAATTCTTCCTAAAATCCCATCATTCCAGACACTTCAACTCTTTAAAATCTGTGATTGTAGACATATACATTCTTCCTAAAACCCTGTGATTGCAGACACTTCAACTCTTCCTAAAACCCTCTGATTCCAGACACCTAAATTCTTCCTAAAATGCCTAAATTCCAGACACTTAAACTCTCTTTAAAATCTGTTATTCTAGACATATACATTCTTCCTAAAACCCTGTGATTGCAGACAATTAAACTCTTCCTAAAATCCTCTGATTCCAGACACCTAAACTCTTCTTAAAATCCCTAAATTCCAGACACTTAAACTCTTTTTAAAATCTGTGATTCTAGACATATAAACCCCTGTGATTGCAAACAATTAAACTCTTCCTAAAATCCTCTGATTCCAGACGCCTAAACTCACTTAAAACCCACGATTCCAGACACATAAACTCTTCCTAAAATCCCATAATTCCAGACACATAAACTCTTCCTAGAATACTGTGATTCCAGACACCTAAATTCATCCTAAAATCCCATAATTCCAGACACTTCAACTCTTTTTAAAATCTGTGATTGTAGACATATACATTCTTCCTAAAACCCTGTGATTGCAGACACTTCAACTCTTCCTAAAACCCTCTGATTCCAGACACCTAAACTCTTCTTAAAATCCCATGATTACAGACACAAACTCTTCCTAAAATCCTGTCATTCCAGACACAAACTCTTCCTAGAATCCTGTTATCCCAGACACTTAAACTCTTCCTAAAATCCTGTGATTCCAGATACATAAACTCTTCCTAGAATACTGTGATTCCAGACACCTAAATTCTTCCTAAAATCCCATAATTCCAGACACTTAAACTCTTTTTAAAATCTGTGATTCTAGACATATACATTCTTCCTAAAACCCTGTGATTACAGACAATTAAACTCTTCCTAAAACCCTCTGATTCCAGACAATTAAACTCTTCTTAAAATCCCTAAATTCCAGACACTTAAACTCTTTTTAAAATCTGTGATTCTAGACATATAAAACCCTGTGATTACAAACAATTAAACTCTTCCTAAAATCCTCTGATTCCAGACACCTAAACTCACTTAAAACCCCACGATTCCAGACACATAAACTCTTCCTAAAATCCCATTATTCCAGATACTTAAACTCTTCCTAAATCCTGTGGTCCCAGACACTTCAACTCCACTCTTTCCAGCCTAATTTCAAGCAAGTTTCCCAGCAGTTTCAGCCCAGGGCACTGCAGAGGTGTTCCTGCTCAGTCCTTGGAGCTCCAGCCCCAGCTCAGACCCCAAGGAATGACAGGAGGGCCCGTGTCCCACACAGTCCCCACCTGGCAAATCAAAGGGATTTGATTCTCTGCAGAAGGCACCCCAGCCTTATCCAGGTCAGAGGATTCCCCAGGCAGGATCAGCTCACTGAACATGTTCCACTTGCTCTCCGAGTGCGGATGTGATTCCTCAGAGATGTGCTGGGGGCCCCTGGAGTGCCTTTTCCATCCCAGAGCACTTCCCAAGATGACACCAGGAACCTGAGCGTGCTCAGCTTCTCCCCTTGCTCCAGGAAGAGTCTAAGAAAAGGGTCAGCACTGAAATATTTTCCTGGAAAAGGAAATATTTTGTTGGTATTCCTAATTTTAGCCTTTCACTTTTGGTCATCCAGGGTTGTTACCTGCCTGGAGGCAGCAGTGGTGAAAATCCCAGCACGGATTTGAGTCAGGGCAGGGTCTCACCCCTGGGATTTTGCTGGAATGAACTGATTCTTTCATGCTGATCACCTTGTTTGCTCAGCTTGATTTCCAGATATGAAGTCTGTCTGGGTAGCCTGCAGTTCAAAACCCTGGGAAGTATTTTTGCTGAACTCTGCTCCCTCCCATATTTCTAAAAGATCTTTTCACTTCTCCCCTTGGTTCTTATCTACTCCCAGCTGTATAAAAGTCTTTCTGAATTGTAATGGAGGATAAAATGAAGGATTTTAAGAAGAGTTTAAGTGTCTGGAATCACAGGATTTTAAGAAGGGTTAAAGTGTCTGGAATCACTTTGCATTACACTCCCTGATAACCTGAAGGCTCCCCTAAAATTACAAATATTTACATCTGTTTCTAAAGAATGTGAGCAGAAAGATTATTCACCTTCAGCAGAAAGTTTTCACAAAATTGAACAGAGCAGCAGCTGTAAAGCCAAAAGTGACCTAAAAGTTTAAAGGATGACCAAAGTTGTGAATTAAACCAGAAATTCAAACTCAGCAGTTGATAGATTAAAAATAATAAGGCCGTGGACTGCAGAAACACCACTGGCTACATAAAGGACATGAAAAAAATACAGAAAATGTATGAGTTTAATTTTTTTATCCTAGAAAGCAGCTGCCAGCACTAAAAACTCCCATCGTGGCACAGTTCCTGGGACTCCCAAGGCCTCTGAAAAAAGTCCTCAAGGGACTGAAGGAAAAACAAATCACAAAGAATTGCAGTGATCTCAGTGGTCTCCATCAGAGCATTCCAAGGAAAATCAGACAAAGTTTGGAGTCACTGCCGTGCCCGTGCTCGCTCACTCCCTCTCTTTCACTCCCAATATTCCCAGGAATGATTTAAAGAAAGTCACAATGCTCTCCAAGATTTCTTCCCGATTTTGGCAATTTTCCTTAGTTGGGATTTCTGTAGAATGCCATAAACTTTTAGCTTTTAAAAAATGGGATTTTAATAAATACAGGACTGTTGAATATGAGATATCCCATTCTTACAGCTTAGACCAGAAAGAAACATTTGAAACAAAGCAAAGAGGAAGGAGATCTCCAAAACCAAATTTCCAGTGGTTATGAGGAACATGTTTGAGATACCTGAGGAATGCTAAAATTTGATTTAGAAAAATGAATTCAGAGGGAATATTTGGCTGAATTCCATTAACTTCCCAGAAATGAGTGGTGGGGAGGGTAACTCACACTCTGAGGTATTTTGTAGGCTCCTCCCAGGCTTCTCCCAGCAGTCTGAATTTACAAAGTGATGAACTGGACAAATGATTTCCACTGGCAGGTCTGATCAGGATTTTTCTCCCACCAGGAGCAAAGTGAGGTCAGAGCAGCCCAAATCTCTTCTGGAGAACACTCCATGGCAGGGGCTAAAAGGGGAGCCAGAGCCCCAGGGATTTGTCAGGGACAGAGCTGGGACAGGGTGAGGATATCCAAGAGGATATCAGGATGTGTCTGATATCCCAAAAGTGGATAGAAATCCCCTCCAGCCTAAATTTGCCTGTGATTATAAAACTCCAAGCTGGCTCCTCCTTGTTTTTGTTACAGCTGTGAAGAATTGAATGGCTCTGAAAAATTCATAGGCCAGCTCAGAGCTTCCACTGTTCTCCTCTGCCACCATTGAATAAATTGTAAATTGTGCCATCTCTGGCATCTTTTTGCCCCTCTGGAGGTTGAGATGAGTGTCCAGCATGGATTTGCCATGGATTGCCTTCTCCTCTCTCCCTGGGACAGGCTCCCTGTGGTTCCAGCTGCCAGCAAAAACCCAGCTACAAACAATGGCTGCATTGTCATTATTACCCCTATTATCATTATTGTCATTATCATCATTACAACTTGTGTCTAGCAAGACATTTCAGACTTTTTGAGGGGAGTCTTAAGCAACAACTTTGATTCCACATTTCTGACTGGTGCAGACCACTGTGAACTGGAGAGAGAGAGAGAGAGAGAGAGAGGGGCTTCCCCTAAAAAAAAATAAAACCCATCTGACTGTGGCAGAGCTGTCAGGCACCACCAGAACAAAAGAGATTAAGAGATTTATGAGTCAGCCACTCCAATTAGATTGTGCTGGCACTTTTTTTAACCAGCCTTTTTTTTTTTTTTTTTTTTTTGCAACCTTGCATAAGAAGTATTAATTTATTACACATAGATCTCCAGAGTGGGAAACCCCCCCATCCATTTTCATAGTTTTCCAATTCTGTTTCCATTAACCTATTTTTTCCAGTGGGAAGACAACAAATTAGCCACTTTTTCAGATATTAAGTGCAGCAATGAGTCTCTAGCTGCCAATAGGGCTGTGACAGATGCCGTGAAAAAGTGCAGAAGAGTCCAAAGCCAAAGGTTTTGAGGCAGTCAAAGGTTCTTGTCTGGCCAAAAATCTGCTTCAGAGGCAGCAGCCACAACTCCACAGCTGTGAGGGGGAGGAGGCTTTGCTTTGCATTTTAAGGAAAATGAAAATGCTCTTCTCCCTCCATGAGTCAAGGGCTATATCTCCTCCTTAAGACACTCCCATCAGGGCTGATCACAACTAATCCAGGATTTTAAACCCCTCATCATTAGTCAAGATCCAAGGTTTAAGACATAAAACACGAATTTTAACCTTGCTACATCTTCTTTTACCCTCCAAAGGGATATAAAATACCCATCACAAGTATTCAAAAGACACCAGTGGTAGAAATCAGTCCAAAAACATCCCCTCCCAGTGTGGATCCAAGGTTTAATGTAGAGTTGTGAGCCTGATCCAAAGCCCTCCCAAACCTGTGGAGCAGGACTCAGTCTCTGGTGGCCTCTGAATTAGGACCCTAAAGGATTGAATTGAGCTGTGCAGTGCCTGTCAGCTCCTTAATGGTCTCAGAGAAGAAGCAATTAAGGCTCTAATTAAGAGCCAAATGGAAGATTAGAAGCAGATGAATGTTTATAATCGAGATAAAGTACCCACACTGGAAGTTTTGGCCCTACAATGTGACTTCACAGCCATGGGAGGAAGGGTGGATCCACACAGGGTGTCCTTCCCTCAGGAAATCTGTCCTGCAGCCCTGAGCTTTCTCTTCTCTGCAGCCACTGTCCCATCTGCAGATGGATGGAAAGAGCCATTCCACAAGGACAGACCCAACAAAAGTGGAATATTTCACTGTACAAGCTGTCCATGGCAGATAGAGACACAGGAATGGACAAAAATTCTCAGTCCGTGGAAATTCTCCTTCCTCTTTTGCCCTTCCTTGGGTTCTGAGTCCATCCCTCCCACCACACTTTCCACCTATCATCTGTGGTCTGATGCTTAATCTGTTATAAAGAAAGGAACCAAAAGCCAAAATTCCAGCAGGTGTAGCAGGTCCATTAAAATATGGGCCAAGAATTCCATTGGAACTGGAGCAGAAATTCCTCAAAACACAGATCTCAGGGCTGATTCTCTCTATGGCAGCCAAGATCAGAGATCACATCTCTCCTAAAACTCTTTTCATTATATTCTGTAAATATCACACCCAGAAGAACAGAGTAACATGGTAAGAAAAAAAAAAATAAAACACTTCCAGGAGTTCCCCTGGATTTTTTTTTTGTGCAGATTAAACTCTCACTTCTTGCTAGCAGGACCCAGCAGACAGAGAATCCTAATATTTCAAAGTCATCTTCTGGAGAGCCTCTGATGCTGGAAAGGACCTCTGATGGTGGTCAAGCTTTACTAATGTCTGCAAAGTGACCAGAATCAAATGCACAGAAAGTTTTAAATCATCAGAGCAATTTCTGTCCAGCACCTTCCCCCCGAGGGCCTCACCACAGCCAGGGCACGAGGAGTTGGTGCTGTTGACTCCTCACCCTGTTGATTTGTTGATGTGCACTTCAGTGATGGGAACACAGAGGGAAGTTAGAGCCTTGCCTTTAAGTGTTAAGGATTTTTTTTCCCTTTTCACTTGATCTTTGGAAGCCTCAGCAAGAAACACAGATTTTTCTGGATTGCTGTCTCTTGGCTGTGACTCTCCTCTCTGCAGCAGAAAGGCAGAGCAGGGTGACAGGGAGAAATAAGGGGAATTTTGAGAACTTAGAACCCCTTTGAGTACCTAAAGGAGCTCCAAGAGAGCTGGAGAGGGACTTTTCACAAGGGCATGGAGTGCCAGGACACAGGGAATGGTTTTAAGATGAAGGAGGGCAGGGCTGGATGGGAGATTGGGCAGGAATTGTTCTCTGGCAGGGTGGGCAGGCCCTGGCACAGGGTGCCCAGAGCAGCTGGGGCTGCCCCTGGATCCCTGGCAGTGCCCAAGGCCCGGTTGGACACTGGGCTTGGAGCAGCCTGGGACAGTGGAAGGTGTCCCTGCCATGGCAGGGGTGGGATGGATGGGCTTTAATATCCCTTCCAACCCAAACCATTCCATGACTGTGCAACATTTTGTCTCTATCATCGATGTCAGGTAACCAGGCCCCTCTCTCCTCCCTCATGGGCACCTGGGAGACGTGAGGACACCAAAATCTGTGCACTGTCCTTCAGGGATGCAGGAGGGATCACGCCCAGGGGACTCCATGGAATCCCCAGGCAGTGCTGAGGCAGCTGGAGTAGCATCCTGCAGCCTCATTCCCCCCAAAAAAACAGCACAGGGATGCCACAGGGAGAGCAGTTCCCTTCAGCCAGACACCTTCCAGGTGAGCACAGCACCACGAAACCTTATCTGCACTATTCTACTTACTGCAGGACTGGAGAAGATAAGGAAAAATCCATTTGAAAGCAATTTCATGGAGGATGGCCATAACTTACTTAAATGGACAAAATACACAACATACCTGTAGATTGTTTGGACAACAGGAGAAGAAAATAGCAGGAGGAGCAGGTGTAGTGGCACAAAAATGACACTTAGTGTGCAACTGGGCCCGTGAAAGCCCCAGAAAATGCAGGTTGTGCCATTAATCCATGCTGGTGTTTATAATATGTGTTATGAAGTGTCTATCATGAGACCCTGTGGCATCACACTACAAGGAAATGATGAAACCATGCTGATATAAAGAGGATATTCCAAGCAGGTGGTGGCATTAGGCAGCAACTGTGTTTTCCATAGATGTCGTGTAATTACAGGCAGCTCAGGCTGGGAAATCTTGTAAAAATGTATTATTTGTGCTGGGGTAGTTCCCTTCTGTTCTCCAGGCTGTAAAATCTGGCTTTTTCCATTATTGTGAGCCCAAAAGCCTGGTGTTAAAGAGAGCCTGGGAACAGCTGGAATCTGTCGAGGAAGAAACGTGATTTTTTCCGTGAGTTTTGAACCACAGACTGCTGGAAAACCTCTGAGTTCATAAGGTTGCAAATAAGCACCAGGAAAGGGCTTGGGCTGAGGCCACTCAAATGCACATGGTCACTCAAATCCCAGGGTCCTCTAACTCTTTTTGTGGATGTGTGGGAAGAAAGGCTGGAGGAAAGCAGAGGGATTGATATAAATCAAAACTCACTTGCCAACACAGGGCACCTCGTGGTGGTCATTTGGGTTATGGTTTAAGGTCAACCAGTTCCTCCACTGTAGACTCAGAGACCAATAACTGTGCTGAGAAAGGAAGTATCTGCTCAATATAAAGCATTTTCAGCACAGTTTATGGTTTATTTTCTTTTCCTACCAGTTTAAAGCTTGCACAAGTCGGTCAAGGAGGAGAAAAGGAAATTTGCTGGCGCAGAAGGGCTTTGTTTATGGCACAAAAGCATTTTGATGGTAAAACACAGCCTTTTGGAAGGCCATGCTGCTGCCCAGAGGTGCTTTTTTTGTCTCAAAATGCCAAGATCCTGAGCTGGAGCAGTTTTCAGGGCATGTGAGAGCACTTGAGTTCACTAAGTCAGCAGAAAGATTTGTTGCTTTGAGGCAGGTCTAACCACGTCATCACCAGGGATTTTACATAATCACTGTACTGAGATTTCACATCCAGACCAAAAGATATCCCACTAAATCTGTCTCAGATATTCTATTTATTAGGGGTTGGTGCAGGTTTTCCACTTCCTCTCCTCTGTCTCATGTCAGAACAATGGAATGAAAGACCATTTGATTATGAAAAAAATGGGAGCAGAACTTCAAGCTCTGAATTTGAACGCCCAAATTTTGCATGATGCGCTTTTCTTCCACATTGGAATGAGATTTTGAGGAGGGAAAATGCTTAGATCCCAGTCTTTTGGCCTCGTTTGGCTTTGGGATGATCCCACAGAGAGAAAGCAGTGACAAGCCCAGCACAGGTGCCATGCTCCCAAAAGCAGGATGGGAAGGAAAGAGAGGAGATGCTGCAAAAAGCAGGGTGGGCAGCAAAGAGAGGAGCAGAGGGGCTGCAGATTCAGAGGTGGAACCTGCTTCAAACAAGAACAGAACCTTTCAGCATCAACCCAACACTGCTGCCTCTGCCCTCCAGCTGCTCCTGCTCAGCACGAGCCTGCTGTGGGCACGTGCTGAGCTGTCCTTTGTCTTGGTTTGAAAAGCCAGGTGTCTGCTAAGGAAGGCAGGAGCCTCCCTTGAAATGGAAAATGTAAATCCCTTCCCTCCAAATTATTATAAATTTGAAATTAAGGGGCTCTCAGGCAAAGATATGGCAAGAGGAATAACAGCTCTTTATTAGGGAAGAAAATAAAAATAAAATTTTAAATGCAGTAATACAAAACAACACTGCCAGAGTCAGAGCATGCCCTGGCAGGCTGTGGGTCAGGGTGGTGGCAGCAGTGCCATTCCATGGGGGCTCAGCCCTCCTGCAGTGCCAGCTGTGCTTCTGCTGGAGCAGGATCCTGGACAAGGCTGGAGTTTTCCTCTGGAGCTCCAGGGCTGCTGGAGATGGGCCTGGGCTCCCTCTGGGAATGCAGTGGGGCAGAAAGCTGCTCCTCTGGGAATGCAGTGGGGAAGAAAGCTGCTCCTCTGGGAATGCAGTGGGCAAAGGCTGCTGTGGTGTTCCCCAGGTCAGATTGTATCCAGGTAGGAATGCTTGGCTCCTCCCCTGGGCAGAGCATCTCCCCATGGGATGATGGAATTTTCTCAGCCATGCAGGGACACTCACTGGCCATGAACAGAAGATAATTAATAATTAATGGCCCATGAACAGAAGAGATCTCCTGGAGGGAGGATTGGCTGTTGGAGAGATAAAGAAAGAACTGCCCCAGCTCTGACAGATGGAAATAGAACACACACCCCACCCACATCTTGTAACCTGAGACATCCTTGCTGGAGCAGCAATTTCTTCCCAAAAAATAAGGGAACAACAGCACACAGCCTTGAGATAAAACTCAGATTGGGCCACAGGAGTGAAACACTTTCTGACAGGATCAGAAATGGATCCCTGGTGTGACACAGACACTGGCGTGGCCCAGGTGGACACAGCAGATCCCTCCCTCCCATCTCACCCTCTGCCTCCTTGTTTCCACACCTGAAAAAGTGAGCACACAGCTCCCCCAGACTTCAGCTGCACAGCTCAGTGATAACTGAGACTCATTTTTAGGCAATTTGCATGGATGGGAGCAATTACAGCCAAGGCACATCAACAGAGAATCAAGCCCTGCATCTAATGTTGGTAATGCTCTTAATAATAACAACCCCCTTTTCCTGGAAGAGAACATTAAACCTGTTCAAAATACAGTATTTTTTTCCAAATGATAGTATTTCTCCCCTCCTACACTACATCTACCTTAATCATCTGACTCCCACATAGCTGGCTCGACTTCAATGACAGTCTCCTCTACTTGTTTAAAAGTCATGTTATTTCCACTGCCATCAAAAAGGCAGGATTTTCAAGTGAAGTTATTAAAGTTTCCAACACAAGGAACAGTGCGTGGGCACTGCTGAAGTCAACTCTCAGGAATGCAAAAGAGCTTCCTTCACTTCTGCCAGAGGATTGAGCCTCCCTTCTCTCTGGGGCCAGGAGACACCTGTATTTATCACGATGTTTTGTCTGTCTGCAAAGCATCTCAAAAGTTTATGTAGGTTCCATAGTGAGCGCAGTGATCCAAACCTGAGTTTCCATCAGGAAAATAAATAAATAAACAAACCAGCTAGGGACCAGTCCTTCCTGGTGCTGGATGAATGGAAAAATACTTGGGTATTCATGTGTTCAAAGTCTTCTAGCCAAAATACTGAAGGCAGTGGATGAACCAAACTTCCCCCTGGAGGCTCCACAAGGCCATCCCATCTCCTTATCTGCCACCCAGAGCCCTGATTTGTTACAGCCAAGAGTAATTAGGTCTAATCCACTGCCTGATTCCCACCCAGCTGCTAAGCCCCTCATATTGGACGCAGAAGAAGGAAATTTTAATATTTTAATTGGAAGAAATCCCTTCAATGCTGACCTACAGCTGTTCACCTCGAGCTCTGTGTCTGTGCTGACACGTCGTGGGCTTTAATCAACTTTACTGACTTTCAACAAGTTTTTGCAGCAGCCCCCTGTGCCAGCACAGGCTTTGTCAAGGGACAGTGGTTTATTCATTTTGTGCCACTGATCTGAGCTGAGAGATGAGGAATTAATCTCAAAGCAATTCAGTGTTTTGGGAGAGTTTCAGCTCCTTTTCCACACAGCTTTCTCAGCAGCTGTCAGATCCCTGCAGGGCTTCATTTGCTGAATCCACCTCCCTGAATTTTCACCTCATTAGCTGCCCTTTCACAAGTCCTGTTCAGTCCCTCTGAATTCAGCAGGATTGGGAGGTGGAGGGATGTTCCAGCTGCTAGAGCAGGAAAGGTTTATGAAAGCTGCATTATGCAGCACCTACACTTGTAATGAATGAAATCCTCCAGGTTCGTTCATTCATTGTTTCAAAACCTGTCAAACCCCTTAATCAAATTACAGCCTTCACTCAGCTCAGGATTACACCTGATGGTGTGTCAGTCTGACATTCTGTCATCCTTTGATGAGGAAAGAGAAAAGAACAGACAAAAAGGAAAAGGAAATAAAGTATTTTAATATCAGAAGTGGTCCATCCCTTCCTTTCATCAGCAGAATTGTATGCTAGCTGTGATGGCTATTGTTTCTTTTAACTTTGATCCATTCTATTTTGTGTTTGTATTAAAAAGAGAAGGTTGAAAATATCTGGCACTTCTGATGGCAGCTGTTGAGTTTCAGTTGTCATAGGAGTTTATTCCTCAGTCTTGCCTCTGTACAAACAGAAAAGTTCCGTTTTGACCACCTTTCCCCAGGATGGAAACAATCCACAGTTATTTGGGTCCCACAGAATGATCACCCTGAAAACAAGCATAGGTTTAAATCCTCTCTAGAGATGGAATGGCAGGTGAGGTGTTTGGCATTCAGCATGGATTGGACCCGTGGATTTATGGCCTGTGTTGTTTTGAGTAGGAGATGAAGAAGGGCCCAAAATCAGTTGATTCACCTGAAATGCAGGGGAACCACCAGCTGCTCTTGAGACCTGCCCAAAATCTTTAATTCTGGACTAATTCCCATGAAATTCTTCCTTCAGCAGAAAAACAGCAACAACAACCCTTAGCTCTTGTGTGGAAAACATCCAGTGTGACTCTGGAGAGCAGATTGCCTGTCTGGAATCTGAGGGGTGGCAGAATTCAGCTGCAGGAGGTTTGACCCATTGCTGTGTGTGCCAGTGCCCAGCCTGATTGTCCATTCACTGCTGCTCCTGATTTAGCTGCTGTGGTCAGCTTGGTTTGTATCCTCGTGGCAAGGGGTGAGCCAAAGGGAGAGCAGCATTTGGGCTCTCACAGTCCCTCTTCCAGTGGAGTCTGACTTAGAGCAGCAGATTAAAATTAAAATTAAAATTAAAATTAAAATTAAAATTAAAATCGTCCAGTTGAAGTTGATGTGGCAGTGCCCTGCTGGGTCACCCTCCTCCCCCTCACACCCCAGAGCAGCTGCTCAGCACCGACCACAGCCATGTGCTGACACCAAAGAAAAAAAAAAAGAAAAAAAAAAAGGAATTGTCTGTTTAGTCAGCACAGCTGAGGGAATTAGCAGCAGGGAATTTATCCCTCTCTGTTTTTCACGCCTCCTTCTGAGCGTGCAGTCCAAAGCACAGGGACCTGCTTTGGGTGGAGGAGTGGTGGTGATGCCAAACTTGGACTCTTTCAATGCTCTTCCAGTCCCGGGAATATTTGTTCCATCAGTAGCTTGTAAAATCATTTTTGCCCTCAGAATCAGAGGGGGTGGTGGCACCTCTCACCCCACTCCTTCCCCAGAAGGATTTGCTCAGACTCTGGGCTTTTGGATGATCCCTTCTGGCTGATCCCCATTTCCTGGGACAGGGGGAGAGCTCCAGGAGCAGGAGCAGATTGCTTTAGTGCTGTTTTACCCCTCTGAAGCAGCACAGTGCAGCATTAGCACAGGGAAGGATCTGGTCCATTAACTTTTGAAATGAGCTTATCAAGGGAGATGGCAGCGCTGGTGGGAAAACAAGACATTCAAAGCTCCTTGCAAATCCAAACTCTCCTCCTCTAAAGCATCACACCTCATCAGCTGTGCTTGTAGCTCTCTCTCCTACAGATGACAGGGTAAAAAAAGGCTGCAAAGTGGATTTTCTCCTGCGGTTGTCGTCTTAATCTCCATCTTCCTCCTGTTAGCAACAAGCTCCAGCATTATCCCGGAGTTTTGCAGTGTCAGGGCTCTGACTGTGCTCCCTCTTTGGAAAGAATTGTTCACAGCAATTTAGTTCAAGGTACCACACAACAGCAGCAGGCCAGGCTGGTTTGGCTTGAACATGGCACAGTATATAGTGGAAAGTTGTAGGATTGTTGCCACATTATTCATGAGGTGAATTAAACCTTCTGGAGGTGAATAACACCAGGCATGGCATGCCCATCTTGGGGTTATTTCCTTAGAAGTGTTCTTTCTGTTGTCGCTCTGACACGTTTGCATTCAGAAATATCCATGTGATTAAACAGCCACATGAAAAACTGGAGAAATTCCCCAAAGATCCCAAATGGGATCCTGGAGAGAGATTCCATTCCCTCAGAGAGCTTTGCTACCTGCCCTCATCCAGAATTAATCTATTCCCTTCTGAAGCAAGAAGATAATTTGGGCTTTTGTGAAGCTTGGTTTGGGTCTTTGCCTTGTTGGTAACTTTGGTCCCTTTGGCTGGCTGGAAGCCTGGACAGTGGAATCACTGGTGGGCCCAAAAAGCACCGACCACAAGGAGCCTGTTCACAAGGGAATCCCAATCCCAATCCCAATCCCAATCCCAATCCCAATCCCAATCCCAGCCCAGAGTGTGGGGGAACACAGCTCACAGAGCCACAGGATGGTTTGGGTTGGAAGGGACCTCAAAGCCCACCCAGTGCCACCCCTGCCATGGCAGGGACACCTCCCACTGTGCCAGGCTGCTCCAGCCCCAGTGTCCAACCTGGCCTTGGGCACTGCCGGGGATCCAGGGGCAGCCCCAGCTGCTTTGGGAATTCCATCCCAGCCCCTGCCCACCCTGCCAGGGAACAATTCCCAATTCCCAATCTCCCATCCAGCCCTGCCCTCTGGCACTGGGAGCCATTCCCTGTGTCCTGTCCCTGCATCCCCTGGAAATTGTCTCTCTCCAGCTTTCCTGGGGCTCCTCCAGGCCCTGCAAGGCCACCCTGAGCTCAGCCCAAAGCTTCTCCTGTGCAGGTGAACAATGCCAGCTGTGCCAGCCTTTCCTCCCAGCAGAGCTGCTCCAGCCCTCTGCTCATCCTGGAGCCTCCTCTGGGCTGGCTCAGTTTCTCATTCTCAGTCAGGACAGTGAACGATGTCACCTCCTCTTTCAGTGACAGACACAAACACCCCCATGGACACACAGACAACCTGTCCACCTTCCCAAGGGGATTTATGAAGTGAAAGCCTTCATACCTGGCTGAATTTTGAGGAATGCTCCCTGAAATGCCGGCCTTGAATTCTGTGTCCAGTCATGAGGGCAGCCCCGGACTAGCTGGGCTTTTATCCCTGTGCTGCCATCTGAGAGAATCACAGGATGTTACATTAAATATTCCTGGTGAGACCAGAGCAAACCCTTTGCTCTGTGATTAATAATGTGTTAAGCCACAGTTCCAAATTATTTCAACTTTTCAATGGTTATGGGAACATTTACAAGACTGATGGCTGGGCCTTACATTGCCAAGAGGCTGAAAGAGCTGTCATTTATTACAGGGGCTTCTTGTGGCCAAATTGTGTAACACTACCCTGCTAAACTGCAGAAAAAGAATGATGAGCTTTGCCACAGCATCTTCCCAAATTAAAAATCGAGTGCAGCTTTCAGCACTACAAATGTTTTTGTGAGTGGGGAGAGGGAGGGAGTGAGGAAATGCCATTAGACTTCACCAAAAATACAAAACCCCAAACACTTCTGGACTGTGGTGGTGCAATAGAGATTCGCTCGTTGGGTTGGCTGATTTAACCCTGTCACACCACAATATTTGGTGGTGATTTTTTGCTCAGTTTCACCATGTGTTTATAATGGAATCCCAGAATGGTTTGGCTTGGAAGGGGACTTAAAAATCATTTTGTTCCAGCTTCTTCCATGGGCAGGGACACCTTCCACTGTCCCAGGCTGTTCAGAGCTCCATCCAACCTGGCCTTGGACACTTCCAGGGATGGGGCATCCACATAACCCAACCTATTCATGATTTCCCAAATATTTTTTGGTAACAACTTCTTAACCCTCCCAGTGCTGCTCTGAAGTCTATTAATTGTCCTCTCCCTGCTGCCAGTTAAATTCTCTTCTCCTCCCTTCTTGTGACACAAGGAATTTTCCTTTGATGATAATCAACAGATCTCATTAAGCATTTGAAGGGACTGAGGATTTCCAAGGCTCCCACATCAAGGATTTGCTAATTTTTGGGCCCAGGGGAAGCTGCCCTCAGTGTCCCCATGTGTGTGCACATGCCACAGCCCCGTGTCACCCCAGCTCCCCCAGGCAAAGGCTCCATTACTCTGCGAGCAGGGAATTTTCAATCGTGATTAAAAGAAGGAGAGAGCTCCACTGCACAGAGAACAGGAAAAGGCTGAGGAAGCTCCAGGAAAACACTTTGGCATTCCGTGACTGTTTCATCTGATCCTCCTTCTGTTCCCAAAACAACCCATCCACTTTTGCCACCCATACCCTGCCCTGCCTAAAGCAGGGGAGAGAAAAGGTCTTGGGAAAGATGCTGAGATCTGCTGAGACCCCAGAACTGAGCCAAAACTTGTGTTGAAATAGCAGAACCTGAAAAGAAAAAATGTTGTTCCAAAACTGTAGTTCTCCATGAAATCCAAATCAGTGCTCCAGGCCAAAAAATCCTCCTGGTTCCATCAAAGGCAAATAAAAATCCAGCTGGCCAAAATTCCACATGACCATCAGGATGTTCAAATCCTCACCACAGCTTTTCTTTGCTGCACACCTTCCATGAGGCCTCGGGGCAACTAAAACCAACAATTTTTTCCTCAAATTTTTCATCTGAGATAATTTTTGTCAAACTAAGAAAAATTAAAAAGTCCTAATGACTCTTTGTTGCTTCCACAAGTGAGGTGCAGGTGTCAAAGAAACTTAGAATTCCTCGGCTCCATCATCAATTTGGACTCTTTGAGGAAAATCTGACACATTTTGCAATAGATTGATTTTTCTGCACTCCTCCAGAAACAATTAGTTTAAATAGTATCAGTTTAAATATGAAGAAATAGGGAACAAAATAGCTTTTTGCTGTTCCCTTCCTCAACTTCCCCATGGGAAAAGAAAAAAAAATAACAAATCCCTACCTCGGACACCTCCAGATAAAAGGCCATGGGAAATAAGAGCCAAATATTGCTGGTCCTGTTCTTTCTGAGCTTCAATAATTCATTCCCTGCTGGGCTGCTGGAACTCAAACTTACAGGCAAAGTAGTTTCTTTACAAAGAAGTACTTTCACTTGACAAAGTGCTTGCATTGTTGTGTTTCCACTGACCTGCACTTCCAGCAGAACTGGAATAAAATGTAATAGGAAAATTGATAGGAAACACAAGAAACAAATGATCTGGGTTGTACTGAGTGAGTTGCAGTTCATGCTCTGTGGAAGCAGGGCCCAGCATGTGCCATGTGGAATGTCAGGATTTAGGTTGGGATGGGGTTGTTATATTTCCAATTAATTGCCAGTACTCACATTCCTACTGGGAATAAGCAACTGCTGGTCTGTCTCCCTCTTCCCTTTAGAAATGTGTGATTAAGGTGAAAAAAGAGTCTTCATTCTTTGAGACAGCTCTGAGAAGCTGAGCTCAGCTTAGCCAGGCAGGAGTTCAGCCTTGGTGGGTGATTGAGCACGTCCTCACCTCAGGGCCCAGATGTCCAGGTGTGCCTTGAGGAGAAGCCAAGGTGGCCCTATTGATCTGTCACCTGTCCCAGAGCACCTCGAGTTTCAGGTGAAGGGCCTTGTGCACAATATTTGCTCCTTTTGTCTCTCTGGTTAAAATAAACCCCTCTTCTTGGAGTACAAAGTAAAGGCAGTGGCTGGGTGTCTAATTTGGCAGCCAGGGAAAAATTTATCATGGTGGGAGAAGGGCTCAGAGCTGGTTGGATTCAGCATCACCCCAATGTCTTCTTGAACATCTCACATCCCTTTTATCACCTGCCTTGTGTCCATCCCATCCCATAGCTCCTCCCAGATGTTGTGACTGACACTGCAGGAAGTACCAGAGGGAATAAACCCATCCCTGAGCTCCCCCAGCACCCAAACCTGGTCCACTGCAAGCATGAAGGAGAGAATCGTGGAATCCCAAATTGGTTTGTGTTGGAGGAACCTTAAAATTCATCCAGTCCCCCCCCTGCCATGGCAGGGACACCTCCCACTGTGCCAGGCTGCTCCAAACCCCAGTGTCCAACCTGGCCTTGGGCACTGCCAGGGATCCAGGGGCAGACACAGCTGCTGAAATTCCATCCCAGCTCCTCCTCTCCCTCCCAGGGAAGGATTTCTCCCTGATATCCCATCTAACCCTACTTTCTGTCAGTTTGAAGCCATTCCCCTTGTCCTGTCTAAGGACTTGGGAAGTTTTCAAAGAGACCACACCAAATTTTATTTCACTTTCCCACCCTGGAGGTTAAACAGACCTCAGGAACCCAGCAGGAGCCAGGGGGTGCTGCCCCATGAGCAGACATCTGTTAGGTTGCTTGGGATTTAGCAAGGATCCCATGGAGATGTAAAGCTGTGGAGATCTCAGTCAGGTCTGCAGTGTGGAACAGCAAAATCCCCATTCACAGAATCACAGAATTCACAGAATTCACAGAATTCACAGAGTGACCAGGTTGGAAGAGACCTTCAAGACCATTGAGTCCAGCCCAGCCCCAACACCTCAACTCAGCCCTGGCACCCAGTGCCACATCCAGGCTTTGTTAAACACACCCAGGGATGGTGACTGCACCACCTCCCCGGGCAGCCACTCCACAACTTTATCACCTTTCTGTAAAAAACTTTTTCCTGATACCCAACCTGTGTTTCCCTTGGTGCAGCTCGAGGCTGTGTGCTCTGGTTCTGTCAGTTCCTGGAGAAGGAGCCCAAGCCCAGCTGGCCACAGCCACCTCTCAGGAGCTGTGAGAGTGCTGAGGTCACCCCTGAGTCTCCTTTTCTCCAGGCTGAGCACCCCCAGCTCCCTCAGTGGTTCCTCACAGGGTTTGTGTTCCCAGCCCCTCTCCAGCCTCGTTGCCTCCTCTGGATGTGCTCCAGCGTCCCAAGGTCCTTCCTTGGAAGATGCTGCTGGTTGGAACTGCTGCTGACTGGGGCTCAAATCAGGAAATTAAAAAAAATTCTCATTAAACACTCATATGAAACGTTAGAAACAGATGGTTTTAGGCAGAAATGCCTGGGTTTCGTTTTTTCCCTGTTTACCTCCGAGCCTGGGAGCCTTGATTTTGGTGAGGCAGGACACCTTGGGAATGAGGGAGGTCCAGTTTTAGCCAAATGCTCCTCGTGCAATGTCTGGATCAAGGAAGGTTCCAAAGCAGCAGTGCTCTGGCAGCAGCAGTAGGAGAGAGGCTGTGGCACTGTGCTTGCACGCAGGAGAGTATGGGCTGCAGCTGTGTCACGACTGCCTAAAGCCATGTGGGAATCAGGAGGAAATCAGGGAAAGCACCATCCTGCAGCTCAGAGAGAGTTCAGCAAGGTGCATCCTTCAAATAATCCATCCCCGCCACAACCACAGGATGTCCCCCCTGCCCAGATATTCCCAAAGCAACTTCTGTAATAATCTAATAATCCCTCGACAATATTTTCCGGGCATTGCTGCTTTTTTTTTTTTTTTTTTTTTTTTTTTTCCCTTAGACACACTTTCCCTCCCAAGGCGTCTCTGCTGGGAGAAGAGTGCCACCTCATGACTGATGCTGAGGATGGAACGAGCCCAGCAGGGAAGCTGGGATTGTGCAGGACAGGGACAGCCCTGGGCTCCCAGCAGCTTTTCATCCAGCACCACGACACCCTGAGACCATCACCCCCCCCTCCAAAACTCGAGTTTGTGTTCTTTGCTATACACAAAACCCAGGGCTGAACACGAGTTCATTCATTGCTCGGGAGAGCTGTCATTATGGAAGCTTCTATACAAAGTTTTTCCTGCTTTGAAAGCCCCCTCATTTAATTCCAGACTCTTTTCCATCATGTTAAGCACCTCTCCTCTGGGAATTCTGCAATTTGGAAGTGAGCACCCTCACCTTGCTTCCCTTTCCACACACACTCTTCGCAAGTTCTTTATTTTTTCCTTACTAAAACCAACAATTTTTTCCTCAAATTTTTCATCTGAGATAATTTTTGTCAAACTAAGAAAAATTAAAAAGTCCTAATGACTCTTTGTTGCTTCCACAAGTGAGGTGCAGGTGTCAAAGAAACTTAGAATTCCTCGGCTCCATCATCAATTTGGACTCTTTGAGGAAAATCTGACACATTTTGCAAT